>NC_137032.1:8649474-8656974 GCF_032717465.1 Coenobita brevimanus
GCCCCGTCTTGTTTGCAATGGTGATGGATTTTTATTTGTTTTAATAACAGAACAGAGGAAGGAGACACAGATTAATAAAAAAAATAATAATCCATACACCAGATTACTGGTGTCCTCTGTTCATAAAATATCTGTAACAGTTAGACTTTAACAGCTGTAGGTTGAAGTTTGGAGGGAAACAACTCTGGGGAAGCGAGTTCCAATGAGATGCAGTATGGGGAATGAAAGTATTCTGATAGGCAGAAGTTCTGCAATATGGCTGAGTAACATTCCAGTCATGAGCACTACCAGATGCCCGTGTGGCACGAGGGAAGGCATGGAGAGGCGGGACTATGGACGCAACTTCGTCTGAGCATTTGCCATAAAAATATCCGTAAAAAAATGCAAGGGAGGCAACATTCTTTCTTACGTGTAGGGGAGGTAGTTTATTTGTATTGGCAGAGTTGTTAATATTTCTAACAGCCTTGTTCTGAATTTTGTCTAGTTGTGTTAATGCAACCTCTCCACATCCATTCCACAAGGGTGAGCAATATTCAAGCTGAGAGCGCACATGACTCTTATAAATTATAGCTAACTTTTCGTCAGTAAGAAGTTTCGGACTCTGTACAATAATCCAAGTTTCTTTGAGGCTGTTTTAGCAAGTGATCTAACAAGAGAGGTCCAGCTGAGGGCATTGTTAAGTAAGACGCCGAGAATTTCAATACTTTTGGAGATGGGAATATTAGTAGTACTGAAGGTAATATACGAATCTGGCAATATCTGTCTATTAGGAAATTGTATATATTTAGTTTTACTAGCATTAAATGAGACAAGGTTATTTTGTCCCCATTCACTGATCGTAGATAGGTCTTGATTTATGGAGATGGCTGTACTGAGCTGAGAGGTAGAGATATTAGACTTTGAAAATGGGTATCTGAGTGTGAATGAACTATGTAGTGTTGAGTCACCTGCATATGAGTGAATGGGATTGTGGGTAACAGATAAGAGATTATTAATATGAACCAGGAACAGGGTTGGGGCCAGAACTGATCCCTGCGGCACGCCGGCATTAATTGAGTGGAAATTGGAATATACATCATCTACTTTTACTCTTATTTTCCTGTCACTGAGATATGAGGATCTCAAAGGAACAAAAGACGTTAGTCCATAGAAAGGGAGTTTGGACAGCAGGGTTTGGTGCCATACTCTATCGAAAGCTTTAGAAATATCAAGGGCTACTGCATGAGTTTCTCCATGTAGGTCGATTGATTGATGGATGGTATGAGTTAGGAGATTGAGTATGTCAATGGTGGATCTTTCGTGGCGAAAACCATATTGTCTATCACTAATTAAGTTGTTGGATTCAAGATGTATAACAATGTGCTTATTAATTAATGTTTCAAATACCTTACCAAGAGAAGATGTGACTGCTATTGGTCTGTAATCAGAGGGGTCAGAGGAACTTCCTTTCTTCGGAATTGGGTGGATATTGGCTTTTTTCCATGAATTTGGGAATGAAGAAGTACGTATGCATAGTCTGAATAATTTAGCTAGAACAGAGGCAAGTTCTGGTGAACACTTTTTCAAAACAATTGGCGGAATTCCATCTGGGCCTGGAGCTTTGTTTGTAGGTAAATTGTCTAGGATGGATTTTACGTATCTTGTCTGTATTTTAAGTGGAACAATTTCGGGAGAGTCAAGTTCTAGTACTGGGACGTTCTGGCTGGCATCGCCTATGGCAGAATTTCTGGCAAATGTACTGGCAAAAATATCTGCTTTCTCACGTGGGTCATTTGTAATGTTGCCATCTGAAGAATTCAGTGGGGGAATGGATGATGATTTGTTAAAGTTATTATTGAAAGAATTCAGAGTTGACCAGAATATTCTATTGTCATTAGGGTTATTAAGTAGTTTTTATGCTTGCTTTTGAAGAAAGTTTGATTTAGATGGATTTAATACAGCTTTTGCATGATTTCTAGCAATTTTAAATTGGGAGAGTGATTCAGATTTTTTTTTAATTTTAAGTAAGAGTTATATGCTAATGACTTTTGGGCTGTTGCTCTGGCACAGTTGCCATCAAACCATTTTGGTGAGTTCGATTTTTTAGTGAACAGTTGACTTGGTAGGAATAAATCCATACCAGCTAGTATTAAGTCGCAAATGTGGGACTGGGTAGAATTGGGATCACTAGAGAAGAAAGACTGCCATGGAATGTCAGCAAGATAATTTCTAAATCCATCCCAGTTTGCCGTATCAATGTGCCATCGGGTCACCCTGACAGGTTCAGAATGGGGAGGTGTGGGGGGGTTAACTAATGTGGCTTTGATGAGATCATGGTCAGAGGATCCAAGTGGTGACAGTACCTCTATCCTGTATTGATCTGGATTATTTGTCAAGAATAAATCCAAGAGATGGACATTATGGTCGGGATTATCAGGTATTCTGGTTGGTTGCCTTACCAGCTGCGTGAGATAAAACGATTCTGCAAACAGCTCGCACTCTAGACCAGCGTCATCAGTCCTGGCAGAATGCAATAACCATTCAACATTATGTATGTTAAAATTACCCAAAATGGTAATTTCAGTGCTAAGGGCAGAGTTAAGGTTACGCAACTGTGTGGATATGGAATAAAATACACTGGGTTCCGAAGAAACATTGGGGGAGCAATAGACTACACAGATATAATTGGTAATATTTTGACAATTTAATTTATACAATGAGTAATCAAAATAGGATGAAGTGAAGTTTATAATTGTATCAACTGCATATTGGGATTTGATATAACAACTGGTGCTGCCCTTATTACGGAAGTTTGTGAGGAGATGGTAACCGGGAAAACAAAATGGGGATATATCAGTGGAGGGTGAGATTTGTGGTTCTGTGAGGAAAAGGGCCAAAGGAGATATGGATTGAAGGAAAAAATGAACTGAGTTTAAATTTGTGCTAAGGCCGCGAATGTTGGTGAAAAATAAGGCCGCACTTTCACTTCTCCACTGACGATTATCATTTGAAATTGCAAGAGTCGCTGCCGGCACAGTCGCTTAATGGCGACCGGGAGGACCCTGTGCCGCCAGCCCTACCCTACCGGTGGTGGCAGTCAGAGGTACCACCTCATTTGATAGTAACATTGCAGCGATCATTGCTAAAGAGAGTGAATAGAAGGTATGATATGTTACGCGCGTGTAGTGTGGTGCAGAGAGTTGAAGGTAGCGGTATTATGAGAGCATGCAGGCCTACTATTTGTGTAAATGAATGCACTGAAAATGTTCAGCAAAGGGAGATGGTTAGGATCAAGTCCTGAGGGCTGGTGAAACGGGAGCTCCAGTTCTCCCTATCACCGGCTTGCCATCCACCTCGGGAGTACTGCCCTGTTCGACTGGTGCTACAGATGAGATTAGAGAGGGGTCCCCGTGGACAATGATGTTTGCGGACGACATCATGATAATTATATTGTGAGAGCCGGGAGGAAGCCGAGGCAGAGCTGGAGAGATGGTGATATGCACTGGAGAGAAGGGGACTGAAAATGAGCAGAAGCAAGACTGAGTACATGTGTGTAAATGAGAGATGACAGAGGAACCGTGAGGCTGCAAGGTGTAGAGATGGCAAAGGTAGATGAATTCAAATACTTGAGGTCAACCGTACAAAGTAACGGAGAGTGTGGTAGAGAGGTAAAAAAGAGAGTGCAGGCTGGGTGGAGTGAGTGGAGAAAGGTGACAGGAATGATCTGTGACAGAAATGAAAGGGAAGATGTTGCATTTTTTCACCAGGAGTGAAGAGGTTGGACAGAATTAGAAATGAGCATATTAGAGGGACTGCGCACGTGCGTCAGTTTGGGGACAGAACTAGAGAGGCGAGACTGAGATGGTTTGGACATGCGCGGAGAAGGGATGAGGAGTATGTCGGGAGGAGGATGCTGGAAATGGTGCTACCAGGCAGGAGAAAGAGAGGAAGGCCAAAGAGAAGGTTTATGGATGTAGTGAAGGATAACTTGCGGGTGGTAGGTGTAGCAGAAGATGCAGAAGATAGAGTAAGATGGAGCCGGATGATCCGCTGTAAAGGGGAGAGCAAAAAAAGAAGAGAAAGAGATATAGATAGATAAAATGATAAATAGGTATATAGAAATGGATATAAATATAGATTACAGACGGTCGGATAGATAGAAAAACTGATATAGATAGACAGATAGGTATAAGGTGTACATGCTCTTTACGTTCCTGACTTGGGAGTAAAACAGTTTATTAGCCAAAGCCCAGTACCCCTGTGCGCCACGCTTCTTCACATGCCACCACTATTCAATACTTGTCATTCATGCCACTTACTGATATGCTTTCCCAGTATACTGTAGAACTTGAGACTGGGAAGAACGTTTCGATTACTGTCGACTACATGTCATTAAAGCAGTATTTCAGTGTTTGCTAAATCCAGTTCCTGCAAAAGAATAATGAAATAATAAAAACAAAGGAACAAATAAGTATAATATGAAGACATTGCTTAAGAAGGAGTGCAACAAAGCCTCTTAACCGAGCCAGAATGCGATTCATAGTATCTAACTGCACTGTCTGTTACCACAACAAAGCGTTATCACAACACATTCCCGTATTGTTGTTTTCCCATGATACCAATTGTGTGTTTATAGTGGCCTCTGTGTTCTGTTTGTTGTGATATCCGCTGAATTAATTTGCTGGCATTGTAACTGGTCAAAATGTAGCTGATGGTCATCGCTTTGTTTTTGTTCGTTAAAGCTGATTTGCAGCACAGTGAATACGCTTGTTCATGATCATACAGCTACAGCTTAAAATTATGAAAGTCATATTTCATTTTTATTGAGGCCGGGCCTAATATAAAGGAAACAAGAATTATATAGCTGTTATTAATAGTCGACTGAAAAATGTAAAACAGAAAAGGCCTATGTGGGGAGGATGGAATGACAGGTGATGACCGATTCATAAGGGGAACAAACAGGGTTACGACGAGAAGGAAATGAAAGAGAAAAATACAATCAAAGCAAAGAACATGTAAAAATAAAGGCCAGGATAATAGAGGAAATATAAATAAAAACAAGGAAAACAAAAGAAACGTAACAATAAAAACAAGAAAAACAAAGAAAAGGTAAATGTAAAAACAAGGAAACATTTTTTAGGTGAAGGAAAAGAAGGCAAGGATTACAATCTTTGGAAGGGTGTGTGAGAGGAGGAAACTGAAAGTAAATGAGAATAAGAGTAAAAGTAATGAGGTGTACAAGGTTGGTAGATGGTAGGAAGATCAATATAGTTTTGAACGGTAAGTTGCTTGAGGAGATAGAGTGTTTTAAATATTTAGGGTCACATGTTGCTATGGATGGAAGAATAGTTGCAGAAGTGAAGTTTAGAATGAATGAAGTAGGATAGGTGCTGGGCGGAATGAAAAAAGTGTTTAGATGTAGTTCGCTTAGAAAGGGCGTAAAGAGAAGGCTGTATGAGCGTGTTGTGGTACCGATTGCATTATATGGGGCTGAAACATGGAATATGGGTGTAGCAGAGAGGAAAAGTTTGAATGTAATGGAGATGAGGTGTCTGAGGAGTATGTGTGGAGTGATGCGTATGGATCGAGTGAGAAATGATGAAGTGCGAAGGAGAACTGGAGTTGTTCGGAAGATGGCTGATCGAGTTGAGCAGAGGGTGTTACGATGGTTTGGGCATATGGAGAGAATAGATAATGAGCGATTGGTGAAAAAGATACCTAGATCTGATGTGAGAGGTGTAAGACTGAGAAGAAGACCACGCATAGGATGGATGGACAGTGTGAAGATGGCATTGGATTTGAGAGGGATGTCTGTTGAGCAAGGAAGAGTTGCTGTGCCTGATAGAAATGAATAGAGAGAAACTGTGAATGAATAAGTGATGACGCAGCCCTGAGGGGATATTCTCCCGCATTTGTCTGATCAGCTGATCAAGTCAGGTGCGGGTAAGGGGATGGGTCTATTATGATGTGGCAGGGGTAAACCAGCTCTGCTGTCAGATCCTGCTGCAGATGTCACTGATAGCACTGCGCAGTTGACCCTCGTGCGGTGTGGTGCGGTGAGGATCTATCCCTTCTCCCCTTTGGGGCTAAGATGCGAATGAATGTTTGAGTGGATGAGTAAATTGGGAGTGTGTTGTCCTGTCTCGGCTACCTCCCTTTCCTTGGAGGAAGCAGCCTAGGTATATAGATAGATATATAGATAGATAGATTACACAAGGGTCGATAAACACATTTAGATTTTGCTTAGTCACAAGTTTCCCCTACAGTAACACCTGAGAATCTTGACATTATATGGCGACCTCAGTGGTACTGCAAGCCGAACAGAGACAACGGGGAAACAAAATCCTTTTAAGAGTCTGATCAGTCCAAGATCCCAACTAGGGTTCTTCTAGTCGCGATTTGGATGCGGTAATCCAGGCATGGGAAACATTTTTGAGACGGCTGGTTGAAGTATGATATTGGTATAGGTCAGCTGGTCACTTCCCTTTACAGTGATTACCAGCGGCAACAACGAAGCTGGTATTATTTTCAGTTTGTGTGTGTGTGTGTGTGTGTGTGTGTGTGTGTGTGTGTGTTAGCACGATAACTTTGCAGCCTCTCAAGATATCATAACGAAATTTCACAGGTGTGCAGTGGGGAAAAAAGCGATAAGGAGTTCGAAATTGGTGAAAGTAGGTCAAGGTATGTCTGTCTGTTACCACGATAACTTCGTAACCGGTTAAGATATCATCAGAAAATTTTATGGGTGTGTAGTACGAATGAAAATCCCCTGAGAGTATTGTTTTCAGTTTTTGTATGTGTGTCTGTGTGTCTGTAAGGACGATAACTTCGCAACCGCTGAAGATTTCATCACAAAATTTTGCAGGTGTGTAGTAAGGATGGAAATCTCCTACAAATTAGAATTGGTGTAAGTAGGTCAAGGTCAAGTTCATATTCCGGACCGTGCTAGACATGTATCGGCTAGCGGCTGGTTTGATTCCCCCCCCCTGGGAGGCCTCTAATTTTAAAGATACTTCTGCTCCCAGCTTTACGCCGTCTGTTTTAGTAAATATTATATTAATATAATGATTATGTTTAATAATATGTGATGGTCATAAATTTGTACTTTATAATTGAGTCTTTTTATCTGCATTGTGATATACTGGAACGGAATCCTATCTTTGAACTCCGAAACGAATGTCCTCGCTACATGAACAGCTGGTATGGAAAGGTATACAGTTAATTCACAATCACTTACCCATTCTCCATCCGTATAGTATATACCGAATGAAGCTGTATTCCACATCAGTCACTCTTCTTTCCTTTTCCCCCCTTTAAAACTTTTTTTTTTCCTTCAGTCAAGTTGGTTTGTATGTCTTTCACAAGTCGGTAAGAACTTAGAGAAATATTTGATATCGCAGTTTTGGGATTATTTTCATAATGTTCATCAGTGAGCTGAAATCCGTAATGGATTTCGTAAACTTTTTCTTGGACTAAAGATATTCACATAAATACGTGCTGTTGCACAAGGCATACTTCTTC
>NC_137032.1:8659474-9024474 GCF_032717465.1 Coenobita brevimanus
AAGAAGTCAGTGAAATGATGCCACAGAGGCTGCCTGGAACGAGTGTAGATGAAGTTAGTGAACTGGAAAAAATATATATTAACCTGTAATTCTTGGAAAAATCTAGCATTTTTTTCCCGGTAACTGAAGCAATTTATTTATTCATTTTTCACTGAAACAAAGTTTTCCATGAACATTACCTCACTCATGATCTGGACAACTCTAGTATATTTTTCATGTTGCCACCCAACTTTTTTTCCCCTCAAAGTGAGTACTGCAGTCTAACGATGTTTATACATTCGCCATTAAATTCTTATGTACAAGTTCGCCTTAGTATTATACTCCACATAATGCCAGACACTTTTACTAGGCTACAAATAAATCCTAAGGGAGTGATTATGTTAGAAGTGATGCAGAAGTGTGTGTTAAGTGAAGAGAAGAGTTTGAGAGACTGCCTGCTGAAGAGACGAAGTGCTGGCAGCTATGGAAGGAAAGAATATCGCTTAAAAAATACTGGCTGGGGACAAAGGGAACTAAAATAGGGTGAGGCAGAACTGAGGAGCACACGCGCGTGTATTTATGCGTGTGTGTGTGTGTGTGTGTGTGTGTGTGTGTGTGTGTGTGTGTGTGTGTGTGTGTGTGTGTGTGTGTGTGTGTTATGAGGTAAGCAAAAAGTGTGGCAACAGAAAGTCAGAAGAAAGAAGATTGGTACTTTAGCAGGTAGGTATAGGAAATAGCAAGAAAGCAGGCAACTGTATTGGAAAAAGGAAGGGCAGTTAGATGGGAAGGAAAGGGTTGCAGATGAGTGAAGGGTCTGAATGACAATATAGGAGGAAGAAGATGAGAGACTGGAGTGACTGAGAACTATTTTCAACCATTTACAAAGTGTACTGTACTGCACAAAAGAATGGTGTGATTTCTGATCTTTGGAGGGTTTGACCAAGAGTGAGAGGAGTAAAAGTATATTATATTACTTGATGGTTATGGTGATACGTACAAGGAAGATGACTGAGCTTGTTTGTTGGTCTTTCCCCCTCATATTTTCCCCTCCACGTCCAGCTCCCAGCTGGAAGAACTCGAATTTCATTCTCGGGCAGTACAGTTTCTTGGACAAAGTTTGCTTCCCTCTTGTCCATATTGACTCGGCAGTGTGACTGAGGACCTGGATATATCATAGACTGTTTCTGACCGTACTCCAAGAGAAGACTAGAATTTAGCAAAGCTGACTGTCTTTATGATCCTCATACTGTCAAAAGGCATTAATCAAAGGCATAAACCTGAACCTCTCAAGAAGGCAGATCAACTTAACACCTGTCGACAGGCGAGAGTTCCATAATTCTCATATTTAACAACCCCGAGAAGTCAGTTTATATCCAAATGACCATTTGTTATCCTGAGTGAACAGAGAAATAAGATTGACACTAACTTTGCCCAAGGGCCTCATCGGCGTGAAAAATTATCTCAGTATCTGCCAATTCCGAGCTGATCGTGCTAATCATTACACCACCAGTTCCCCCAGTTTTTCCCGCAGCAGGTTGAACCCCAACTAGGCGTAATGTGCGAAGTTGGAACGGCCCTCACCTCACAGTTTTATCGAAGTTTCTCCCACATTCCGAAAGCAAATGAGAAGGAGAAGGAGGAAGGGGTGTCACTGGTGGGGTAATGATCCATCACAGAGAACAGATTGGAATTAGTGGAGGGAGAGAGAGAGAGAGAGAGAGAGAGAGAGAGAGAGAGAGAGAGAGAGAGAGAGAGAGAAGCAAACTAGTTTCAGAAGATGAAGAACAGAAATAATGTAAACAGAGATGATCCTCAAAGTAGGTAGGTAGCACTGAGAAAACGAACAGAATGGTCTTTCATTATCATTATTAATATATTTATTCTGCGTATAGACTTCACTGCCGGAATCTTGAGGCCCAGCAGTCCTCCTAAATGCCACACACTTCTATTACCTGCTATCTGTAGTAACTACATACTGGAAAGCATTCAACAATCAAAACAAGATACTACGATTCTACAAGTGAACTACAGTACAAGCAGGTGAGACAGTAACCAAGAACTGCAAGAAGTTCGCACCATACAGCAAAAAGCTACAATTAAACGCTGGACAAGTAAGGAAAATCAAGCGCTACAAGTTAAGACGAAGAGGAGGAAAGGAAGTAGGCACGAACATGCAACACAGTAGAGAGTGAGGAAGCGCTGATTTAGTGGTGACGGGAGAGACAACGCAGCAACAGCCTAAGCCTGCATTCACCAGCCCCGATTCACCACTCACCTCACTCACCACATTCACCATTACAGTACTCGCCGCTACTCCATCACCACGGCGCTGAGTCTTCGACCGTGACTGGGCATGGTGACAGCAGCATAGCAACCATCACCCACCTGCATACCCTGCACATCATCCTGCATCTTCTACCTATAGTCGTTCTATTTTATGAAGGCAGTTTGGGTGGGACGCTCTGGGACCTCACTCTGTTAGCTCTGTTGCCACATCGTCGCCACACACGTGCTCTCTCTCTCTCTCTCTCTCTCTCTCTCTCTCTCTCTCTCTCTCTCTCTCTCTCTCTCTCATATTTACGTTAACTACTACTAATTGTATTTTCTTTATTTTTTCTCTTGTTTTCGACTTTTTTTCCACACCACCCCTGAGGTAAAAGTCTATAGGTGAGTTTTTTTTATATAGCTTCCATGGCGGGAGACTGACCGAGTATGACCCGCTCACGCAGGGCTGTCCCTCGTGTCACCACCTGACACCGTCGCGAAAGCAACGTTGACAAGTCTTATGAGATTTATACTATACTTTAGCTTTTTTATTGAATTACATCTATACAGAGTGTTTAAAATTCACTTATAAGTAGTTACTAGCTTAAAATAGGAGTATGAGAGAGACAGAGAGGTGAACACAAATAATTACACGTGTGTCGGCGGCGATGTGACAACAGAGCTAACAGTGTGAAGTCCCAGAGCGTCCCACCCAAACTGCCTTCATAAAATAGAACGACTGTAGTTATTGATTATAATTTTACTCTATTTCTCCCAGAGAACTTAAGCATACAATCCCTTTTTTGCTTACAACTTCACAAATGACTATCACCATTATCCTATAGTGATATATTGCTAAAACATAAATGATAAACAAACACTTTGCACAAAATATATAAAAAGTGCTTTATAATTACAACTACAGTATTCATATTTACAACAATCAAACTAACAGTTATTATAGGATTATTAAGGATAACAGGGTTAGAAAAAAAAAAAAAAGGCAAACAGGCAGTGAGTGCCGTTACGGCCTGAGTTAGCACAAACAACTAACCCCGACAACCCTTCACACGCAATTTTATTCTCTACTTTTTACATTCTATTCTATCCCGTAAAATATATCACTTCATTTATATACAAGGTTACGTATATACACCTTCTTGAGTTATGTATATTAAGTCCAGTACTAAGTATTAGTATCAATAGTAACAATTATTTATATATATATATATATATATATATATATATATATATATATATATATATATGTAGAGAGAGAGAGAGAGAGAGAGAGAGAGAGAGAGAGAGAGAGAGAAAGAAAGAGAGAGAGAGACCAGGTCAAAATATCCCACCAAAAAATTAAAGTCCGTTTTTCTTTATGTAATAGTCGGGAAAACTTGCTCCTATATAAAGGCAAGAGAACTGCAAAATATTATATCGGTATCATGTCAGTAAGAGGTGGCGCCTGGACACTATATTATGCAGTCCTTAGCTAGCACACTGTGACCGTGCACTACCCAGAACTCACCACGAGGAGGTGGCTGCAAATGGAGTTCCATACCTAACCCATCCCATCCACTTTTCCATTAAACTGGGCCAGATTTACTCTGCTTTGTAATCCTTTTTTTATTCGAATGCTGGCATTATTTGTCTTGATTTTAATATGTTTCTTACCTACCCATCTATGTTTCTGTAACCATAAACTTTTGCAGATGCTTCAGTCACTAGCTTTAATGTGCGTTCAACTGACTGAACATGGTAAGGATACTTTGGACACAACTTTTCCACAAGTTCAGGACTTTCAACCAAACCATGAAGTTCAACATCAGTCAAATTCTTGAGGAGTGGTGGTTCTGTAATATCCACCATATCACAGCTGACCATTTGAGAAAAGAAAAAAAATCTCCGGTACATTGAATTGTCTTCTTTCTTGTCTCGGGTTGTTTCTTGCTGTTAGAAATTTCTTCACAGCATCTCTTCTGATGTCAATATCTTCATCAAATGCCATGTCCAAAAGCATGTTTTCCGGATGGGCATAGAAAGAATTTGTTTGAACAGCCTGGGTAGCAGCCTTATATGCTCCCAAGCATTCATCTTTCATATATTTGATTTTGGTAACAGCTTTGAATAGATGTTTTGGGCCATTGACACAGGAAGGATTTTTATTAATCTCAAACTATGTTGGAATGTATACAGTCATCAAATATTTGGCTAATGTTTTCAAAGGTTTGGAAGGAACAGGTACTGAGCAATACAGTCTCAAAATTCTTGCACATGATGTTAGCCATCTTGAATGTGCTAATGGGACTGGTTCAACTGAAGAGAATGAGGCAGGAAATTTTCCAGATGGCACTGCATACCATATATTCAGAATATATTTTTGATCCATACTTAAATCTAGCTCTGAATAGGTCTCATGAACCTTCTTCGCATCATCTACTGGGATTGGTTCAAAATTTATCACAGGGAGGTTTTTGTTTCCCCTATCTTCTTCCCAATCTTTCCTTTGAATGTTGTGGGCCCTGAGGTTTCACCATCCAAATGTTTACATGTATGCCGAAATGGAAGGTGTCTGAAGTGTAACAAATATATAGGTCACTGCAAAGGACGGTTAAGAAAGTCTTCAATCAGTTTTATTGCTCCGCCCTTTGTCCCTGTGTTAACACTGTACCATCACACCCTATTGCAACAAGCATCTCAGTTTTCAGCCCACAGTTCATCAAGCACTCAGAAATAGCAGTTGCTGTTCCACCATCAGGAATTACATGGTCAAGGTATTCAGAGCCTGGCTTTTTAACTAATGAACTGTGTTCCTGTAATTTTCTTACTTGGTAAATGGACAGACAACCATTTGCATCTTTTTCTCTTCCAATGTTAATGTTTTGTCTTTTTTTTTTCCACCAAAATAAAGTGCTGTTAGGTCTTCCTTTTCTGTATGTTGAAGTCTTTCTCTGCCTGATTTTATGGCACGTATTACTTTTGACATAACTCTAACTAAATTCTTGGTTTCGGGTGAAACAAGTCCAGCACCCACCAGAGCGGAAGTGGCAATTGAAGCGGCACCACTGTCACTCCAACCAGTTCACAGTTGATTCGCATTCGCGATATTTTTTTCCTCTTTTTTTTTTTTCTACACTCGGACAGTATGTTTCATCTGTGCCATCATTTTCCAAAGTATCGTCAGTATCACTCATTTCCTCCATCTCACTTTGACCTTTCTGACAAACAGGATCGCAAGTTTTCACTTTGTAGTTCTCTGCATCCCATATTCTTTTTGCTCGGTGTGGCAAGATTTTTATTTCATTTGTATCCACTTTTTCAATGTACATCTGTCTAATTCCTCATTGATCTGAAAGGAACTCTCATTCACTTTCGGGCGCCTTTCCTTTCTTTGAACACTTACACTCTTCGAAGGATTTACATTTGCAACAGGAGATATCATATAGCTCCTTCTGCATATGAGTTTTATAGCTTTCCACCTATTTGTTGTAGCAGTCTTTCCCCTAGTTTTTCACTAGGGTCTTGTTCTTAGAATGGTTGTCCAAAACCAGCTGTGTAATTCTGGTTAGATGAACTCAAGGAACTGAAGCTTTTTCCCAAGGACACTGAAGTTCTGATCAAAGATCCTTCACTGTTTCCTTCACTGACACTTTTGATTTTTCTGTTTTAGCAGAGAGTAAGTGTCTTTCCACATCCCACTTCGTTGGAAGTTGCATGTCACCAATAGTTCTTAAAGTACCAAAATTATGAGTTAAGGCAGACTGGGTAGTGTGACCCATATTTTTTGTTCTCCAAGATATTTAGCTATTAAGCATTAATACCTGAAAATGAAAAACATAATGAGAGCAAAGAACAGATGAAAAAAAAAAAAACACACGAAATACAAAGTCTGACCTATAAGACTCCTACGACGGCACTGATGAGCCAGATTCAGCTAATGGCGAGATATTGACGAGGCAGGCGCCACTTCTATATGAATATAGATTACACCAAAGTTTTGCATAAATGATACTTTCATTATGGATCAACTTTTCTTTGGCATTACAATATGAAACTCAGAAGCTGGACTTTTCTACTCAGTCTAATATATACTCTCTCTCTCTCTCTCTCTCTCTCTCTCTCTCTCTCTCTCTCTCTCTCTCTCTCTCTCTCTTGTATAGCATTCACTTATTCCTAACCGTTATTGCCGTCTATACAGTTAGCACATACATAAAATAAGTGATTCATGAGTACAACCAGGCAACATTTCTTAGCAATAATTGCTTCTTTTTTAGTAAAGTGTAAGTACGGGATGTAAAAAAAAAAAAAATAAAACAGTGTCGTCTGGTTCCAAGATAACGCATCCAGGGCTTAAATTATTTTGCCTTGTATGTAGTGAATATGTACGTTATAATTTTCAACCGTACATGCCCATGAGTGGTGCATAGTCAGTGAATAGGTGAATTTCGTAACCATACACTAAATCTCGAAAATTTTATAATGCAAAGACCACTGCAAGTGCCTCTAGGTCTGTAGTGCAATAACTGTTCTGTGCTTCTTTTATTTGTCTGCTAGCAAATGCAACGGATTGACTTTTTTTCACGCTTATCTTCTTGCATCAGTACGGCCCCTAATCCTTTAAGAGATGCATCTGTGCAAATTAAAAATGGTTTTTGAAACTAGGATAGGCCAAGCAAGGTGTACATGTAAGTTTATCTTGTAATTCATTAATGCTAGTTTTTGTTCCTCTCCTCATTGGAATACAGCTTGTTTTCTCAGTAGGTGGATTAATAGTTCTGATATGTGAGAGACTTGTGTTATGAATGATCCGTAATACCCTGCAAGTCCTAAATATTTTCTTACTTCATCCTCATTTGTGGATTCAGGGAAATCCCTTACTGCTTGTATTTTCTCATCTGAGGTGTGTTTTCCTTCTGCATCAAGCCTGTGGCCTAAGAATTTTATTTTCTTAAAGCAAAATTTGCATTTAGACAGCTTAATATTCAAACCATCATCGACTGACTTGTGTAGGAACTGGTCTAATTACTATAAATGTTCATCTATTGTATGTGTTGCAATTATGATGTCATCGAAGTACACAAAGATAACATTTCCTAATATTCCTGATAGTATAGAATTAATTAATCTTTGGAATGTGCCTGGAACTGTCCTTAACCCCATCGGCATTCTTTAATACTGATAATGACCTGTATTGTAGAGAAAGCAGTGTATTTGCATGACTCATCATTTAACTCTATTTGATAATATCCATTAAGCAAATCGATTGTGGAAAATACATTATTTTCTGGTCCAATATTTTCAAAGACGTTATTTAACAATGGCAAAGGAAACCAGTCTGGGATTGTGTGTTTGTTTAATTTATGGTAATCAATGACTGCTCGCATTTCACCGTTTCGTTTGGGCACGAAAAATAATGGGGCATTCCTCGGGGAGACTGGTGACTCAATATGATCTATTTTTAATATTTGATCAACATATTGATTTGCAAGGGTGCGTTGTGAGTATGCTACCCTATATGCTGGTATATACATTGGTTATGTGTCCTGATGTACAATAATCTTGTGTTTAATCAGGTTAGTGCAACCTAATTTTTCCACAGGTAATGCGACTGTCTATTGGTATTTTTGTAATAAATCCAGTAGATCAGTTTTCACATCAAAATCTCCTGAGTGATCAAATTCTCCTTTATGCACTCTCTGTCCGTCGATTTTATCTTACTTCATGTTCCACCTATTGTTACTTCACGCATAGGAGCAGGACAAGTCTCTAAATTGCGTATACAAATTCCTTTTTTTATCTGCATTTCTCCATTCATCTGATTAAGAGGTGACCTTACTGAAGTTTTCAAAATCATGAAGGGATATAACAACCTTGATATGAATAAATATTTTGAAATAGACCGATCGAGTCAAACCAGGAGTAATGGCTGCAAAACTATGGGAAAGTGCTTCCAATCCCCTGAAGGAAAATACTTCTTCTTCAGTAGAGTCGTAAATATCTGGAACAGATTACCCTCAAATCCCGTGAACAGTATCTCAGTTAAGACATTTAAAAACAAAACAGACAAGAACTTGCACGAGAATCCTCAGCTGACTCTGTTTCTGTCCAAATAACTTACTTTTACCAGGTACGCATAAGTTCATTCCCCTCCTGTCTACAACACACCCCGTAAACTTAACATACCCGTACATAGAGTAGTGTCGCGTCGTTATATATTTATCAGTTTATTAAATGCAAATATACTAGTATAAAGCACAGACTAAGATGTGCACAGACAGCCCTAAGTTGACGGTCACTACTCTTACTTTCGACCTGTGATGTACTTGTGGATCACTAAGGGTCCCGGTTAGTTAAGTGACCACCATCGGTATTTTTTTTTTAATGTACCAGGGGTCATTGCTTCTGGAGGTAACTTTTGTGTTTGTCCTGCATGGGAAAGTTCCTCGTCATAGTGGAGCGAACGCAGCCTGGCCCTAATTGGCTGCTGCCTACCTTAAAAGTGCCAAGCTTGGCTGCCGCACCACCCCTGAACATCCACACTGTCTACAGACGCCTCGTTAACTCAACTTACCAGTACATAATACCATGCCTTAGTTATTTATTGATTTGATTATTCATTTTTCTTTATTACTTTCTCTTTAAGGTTATTCAAACAGATATCTTAGAGATACAGTATTAAAGAGTGTAACTTTTCCTTTTCAATATTTGCTGCGAATTTTCCATATCAATTTTTCCATGCTGCATGGTGGTCTTTTTCATTTCTTCCTGCCAGTTTTATCTGGAAGGTTTAGAGGCAGAGGGAACCTTCTTGCTTTACTATCCCTATCCTTCAGCATGTTGAAGTAAATCTCGCAGTCATAGTCTGCTCTGTAACAAGTAGCCTCTAAAGGACCATAAGGTCTGTTGCAGTTTACTTTCCGTTCTATTCCTCCTCCTCCTCCTCCTCCTCCTCTCAGCCATAAATAGTACGAACATAAACAAAACCCCTGGTCCGATAAAATATCACCGAGAATTTTTAAAGAAGCAAAAAATGAGTTACTGTTGCCACTCTCAGTCTTATTCAATAAATCGTTATGTACTGGGAAAGTTCCATGCGAATGGAAATTAGCAAATGTAACACAATTTTCAAAAATGGAAGTAAGTCGCACCCTGGAAAATACAGACCAATCAGCTTCACATCAATAGTGTGCAGGTTAATGGAAAAAACCATAAGAGACAAAATAGTTAACAAGTGCTCGTGGATCCTTTGGGCCCTCTCGCACTTGCTCCTGCGGAGGGTTCTCGTGCTGTGTGCTCGCTTTCTCGTGCCTCACACTCGTTTCCTCGTGCTTCTCACTCGTGTCCTCGTGCTTTGTGTGCGCGTTGCAATCATTTCAGGTAATCCGAGTCACGTTTATGTGCTGTCCTTGTCTAACGTGGTCACTATCGGCCGTCAAGGCGACATCAAAGGGCCCATGATGGTCCGTTTATGTGCTGTTTTAGTCTAACATTGTCACTTGGATATTTTGCAGCTAAGCAAATGATCGTGTTACTGGAGCTCCGGGAATGCAACCCAAGTTGTCTGCAAGTCCGAGATGTTAACCACTCGGCCACGGCAACCGACCAGGCGGCGGGAGAGGCGTTTTTTGGTCAAATTTTGATCACTCATTGAATATAGAAAAAGTTTTTCAATCGTGATGGGACCAAGTTTTTTCACGTCAGTGGATTTTTTCCCCAATTTTTGTGCCAATTTTGGTGCGATTTGAATGTGTAGTTTTGGCTGTCCAAAATACACAGACACAGACACAGACACACACACACACACACACACACACACACACACACACACACACAAATATAAAAACTCTAAGGTGAACGCAATGCTAATTTCATGCACTCACGCCAGGAGCGGCGTTTTTTGGTCAAAATTTGATCACTCATTAAATATAGTAAAAGTTTTGCAATCGTGAAGGGACCAAGTTTTTTCACATCAGCGAATATTTTGCAATTTTTGTGCCAATTTTGGTGCGATTGGTACGTGTAGTTTCGGCTTCGCAAAATACACACACACACACACACACACACACACACACACACACACACACCTACTGCTATAGTATATTAGATTATCTAGAAAATAATAATATAATTAAAGACTGACAGCATGGATTCAGACATTGTCGTTCATGCTTAACTAACTGTATTTCTTCCATGATATTTCTGAATCATATAACGACTCAAGAGCAGTAGATATAATTTATCTCGACTTTCAGAAAGAATTTGACATTGTCTCTCAGAAACGTCTCATGAGCAAAACAGAAGCACATGGACTAAAAGGAAATACGCAGAAATGGTTACAAGACTGACTTTCAGACCAAAAACAGCAAGTTGTGATAATTGGAAAGGAATCCAAATGGCTTAATGTGACTAGCGGCATTCCCCAAGGATCGATACTTGGATCAATACTATTTATTATCTATATAAACGATATTGATGAGGGTCTAAATTGTAAAGTATCCAAATTTGCAGATGATACTAAAATAACCAGCAAAGTAACGTCAAAATTACGGTGGCACCAGTTACAAAATGACCTTAATACTTTAGCAAGCTGGGCAGAAAAATGGCAAATGAAATTCAACACAGAAAAATGTAAAGTACTTCATATTGGAAGTAACATCGTCCATGAGAATTACAAAATGAATAATATCCAGTTATCAAGTACAGACAATGAAAAGGATATTGGTGTGATAATATCAAATGATCTAAAACCGAGTAAGCAGTGCACCGAAGAGGTTAAAATTGCAAACAAGCTGGTGGGTTTTATTGGAAGAACCTTCAAGTTTATATCGAAAAAAGTCATACTTGCCTTGTACAACTCGTTAGTGTGCTCCCATCTTGAGTACTGTGTGCAATTCTGGTCCCCGTACTACAGGAAGCACATAGAAGAATAGAGAAAATACAGAGATGAATCACAAAAATGATACCACGACTTAGAAACAAACCATATGAGGAACGCCTTGAAGAACTTAAACTATTTAGCCTAACGAAGCGCAGGTGACGAGGTGACCTTATTGAAGTTTTAAAAATCATGAAGGGATATGACAACTTAGACATGAATAAATATTTTGAAGTAGACCGGTTGAGTCAAAGCAGAACTAATGGCTGCAAAAATTATGGGAAAGCTTTTCCAATCCCATGAAACAAAATACTTCTTCTTCAACAGAGTGATAAATATCTGGAGCAGATTACCCTCAGATCCCGTGAACAGTATCTCATTTAAGACATTCAGAAACAAAATAGAAAGTATTTGCACGAGAATCCTCAGCTGACTCTTTTTCTGTCCAAATAACTTGCTTTTATAACCATGTGTAAGTTCATTCCCCTTTTGTCTACAAGACACCCCGTAAACAACGTACCCGTACATAACGTTACATTACGTCATTATATATTTTTCAATTTATTCAATGCAAATAAAGTAATATAAGCACAGATTAGGATCTGCACAGATAGCCCTGAGTTAACGGTCACTACTCTTACTTTCGACCTGTGATGGGCTGTGGATCACTGAGGGTCCCTGTTAGCCAAGTGACCACCATCGGGATTTTTTTAAATGTACCAGGGGGCACTGCTTCAGGAGGAAACTTGCGTACTTGTCCCACATGGGAGAGTTCCTTGTCTCACTGGAGTGAACGGAGCTAGGGCCTAATTGACTGCTGCCTACCTTGAAAGCACCAGGCAAGGCTGCCACACCACCCCTAAATATCCACACTGAGCACTGTGTAGTCCCCTCGTGTCTACAAGGCACCCAATAAAATTACAGTAACATACCCATACATAGCGTCACGTCACGTCATTATACTTTTTTCGATTTACTCAATGCAGATAAGGTAATATATTATTAAGCACAGATTAGGATCCGCACAGATAGCCCTGAGTTAACGGTCACTACTCTTACTTCCAACCTGTGATGGGCTGTGGATCACTGAGTGCCCCTGTTAGCCAAGTGACCACCATTGGGATTTTTTTTAATGTACCAGGGGTCATTGCTTCAGGAGGAAACTTGTGTACTTGTCCCACATAGGAGAGTTCCTTGTTTCAGTGGAGTGAACGGAGTTAGGGCCTGATTGACTGCTGCCTACCTAAAAAGTGCCAGGCAAGGCTGCCACACCACCCCTAAACATCCACTCTGTGCACTGTACATCCACATTGTGCACTGTGCAGTCCTCTTTTGTCTATGAGACACCCCGCCTTGTATATTTTTCGATTTCTCCAATGCAAAGAAAGTAATATAAGCACAGATTAGGATCTGCACAGATAGCCCTGAGTTAATGGTCTCTACTCTTACTTTCGACCTGTGATGGGCTGTCGATCACTGAGGGTCCCTGTTAGTCAAGTGACCACCATCGGGATTTGTTTAATGTATCAGGGGTCACTGGTCAGGAGGAAACTTGTGTACTTGTCCCACATGGGAGAGTTCCTTGTCTCAGTGGAATGAACGGAGCTAGGGCCTGATTGATTCTTGCCTACCTTAAAAGTGCCAGGCAAAGCTGCCACACTACCCCTAAACATCCACACTGTGCACTGTGTAGTTTCCACGTTATGTACACAGACGCCCCATTAACTCAACGTACCCGTTTATAATGTCATGCAGTAACTATTAGTTTATTTGATTAATTTCTCTTTCAGGTTACTCAAACGGGTAGTTTATAGACAAAGTATTATAGAATGTGACTTTTCATTTCCAGTATTTCCAGTGAAATTTTCAGGTCAGTTTCCCCATGCTGCATGGTGATTTTTCTTACTTTTTCCTGGAGGGTTTGGGGGTCGGGGAACCTTCTTGCTTTACATCCATATCCTTCAGCATGTAGAGTTAGATCTTGTAGTCATAGTCTTCTCTGTAACAAGCAGCCTCGAAAGGACCATAAGGACTGTTGCTGTTTGCTTTCCTATGTAATCCTATGTAATCCTCCTTCTCCGTTTGCATTGACAGCTTTCCCATTTATATATGGGGTCGCTATTTCGGATTCTAACTGGTCATTATACTGTTCCTCAACATCTCTTCTGCCAGGCCTTATGTCTTCCTCTTCCTCTTCATCCTGACATCTCTGTCTCAGCAACACGTGTCTCGACATTTGCCTTCTCCCTCCTCATAGACTTACAGCATCTTATTCGCGTTTCCAGGGCCTTTCCCGATGCCTCCGTTACGTTATGCTCTATGTGTATGTTCGATTCTAATTCTGTCCATCATACTGAACTCATACATCAATTTTAACATATTTAGTACTCCCTTCTATATAGGTTATATTTATTTTTGTATATCACCGTATCCTCGAACCCTTAAAGTAGGACTGGTCTTACTATCGTCAAATAAACTCAGCCTTTCAGTTTCATTGGGACTTTTCTATTACAAAGCCTGAAGCAAGTTTATTACCTGCACGATATGTTAGTCAAAGCTTCGGCTCTGTGGGCATATGTAGTATACTTCTGAGATTGTTCTTACTCATAGGGTGGTATCTGAAAGAGGCAACCCAGGGTAGACAAGAGGAACGGAAGCCTGCAAAACGCAAGGCTGGAGGAAATCGTTTGTTCCTGTCAGGGGTTACTTAGGAAGGGAAGATTTGCTACCTGGTCTCTTGGATGGAGGACCGAATGTGAGTGGAGGTGAAAAGTGAGCTAAGATATGTGCCGCCGCCATGCCTGTCTTAAGTGGGTAGGTGAGTATTTTGTTTCCTTGCCTTTTCAGCTTCAAATATGACCACCAAACTATCTTGGTCCCTGCCTTCACAGTCGTCTTCTCTTTCTCATTTTCCTGTGTCGGGTCTTATCCATCCCTTTAAAAACCTACCTTTCTCTGCTCCTCTCCTCTCTTATTCCCTGAGAGTATTGCATTCCTTAACAGTCAGTGTTTTTCCAAGTGCAGATTCCAACAACTTCAACATTTCCTTGAATTGTTTCCAACACTGTCATTTTCCTTTAACCCTTTAACCCCGGGCATTGTTTTGGCCTGACTGTCCTCTCCCGCGGGGGTTTCAGCCAAATGTAAACAAACCTTTAAACCTTAACTTATTTATGTCTTCATTGGGTTATTAACTTTAATTTCACAGACTCCAATATTCCACTAATAGTTTATGAGAGGCATAAATCTTAAATTTTATTGTTCCAATGATCTTTCGTTACTTGTTCACCTTTTGTCATTCGTATTTTATTTCCATTATCTCCGTTCTCTCCATCTCCTTTATTATCTCCAAATCTTCACAGGACTCTTTCTTCAATCCGTACGTTCTCCGATCTTTTCCCTGTCTTCTACTTATACTTACAGTTTCCAGCTTCCTGTTTTCACCTGTGCTAAGTCGTTTATTTACAGTCACTCCTCTTTCTATCTCTCACGATTCTGCCTCCCACACTTCTCTCCGACTTTTCCCACCACCCAGAAATCGCCAGAGAAATTGGTGGTCATAAACCTGCAGACAATATAGTGTGGCTGGTGGCACCAAGGCAGTATTTTTAATACCAGAATGAACAAAATATCTCGCACTTTCTACCTCCGCCAACGAAGCTGGAGGAGGTTATGTATTCACGCATGTTTGTCAGTCTGTTTGTTTGTCCACAAGATATCTCCAAAAGTTCTCAATGAATTTCAATGAAATTTTGTGGAAGGGTGGGCCATGGACGAAAAAAGAATTGATTGAATTTTGGGTCTGATCCGGATCCGGATCCGGGTCCTATGTATCCCGCAAAATTTTAGTTCTCAAAGAATTTCAAAGATATTTTGTGGAAGGGCGGGCTTTGGGCCAAGACATTCTATATTTCATTTGTCAGTAATACAACACGTCAGAAACGGCTGGAACACCACTGGCTGTAGAGCTCAGAGGGTCATTAATGAGAAAGAGAAAGAGAAGGAAATGTTACCAAAGATCAGTGTTGATAATTTTAGAATATCAGTTGCCGTCAGCAACATCAGCTGTGCAATGACCAAATAGGAAAGAGAGAGAATGGTACAGACAGAAGGTTAAAGCATTTGCAAGGTTGTATGGGTACTATACAGTACCGGTAGATAAATGCCAGGCCAAATCGTAGAATGTCAAGTACAACTGAAACAATTTTACCTCAGAATCACAGAGAGATGTCAAGGAATCAGGGAGGATTTTTAGCCATTCCACTTTGCTTAGATTTTTTGTCTTACTTTGCTACCACTTTCAGAATATTTAATTCAACAAGTAGCACTCAGACTCAGAAAGTGCAGAGTCTATGCTGAGCAACTGATGTAGTGCCGGAATATTTGCCTTTGCCTTGTGACCACGACCTTTGACAGATTTCTCCCAAAATCCAGTTAGTTCATACTTGTCCAACGTTAACCATACCACCGAATTTGGTTAACAGCAGATAAAAACTGGTTAACTTGTCTTTGCCCAGTGATCATTCTCTGTGATCTTTACCTTTCACTGATCGAATCTGTTTATCTTTGTCGTAACCTGAACCATTCCTCAAAGTTTAGTCTACTTCGTATAAAAACTGCTTAACATGACCCAGCCATGTGACCTTATCCTTTGATCTGTTGTTCTAAAAAATAATCCAACCTCTTGAGAGACGAACTCGTCAACCAAACAAGAACCATGTCAGATGAAAACCGTTTCAGTTGTTTTGTTCACACACACACACACACACACACACACACACACACACACACACACACACACACACACACACACACACACACACACACATATGGGTCGAAATTTGACCTTGTTTTGTGACTTTGAGCACTGACTTCTTAAAACTGAGTCCAACTGTTTTTGCACGACCCTTAACTTTTTGACAAAGTGTGGTTCAAATCAGATCAAAACTACTTAAGTTGACCTGGCCCTGTGACTTTGACCTATGACCTTGATTTTCCCTGTGACCTTGACCTTTATGTAATAATCAATATCGAATCAATTCATTCCATCCTTATCTTTCATCTTTCCACAAAATTTGGTTTATATCAGGTAAAAACATTAAACTAACATTTCCCTGTGACCTTTATCTTTGACCTATTTTCAAAAACTAATAAATTAACTCCAACTTTGACCCTGAACCCTTAAACAAAGGCGCAAAGTTTGGTTAAAGCTACAACAAAATAATCTGAACTCCCCCCCCTGCAGAGAGAGAGAGAGAGAGAGAGACTCATGAAGTTCACAGGGGATGAGTGAGTGTTCAGTAGTTTGTTGTAATAATAATACTTCTTCAGTCTAACCACTAACTTCGGCTTCCCATTGGAATTCTTCAGCGAATAAGGAATAACTGATAATTGACTTCATCATTCAATAAGGAGTTAAAAATAAAGAACACGTAGATGTTTTGCTTCCTCTTCTCACTATCATCTTCCCGTTCCCACTTTTTCATTATCGACTTTATTTACAGCATCAAAAGCATGCCTTTTTCTACTCGAGTTCCATTTAACCCACCCGTCTTACCCATAATTCAAGAAATAATTATGTAATAAAATATAAAATAGTTTCCTGACAATCATTTTCCAGGTACATCCTCCAGCCTCTTCACTTTTTCTTTTACGCTGTACTATTCTTTATCAGTTTCTTCTTTTAATTTAAATACGTCATGCATCGAATTTCTAATTTTCACATTGTGATTTCGCTGACTCTATTACCATCCTCCAACTATTCGCCCACCCATACATCTACCAGTTAACCATATACTGTCCATTAAAAATGTATTGACGGTCAGGTTGCTAGAGTGTGCGCCTGCCAATCCTCCTGACCTGGGTTCAGTCCCACCCGGGAGCGGATAGATACCTATAAGGGTGAATTTGTATGTACCATCATGTGCTCCATCATGTTCACACGCTATCAGGATTTCACTGATGATACAGACTTCCTCATTCACCGACATTGCCACTACAACAGAATTTCCACATGCACTTTATACTCTGCCCTTCAGCAATCTGCCACAGCCACAGTACACTCAAGTGTGAAGCACTGGGCTGGGACGGGTCGCTTCTCCTGTGATGGAACGTTTTTTACCTCGGCCCTTCCGATCGGCGGCCCTTCAGCACCCGTAAAATATGGCTGAGTGAGTACAGAATAGTTGCCCGACAGTGTGAGGCACGTGCAACATGGTCTCTACAGTACGTTACATACATACATACAAAGCGACGATGGTCAGCTGCTTGCACCTAAACGGCATTATGTGTCTTGTATACTTCAGTAATCCCTCAGATTTAAACCCTCATTGGCCACCTCTGGTTGGGACATCCTCACCCACTAGACCACCAGATGTTTGATAATTGATTATATAATTACTAACCAAAGTAATATATGGATTCCTTGAGTAGCACATCAAAAAAGAGATGCAGGGGGCCTCCGCTTACCACAAAATTTCACATTTAACTAACGCCTTCTAAAAGGCCTAAACTTCATACTAACTACCCTGATTATGCTCCATTGTAACTTGCTTCCCTTTGTTCATTCGTTCTCTCCTTTTCTCTGTTCCAGTATATTCGTCCGTTTCTGCCACTCCTTTGTCGTGTGACCAAGTGATCTTTTCTCAAACACAGTTGTTCCAGTCGGTACCCAGCTTTTTATTTTTATTTTAGCTCATAATATCTGTTTCATATGTGTGTTTCACACTTCCGTTATTATGATTCCTTTCTCCCTTCCACACTTCTCCTCACGTTTTTCCCTGTCAACCCGAGATCGGTGGAAAGTTTTATGCAATAATCTTTCTAACAGCAAAGTGTGGCTGGTGGAGCCACTGCCATTATTTCTTGGCAATACAGTAACAGAATGAATAAAGTTTCCTACGTCTTTTTTTTTTTTTTTTTTACATTTACTAACCAGTCAACAATAGTCACTCCACCACCCTTCAGGCATTCCACAGCACACCCATCCATACCTGAAAGCTGCAGGTATGGATGGGTGTGCTGTGGAAATGCCTGAAGGGTGGTGGAAGTGACTATTGTTGACTGGTTAGTAAGATTGTTGAATGTGTGCTTTGAGAAAGGTATGGTGCCAATTGACTAGGGCAAGTGTCAGTGGTCCCGTTGTATAAAGGCAAGGGTGATAGAGTATGAATGTACTAGCTTTAGGGAGTATAAGTCTGTTGAGTGTTGTAGGTAAGGTGTATGGCTATAGAGTGTTCAATTATGAGGAGTTAGAGAGGGTACAGAGGGGAGTGATTAGTGATGAGCAGTGTGGCTTTAGGAGAGGGAGGGGATGCGTTGATCAGGTGTTTGCTGTGAGACAAGTGTGTGAAAAGTATTTAGCGAAAAGGCAAGGATGTGTTTTGGGCATTTATGGATTTAGGAGAAAGCGTATGATAGAATTGATAGGGAGGCTTTTGTGGACTGTTTTTAAGATTGTATGGACTTGATGGTAGGTTACTAAAAGGGTGAAAAGTTTTTATGTAAATAGTAGAGCATGTGTAAGAGTGGGAAATGCTGTGAGAGGATTGGTTTCCCTGTGAGAGTGGGGCTGCGACAGGGATGTGTGATGTCACCTTGGTTGTTTAATATTTACATGGATGGTGTTGTAAAGGGAGGTGAATGCAAAGAGTTTTAGGTGGTCTGAGTCTGGTAAATGTTGATGGTGGAGATTGGAATCTGAAGCTTAGCTGCTGTTTGCAGATGATACTGCACTGGTGACTGATTCAGAGGAGAGATTGAGACAGTTGGTAGAGGAGTTTGGAAGGGTGTGGGAAAGGAGTGAATTTGAAAGTAAATGAGAATAAGAGTAAAGGGATGAAGTGTACGAGGTTGATAGATGGTAGGGGGATGAATATAGTTTTGAATGGTGAGTTGCTTGAGGAGGTAGATTGTTTTTAAATATCTAGGGTCACATGTTGCTGTGGATGGAAGAATAGATGCAGAAGTGAAGTTTAGAATAAATGAAGTAGGAAAGGTGCTGGGAGGAATGAAAAAGTGTTTAAATGTCGTTCGCTTTAGAATGGATGTAAAGAGAAGGTTGTATGAGGTGTTGTGGTACCGACTGCATTATATGGGGCTGAAACATGGAATATGTGGTGTAGCAGAGAGGAAAAGTTTGAATGTAATGGAGACAAGAGGTGTCTGAGGAGTATGTGTGGAGTGACTGGCGGTATGGATCGAGTGCGAAATGATGAAGCGTGCGAAGGAGAACTGGAGTTGTTCAGGAGATGGCTGGTAGAGTTGGAGCAGAGGGTGTCATGTGATGGTTTGGGCATATGGAGAGAATGGATAATGAGCGATTGGTGAAAAAGATAACTAGATCTGATGTGAGAGGGGGGTGTAAGGTTGAGAGGAAGACCACATGAATAGGATGGATGGATAGGGTGTGAAAGAGAGCGCTGGATGCGAGAGGGATGTCTGTCGAGCAAGGAAGAGTGGCTGTGCGGGTGACAGAAAATAAATGGAGAGAAATTGTGAATAAATAAGTGATGACGCAGCCCTGAGGGATATTCTCCCGCATTTGGTCTGACTGGGGCTAGTCAGGTCAGGTGCGGGTAAGGGGATGGGTATGTTAAGGATGTGGCAGGGGTAAACCAGCTCTGCTGTCGGGCCCTGCTGCGGATGTCACTGTTTGCATTGCGCAGTTGACCCTTGTGCGGTGTGGTGCGGTGAGGATCTGTCCGTTCTCCCCTTTGGGGCTAAGATGTGAATGAATGTGTTTAAATGGATGAGTAAATGGAGAGTGTGTCGTCCTGTCTCGGCTACCTCCCTTTCCTTGGGGGAAGCAGCCTAGGTATATAGATAGACATTTATTAATCTCTAGGCATGGACAAGACCTTCGTTCATCGAGGCCCATAAGCACTACGAAACGCGACAGATGCTGCACAGTACTGTACACGTCCTCACACATTTGCAAACTTTTTAAAACAAAGTAGCCGTGGACTGGAACCGTTTAAAGTGGTCTCGGTAGAGAAAGTAAACAGAAAAAAACTAAGCAGTGTTTTTTTATAGTGAAGGTTACAACATTAACCCAAGCTGATTTTATTTATTTTTTCTTCCACTTTGTTATCTGGTTAAAGCTGCGTGCTATTAGTGATGTAAAAATATATTTATATTAACAAAAATTTTCCTGCTGTTTGCTGTAATAAGATTTTCAGTCCTGCGAAGCAGGATTGCATCATTTTCGGCACCTCGCGCTATACGGTTGTGAGAGGTTCAGCCTGTGTGTGTGTGTGTGTGTGTGTGTATGCTTAACTCCTCTTAAGGTAGTGGATGGATATCAATGAAATTTGTCAGATGACTTCGTCTGGTTACTGGGAAGGTCTTCCACTATTTACAGATTTTCAACCATGACTTTTTGGCGGAACAGCCTTTTTCCTCTCACCCAATAAAAAATATAGAAGAGTGAAAAGTGGGCAGATATGCCCTTGATATCTTAACACATGATATACAATGGACTGCCATCCCTAATGCGATATCTGAGAAGCATTAGGGATGACCCCCAGTGTTTCATGGGAGTCATCCCCATCCTAAAAATGAAAACGATCAGATATAAGAGATAAATCTGAATAAAACTTCACAGAGGAGTTCGTCTGGTTTCTTTGAAGTTCTTTCATTAAATTCACTCCTCCATTCATCCATCCATCATTCAGTCCTACCATGCCCCATGAGAAGCGTAGGAGCCCGGGGCTTGGCATGTTGGTCCTGACATTTAAGATGAAAGTGACGAGCCTCAGTCATCCCTGAGTGGCATTACGAGAGCAATAATCCCAACCATCCCTTGGATATAAACTTTCACCGGCTCAGTCTGATTGGAACGCCGCAATTACCACCAAACCAACAGGCGCCATAATTTGGTTATATGGTACCACCCAGTGCAGTAAATGGCCTCTCAGTGTACAGGAAACCATTCGGCTTGTCACTCAGTGTAGAGTCACCCATAGGCTGAAGGAACAGGAAAGAATGAAGGAAAGACAAAAGAGGGAGTGTAAAGTCACCTGTGGGCAAAAGGACGAGGGAAGAATGACGTAAAGAAAAACAGAAGAGGAAGGAAGGAAAGGAGGGAGAAGAGGAAAGGACTGACACCCGAGAGCAGCATTACATAGAGTGAGTGGATGGTGAGTGCCCCCAACTCATTCTTCCAACCATGATTTTTTGGGAGGTCAGACCCTCTCATACAATTAAAAATTTTCAGGAATAGTGAAAGGAGGGCAGATATGGCTTTGATATCTTAGTACATGTTGCACAATGGACTATCATCCCTAATGCCATATTTGGGGACATGAAATCAACCTTTTCCAAAAAATAAAAATCAGAAACGAGAAAGCGAGGACATGGATATCAACATAACAGGCATACATATCACAGGACAGGGCATGAAATTTTCATGTATTTTTTTTCCTGAGGAAGATTTAAATATAGAAACAGGAGAGTTGAGGCTTGCAGAAGTGGAGAAAGCAGTAAAACAGTTAAAGAATAATAAGGCACCAGGGGAGGATGGTTTATTTCCGGAAATGTTTAAAGTGGAGGGGGATAGATTAATAATGATCTTGACCAAGCTATTCAATAAGATATGGGTGACGGGGTTACTACCATCAGTTTGGAAGAATGGTGTAATTGTTAAAGTTCCGAAGAAGGGAGACCTGAGTGAATGTGGTAATTGGAGGGGAATCTCTTTGTCACCGATAGCTTTGAAAGTTTTCAGTAGAGTGTTGTTAAATAGGTTGGAGCCGGTGGTTGAGGGTATTCTGAGGGATGAACAGGCTGGTTTTAGAAAGGGACGTGGTTGCAATGATCAGATCTTTATAGTTAGGCATTTGATGCAGCAAGTTAATGAAATGAGAGTACCGTTAAGTCTTTGTTTTGTTGATTATGAAAAGGCTTTTGATAGTGTTTCGAGAGAGACTATGGGGAAGATCATGAGACATTATGGAATACCAGAGGAGTTTGTGAGGGTCATTATGAACATGCATGAGGACACATTTTGTAAAGTGATGGTTGATGGTTGTCTTAGTGATTCGTTTGAAGTCAAGTCCGGAGTAATTCAAGGTGGTGTTCTATCGCCTTTACTATTTATATTGGTCATTGATTACATTATGAAACGCGTTGGAACAGAAACCGGTGCAGGTATACTTTGGGGAGAGAACAGGAAACTTTTGGATTTAGATTATGCGGATGATATAGTTTTGATTTGTGATGGGCCAGAAGAGATGCAGAGAGTGTTGGACTGTTTGGTGAGTGAAGGTCGCAAGGTGGGTTTGGTTATTAATTGTGAAAAAACTGAAATAATCAATATGAATATGGAAAATGCGCAGGAATGTGTAATTGAAGGTATGGTTGTAAAGCAAGTTGATAGGTTTAAATATTTAGGTACTTATTTAGCCAAGGATGGTTCTTTGAACTTTGAATTCCAGGAAAGGTTAAAGAAGGCTAATCAGGCAATGGGAATGCTTAAAAATATTTGGAATAATAACAATTTCTCTGTGCATACAAAAATCAAAATTTATAAGGTAATGGTTAGGAGTATCTTAATTTATGGACACGAGTCTTGGTACAGCACAGTGACTATGGAAAATAAATTCTTGGTGTTTGAAAATAAAGCACTTAGAAGAATATTAGGAGTTAAGTGGTGGGAAAGGATACCAAATAGTAGAATTAGAGAAATAACGGGAGTGCAGCCGATCGATGAATATGTTAGATTCTCACGATGGAAGTGGCTAGGACATGTGTATAGGAGACAGGGAATAGTACGAGGTACACCAGGGTGGGTGGCACTTGGTAGGAGAGGTAGAGGAAGGCCAAAAGAGACGTGGGTGAGGACAATGAGACGGGAAGCTGGAGATGAGTGTTGGGGAGATCTTGAGGAGTTAGCACAAGATAGGATGTGGTGGTGTGAGTTCATCGAGGCCCTATGCATCCCCGAGGGTGCCACAGGAAATGATTGATTGATTGATTGCACGAGAAGAAACTGCACATCTACTTTATTCCGAAAACGTGATACCAACATACAGTAAATAAGGCAAAGCGATTGTAATTTTTTATGTTCCTTCATAATTTCACACAAGTAACACAGAGAAGGTATGGAAGGAAAGGCACACAAACTAAAGATAATTCATCATTGAACCTGTCCTAAAAGTGCATAGAATAGACTCTGAAATACTCTAGTTGTATTTTTTGGCCGGACTAGAGCACTGAACCCGTATAGGCCTAGGGCAGCTAGCACCCACTCCAGCCCCTCTAAATAGTCTAACTTCGACGCTCAGTCCTGGATGTCCTAAAGATGCAATGAGTCAGGATCCCTGCTGTTCTAAAATCGGACTTATTCGAGCGTTTCATATACCATAGATGCGGGAGCATATCAAGGACAGGCTATGTCCGTCTGTCTCTCACTAGCAGTTTTTGAACTTAAGGTGCTTCACTTCCGTAAACCTCAGTTCCTTTAGTAAAGCCACTACACCACACCATACCATACCAGCTTCTCACGCCACACCACAAAATATTCCTCCCATACCACCAACAACAAGGACATTAACTACAGTGTCACGAAGTTCCTTTGTCTAGTAATTTCGTATGTGTTCTTAGTACATGTAAGAGTCCCGAAGTTCCTTTGTCTAGTAATTTCATATGTGTTCGTATTACATATTTTGTTATTACGAATTATTGTCTTACATCAGGAAAGAAAATTTTGAATATTTTAGTTTCTAAGAAATCATTTGAAAAGATGGTCTGATGCTTTAACTTTATAGGAAAGGGTATTTGAATTATTCCCATATGCAAATTCTTATGCCTGTGGAAATAAAATATAATTCATAGATTAACAAAAATATTTTGATTAGTATTTTCATTAGTAACCAGTAGTTCATTTTCATTAACATTTTCATATGTCAACAGTTCATTAACCAATTGAAATATCATTATAGGAATGGCATCTCGATAGCTTTTCCAACATACCGGCAGGTTCAGGGAGCATCATGTTCTGCAGGTCAGACTATTAAAAAAGGTTTAATTCCCCTTGTCTTTGTTCACATAGTAGGACAGTTGGGCACCTTATTGCAAGTTCTATGTACTCTACAGAGCAAAAGTTCCAGTTAAAATACATGCCCATATTTCTTCACCATTCTCAGGCCAAAACCGTCTGGATGTATGTATATTCTAAGAATTACTCTAACTTGTCAAGCTGGCATATAACAGATCCCCCATTTATGGTTTGTATGGTCCATTGATCCGTCAAAGAATTTTACGGGATGAAAATTTTCCGGCTTCATGCTATAATTCAGCACGTGGCTGCATATAATTCTTCCTCCCCCCAAAACTAGACTTTCCGACACATGGTAGGTATCTAAAGTAATTAATCAAATATTCCTTCTTGCTTACATATGAGTACTTCTCCAGTTCACCTGATATGGACTGCAATTCAGATTCTACTTCCTACTCAACACATTTGCAATGCTATTCATAAGGTATCTCTATCAACTCATAGACATGACATACTTTATAAGAGTTTGTGTTTGTTTACAAGGCTTCTCTTTAAAAACTTGCTCTCACGTCTAATATTTTGTTTCGCCTTAATCTCTTTAAAATGAGTACCTCTCTTTTCGTCTATTCTTTCCGATACCAAATAGTTATACGCACCTAACGAGAACACCCTTGTACTGAAGGGATTGGTAAATACCGGTATTATACGTAACTGGAATAGTTCGAAAAATATTTGTTGTAGTTAAGCAAATCCAGCTGGTGATAGCAAGAATTATATACAAAATTCGTCCTTAGGCTGAGTGAATAATAATTCTGTATACTGTTATGGACATGCATCAAATACTCAACAAACAACAGACGAACTCCAACAACACGTACAGTCCTCGAAACACTTATTCACCCCAAAGTGACTGACTTCATTACTACTGAACATCACCTATCACACTTTTTACTCCAAATAGGCACGGTTCACTAACATAATTTCAAATCTCTCAGTTTAACCAATCATTCCTTTTACAGAGACTTAACCAAATTCTTGAATTTGATTTGGATACAAACGTGTCATTTTCTTAGCACAATGACAACATCAGTGGAAGGGCAACTAGTAAATTCGATGCCTTAAAAATATTTACCTACAATACCTGCAGACGGTACAAATCACTTGAAATAATAAAAGCAGGTCACCTGAACAACAGTAGATTATGCAATCTTCAGTTGGGCTCCTACCATAGTGCTCATAAACATAGAAAATGTTTGAAAACATCCACACACATAGAAGGCAACGCTTGAGTAATAACTAAAGCTTGTGCTTCAAGGTTCTCTCTCTCTCTCTCTCTCTCTCTCTCTCTCTCTGTATGTATGTATGTTTGTATGTATGCATGTGGCTACCAGCTACATACATGTAACACTAAGATACAAAAGTACTTCAACGCATAGAACACATAGCGATGTACACAATTCATTGCTGCAACAGGAGGACGCATCCCATCCATGTAACTTTATGCAGCACCGGCCCTACCACAAAGTAAGAAAATTGCGCGGCCGTCAACCGTCACAAGGGGATGATGAATGGGCATGGTGAGCGAAGAAATGCGCTAATGGGCTTGAAATATGGCTGGCGGTGGAGCAGATGCAGGAGATCATTACTCAGTGAAAAGGGTGCTGTGGGATTAGTGGCCTGGGTGCAATGAAGGTTTATTTTAAAGTATGCTACAAGACTGTGTGTGTGTGTGTGTGTGTGTGTGTGTGTGTGTGTGTGTGTGTGTGTGTGTGTGTGAGTGGCCTACACAAGAGATATATGATTGATTTATAAACTGATTCAGTGTAGTATATATCAATATATGATGAGCTCATCCTGTCTCCTGAACAAATATAATTTATAGTTATGCCTAGCAACATATAACAGAATATACATTACTAAAGTTTTTCTCAGCACAGCTATTATTTATTATTTCCACAGTTTGGTTCGTACCACATTGCATATGCTCAGTTTTTTTCTTTTACTATACCCTCATACTCCTCTCTCATTCTTTGGATCTAGGGATTTCACAAGATGTCTGTGGGCCTAAAGGTGAAACCTTACAATCTCACAGTTATTGAAATGTAACAACTCTAACCTGTATAGAGTACCAGCTTTTGCTAGAAGAGATGCAGACAATCACCACTTTGATTGATAGATATTTCTTGGACCATCCTGCACTCTCTCGGCAGTGCTGACAGTCTTCAATCTTATCTGCTTAACATCTTCGCACAGTTCGAAAATGGCACTTGCGGCACGATTTTATGCCATCAACTAGTGACTTCAAGGGGTATGATATATTTACACCTCGATCTTCAGGGTTACAAAGCTGTCAAAACATACACAACCACCTCAGTAGTGAAAATATTATTACTGACTAGAACTCCAGCTTCTTTACAATAACTCAGACAGAAACTGCCTTTTGCTATTTACATAATGCAATATATTCTTTCTAATACATAAACACTGTAATCAGAAGTCCTCAGTTAAGAATGCCTGTTTTATAAATATTTTATCAATAAATTGCAAAAAATAAATCTTTCTGGAATGACTGATAAGTTGCACCCATTTGTTCTTTTGACAGTAACAACATAACTGTGTCGGACTTATATTATCAAGAGCTAACCACGGCACGGGAAGCCTTTCTTTAATTTGCTTCATTGGGAAACAACCCCAGGTCCAGAATTCTCACTTGCTCACGGTGCTAAGTCTGCACTTAGGCAGCGCAAATATGGATCATAGTGAGATTTAAACAAATGACCACCAGCCACAATGCCTTTCGTACCGCTTTGGTCTTAAGGCACCAGGCTGATACTAGCAAAGCGAGCTCCTCTTCTTCCTGTTCTTGGAGAACACCTTGAAGTAGCACTCAAAACATCAATCTTACAGCCACGAGTTTTCAAAGGGTATGTTATTAAGGCCCTGGCCCATCCCCAAACGCCATTCCAGCTCATGCCACCTACCACTTTGCTCTCCACACCCACTTGTTCACCTCCCCCTACCCCAACATCTTTGCTCTTGGAGGATTATGTACTTCGGATAACATTCAACTCAGTCAACTATTCTTACAACTCCCATTTTCATACGGCTGCAGTACCACAACCAGCTAAAACTCCAGCTCATCTCACTCATGCCTTATTTACCACCAAATTCTTTTACCCTAATTTTAACGGTGCGAACAAGGGAAGCTAATTCTGACTTCCTTGGATGCGACACAAAGCGCGCGATCAGCAAATGCACTAGTCTTAACCTGACTGTTAGGATATATACAGTATATAGATATATCTATAGCTAACCATCTTATCTATCTATCTATCTTATCTATTTATTTATCTATCTATCCATCTATCTGTATATATTACACTGATGGACCAGGGTTCGCGCCCCGCCAGGGTGATAAACTTTGGGAGTGTTCACCAGGCCACGTACTGCATTGGCGGACACAAGGGGTGCTGTGGTTGAACCAGTGTCGCTTACTGTAAAGTATGCTTGCACCCAGTCGGCTTGCGGCTGTATCGTCCCGACTTCGGTCGGGATAGGCCGATCCTGCAGTGGATACTCAAACGGCTGATGATGATGATGATATATATATATATATATATATATATATATATATATATATATATACTCGTATAGTTTCCTCTCTCTCTCTCTCTCTCTCTCTCTCTCTCTCTTCAAGGACAGCTTTTACGAAATTACGAGATGTGACAAGACAACGAGCCTGCTAACTCTTCACACGGGTGTCTCGTGACCCGCTTGCTAAGAGACAATGTGGGAGGGGGGAGACACGGAAAAGGAGGAGGGGAAGAACAACAGGGTTAGAGCGGCGGATGTTAACCATTTCAGTCCGATGCTTTGTTGATGTTATTTCAATTGTGACACTAAACGATTTTTTCAGGTTGTAGGAAAGTCGATGATCTGGTAGATTAGGCACGATCTTTATGTATACCTCTTGATTCCTGAAGGTCTTTCCTGCGTGACGTTTACTACAAATAGCGGAAGTAATCAATATGTTTCCGGATTCAAGAGATTACACTGGTTTACAAAAAAAAAAAAAAAAAAAAAAAAAAATCTGAAGCACGCATGTGAATAGGTGTTTTTGACTAATTTTGATATGCTTAATTCAAATTTCTAAACAGTTTTGCTCTATCACCTCTATTTTTTTTGCTTTCACATATCCTTTTTTTTTTTATTATAATGCATATAATTATAATATAATGAGTTTATTTCATATATTAAAATGGCATATTACAGAACGAAACAAAACACACAGAACACTGACAGCACTAAATATTACCATTACGTGGATATAAGTATATATACACACCATAGTACTACAGACAGTCAGAAGTGAGTTTTTTTCGACGATCTGGTATACTTTGCCTCTGGGATGTCGCGCAGGAGCATCCAGCACAGTCCCCCATCATGCTGGGGTTCCACTTGCCTCGGTAGTTGCTCTCCATCTTAGTATTATCTTGGTGGAACCTTTCCCCATGTTCGTCACCTACTGCTCCGAGGTTCTGGGAAAAGAAGTTGAGGTGGGAGTGAGGAAAGTGAATCTTGAGGGACATTCGGCACCCAATATCCTGATAAGCCTGCAACAACTTCTCGATACGCTATTGGTAATCTAGTACCCGTGTGTTACCAAGGAAACCATGGCAGACTACCTTAAATGCTTCCCATGCTCTCAATTCCTTCAAGGTGAGTTTCCCCTCGAATACCTCATCCTTCAGCACCTTCCGTGTCTGAGGTCCGATGAAGATGCCCTCCTTGAGCTTAGCAGAACTGAGAGCTGGGAACAGAGTGCACAGGTGTTGGAATGCAGCGTCATCCTTGTCCATGGCCTTCACGAAATTCTTCATAAGGCCAAGCTTGTTATGAAGAGGGGGAAGAAGCACCTTGTTCATGTCCACCAGAGAATTTTCTTGGGCACTGTGTTTCCCAGGCACGAAAGTGCTCCTAGACCCCCTGTCCTTCTGCGTGTAGTGCTTGACATGTTTGAGCTTGTTGTGGCGCGCGTTTTAAACCAAGTTCCAAGAAAATAGGATGGTAAATGGATTTTTGGCGAATATTTTGGGTCTAGGCCTATATGTACACATGTACATATATGTATACATGTACATCTCAAAAACCGGAGGTGATGAGTGAAAACGGATTTCGAATCTGAAATCAGCACCCCAAAATTAGGTTAGAACAACTAATTTCATGCTTGCCTCAATTTTTTGTAAACCAGTGTTATTGTTTGTTCGGCCTCTGTTAACCTGAATAATTAATTGGCTTCGGATAGGACCCTTCCACAACGAATTTTGAGGTTAGGTAAGAAGGCCGCAAATCGTGCGTTCAAATCAATGTGAGAGAGAAATCATTCAAATATAGCAAACATCCAGTTGGTGTATTTCTAACAATATGAGATCCTGTGAAAAGAAAAAACACACTACTCAGCACCTTATACCCAGCACTAATTGTCATCCAAATGATTACACCCTATGATATCTGACAATCAATATTCTTATGAATGGTGTAGAGAAACACGAGTCTGAGACAGAAGTTTATACCTGCCTAATTTCGCACAGAGGCTTCATCGGAGGAATGAACTTTTCCCGGGACAGTCTGATTTATATTTATGTCTGCCTGCTGGATCACACTCTTGGTTAATCCTTAGTCTGCAGGTCGCTGATTGGTCCGTTACCTTTCCCTCTCTGACCTGATCATCTGCGCTGCTATGTGAAACCACACCACGTCACCTCCTCTTTTGTTATTATTTTTATTGTTTGTTATGTAGAGTGCCTCCAAAGCTTTTCTTTGTGCCTTTGTTAGATTTTTCTCTAATGTTTCTGCTTCATTCCATTTTGGCAGATGATGTTTTTCATCTATGTGGTTGACCAGGGCACTAGTTATCAGATGATGTCTTCTCTTTTCTCTCTTATGTTATTTTTTTTTCTTACCGGATGATGTCCCTATGTTTATGTTGGTATGGCGTAGTGCTTTTTTAAGACTCATGACTATGTTCTTGTTTAGTACTATTAGGTACTTATCCTGTCTTGTATCTGACTTTCCCCTTTCCATTATTTGCTTTGCTTTTTCTTTCAGTGTGACTAGAAGGCCTTTGGGGTATCCAAGTCTTAGGAGGGTACTAATGATGTAGTCTAATTCACTTTGGAGTTGCTCTACACTACAAATCCTTGATCATAGAAAAAATCCAATTACCACTCCGGACTTTGTCCTGTTATCATGAGCGTTGAAGTAGTGAATGAAATTATCTTTATTGTTAGTTTCCTGTATACAGCAAATTTCGCTTGATCACTGGATCTTATAATTAGAGTGTCCAAGAAAGGTATTTTGCCATAATTTTCTTCTTCCACTGAAAACTTTATCTTTTCACTTACGTTTTTAGTTTAAGAAGTAAAATTCAAGTGGAAAAATTTACCTCCTGCAGCCTTCCCTTCAGGTAGGACGAGTCTTCCAAGTGAAAATCGCTGATTTTCCCCAAGGTTGAGGAGAGTGGCTTAGCCAGACATTTAGCTAGCCTGGGAGGAGCACTTCCAATGCCTGAGGTGCTAGGTCTTAGAGGATTCTCAGGCTTGTGTGTTTTTGGTGAGCCTCACGTAGTCGGGATCTTCGGTGTCTCGTCCAGTAGACGTAGTAGCTTCTTCCCCTTTTCCGTTCTGTTGAGAATTGTCCTGGCTTCTTTGTTGAATCCTCTTGACTCCACCTCCCCTTGTCCAGGTCTTTCCTTGCTGTAGGTATTGGCATCGGACAGCACGGCTTCTATCTTCACGTATTTCCTGATGTTCATTATGACTACTCTCCCTTCTTTATCTGCGGATGTTATGGTAATATTTCTGTGTTCTCTTAGTTCTTTCAGGGCTCTTATGTACCTGCGAGGGATGGATGGTTTAGTTGTGGTCGCTGCTGCTGTACAACATAGAGTCGCACCTTGCTTGAAGCCCTTATCGATGCGTTATCTTTTCATTTGGTGTTCTTTGTCCTTGTCGTTTAACCCCGTGCTGAATTTGAGTCCAAATGATGGTGTCTCCTTCTGCGTGTCCGTCAAAACATAAAGATGATGTTTATCAGTTTTGATCTTCCTGCAGCTTTCCATCTAGTGTTGTTACACAGCTCATGTAATTTTCTGTTTAGTTGTTCCTTTTGTTGTTGTCTTTCAACTACTGGGATTATATGCAGTCCTCTTCGACCCCCTTAGTACAAAAGACCCTGTCAAAGTTGAAAAGTCATCTGGGTGTAGCAAGAATAAACCAATAAAATACGTCACCATATTCAAGGAGCTTCAAAATCCATCATCAGAGTAACTTCTGATATCGCTTTCTGCCCGCCTGAACCTCAGTTTTGCACAGCCATGGACGTAACCCAACTCAACACTAATTACAGCACAGTAAAGCTAATGCAACCTCCAGCTCCCCAGGCTACAGTAATTAACTAAAAATGTTAAGCCCTGATGCCATAATCCAGGAGTCGGCGAGGTATATCCTGATGCCCGAAAAATCGCTACTGAAGTTCCTGGAGTCACCGATACTCTGTACTAAGGCACTTCATACGGTGATGGATTTTTTTTTATTATTATTACTGCTGTTGCTACCTGGCGATATTATTCAGAAACATAATTATGTGTAGTAGTGGAGGGGGTTTATAAGATTTTACTCAACCCTTCAGGATCAAAAGCTATATCCGAAGCTGAAAAAAATTGTCTAGAGAAAGCAAAAATACTGTAAATACAATGTAGTGAAACGGGTTAGACATTTGATTAAAGGGAGAGATGAAAAAGGACTCAGAGAAAAACAGGAAAGTCGGAATGGAAAACTGTATAACTGGACGCACTAGGAGGGAGAGAAGGGAGAGAGAGAAAACCAATTTCTGTAGACATCCAGGGGGAAAAAAGTTGTTCTGAGGTTGAAGAGGTTAAATGTTATTTTATATTAACACTGGCTGCTTATGTTGATAGCAATTGTCGTATCGTACCGTTCATTGAAAATTGTGTGAGCGTCAGATCTATTGATGGGCACATACTGTAGGTAATGGATTAACCCTTTTACGCCGATATCGGTTTAATCTTACCACCTCCTAACGATTTTAACTTCTCTCATGCCGAAAGGGTTATGATGGATGTATTTCAAACCTCCAGCATAGAAATTGTCACCTAAGCTGCACCAAAGCATCTGAGTTAGCAATAATGTGTAACATGTCACAGGACTGAAGTCAAACAATAAATATTTTTCATAACATTTCTTTTAACCTCTGCGTTTTTATGCTCATTTAATATGTGATATAAAGACTTCATATCAGGGACGTTTTATACACACACACACACACACACACACACACACACACACACATATATATATATATATATATATATATATATATATATATATATATATATATATATATATATATATATATTGCCAGACGCCTCAATCCCGTTTGGGGTGGCCACAAACAAATCGCCTCCAAGTCGCCCTGTCCCCCGCCATGTCACTCCCCTGCTCCCAACTCACACCCCCCTCTCTCATATACCTCTCCACCCCATCTCTCCATCTCATCCTCGGCCTCCCCCTCCCTCTTTCCCCCTCCACCTCACTCACATACACTCTCTTCGTCAGTCTTTCACCCTCCATCCTCTCCACATGGCCAAACCACCTCAGTGTGTTCCTCATAACGCTTCCTATCACATCCACATCAACACCACAACGGTCCTTTATATCCTCATTCGTCAGCCTGTCTCTCCATGTGACTCCACAGGCTCCTCTTAAATAACTCATTTCCACGGCTCTCACTCTTGACTTGTGTCCTTCCAACAACGTCCAAGCTTCACTTCCGTACGTTAGAGTTGGTATCACAATACTGTCATGTAGTAACTTTTTCACTTCCATGCTCACTTCCCTGCTTCTTATAACTCTTTTCAAAGAACCAGCAACCTTTCTTCCCTGCTGTACCCTTTCAAGCACTTCACCCTCCAAACCTCCATCCTTACTCATCACACTACCCAAGTACTTAAACGTACTCACATTTTCCAATTCCTCACCATCCGACCTCGCTGTACATTCACTGACTTCACCTCTCTCAAAGACCATCACTTTACTCTTCCCTATATTCACCTTTAGATTCCGTTTCTTACACACTCTCTCAAACTCATCCACCAAGCCTTGCAGCTCCCCTTCGTCTTCACTCAACAACACAGTATCATCTGAAACAACAGTACAGGGAGTTTCCAAACACTATCCTCTCTCACCAGGGCCACTCCAACATCTACTACCCTACCTTGTACCTCTTTTATTACCCCATCCATGTACAGATTGAACAACCATGGAGACATGACACATCCCTGTTTCAACCCAACTTTCAAAGAGAAAAATTCACTTAGTTCACCATCCACACGCACTGCAGCCTTCGCACCATCGTACATACTCTTCACAGCATTCAACAACCTCCCATCTACTCCATATATTCTTAACACTTTCCACAATCCTAGTCTATCCACCCTGTCATATGCTTTCTCCAAATCCATGAAAGCCGCATACAACTTCTTTCGCTTCTCTAGAAACTTTTCCACTAAAGATCTGAGAATGAATATCTGATCTACACAACCTCTTCCCTTCCTAAAGCCTCCCTGTTCTTCTCCAACTAATTACTCTGTTCTTTCTCTAACTCTGTCGATAAGTATCCTACCATACACTTTTCCTATTATACTAAGAAGACAAATGCCCCTATGATTACCACACACTTCTTTTTCCCCTTTTCCTTTGTACAAGGGAATAATTATACCTGACTTCCAATCCTCCGGGACTCTACCTTCCTCCCAGGCCAATCTGCACAGCTTCCACATCCATTCTACTACTATCTCTCCCCCATGCTTCAGCATTTCACCACATACTCCATCAATTCCTGGGGCTTTCCCTGATTTAACTTTCTTCATTGCTTCCACAACTTCTATCCTACTGATTTCTTCCTGTCTTCTCACCTCCCTCCTTCTCCCAGCCATTCCCCAGCCACTTATACTCGCATTACTTCCATCCTCCACGTTCAACAATTCCTCAAAGTGTTCTCTCCATCTGCTCACTTTTTCTCCCTTCTCCACTAGTAATCTACCATTTCTATCTTTCACTCCCCTGCTAACTTCACTTCCACCCTGTCTTACTCTTTTCACCTCTTTCCAGAACATTTTCTTACAGTCCCTCCACTTTACACTCAAATTCCTTCCAAATTCCTCATCCACTCTCTTCTTACTCTCTCTTACTAATCTTTTCACCTCTCTCTTTCTTTCTACATATAACTCTCTCTTCCGCCTCTCAACTTCTTCCACGCCCCTATTTCTCATCCATTCATTGTATGCTTTCTTCTTTTGTGCCACAGCCCGTTTCACCTTTTCAGTCCACCACGCTGTTCCTTGCACCCCCCCTACGTCTTCTCTTCCTTCCACACACCACATCACATGCTGCACATATTTCTTCTGTAATTATTCTACACACACCTTCCACGTCCCCCATGTGCTCCAATTCATATTTGCCCAATCGTTCCTCCACTTCTCTCTTATACTCTGCCTTTTTCTCATCCTCTTGTAACCTTTCCACTCTCCTTGCAACTACTCCTTCCTCTCATCATTCCCTTCTTCTATTCCTCCATCTTACTTGAACTTTAATTCTGGCCACCACCAAGTAGTGGTCAGAAAGTCCACTCCCCCAACCTCTATAACTCTTGCATCCAATATACATCTTCGCATCCTTTCATCCACACACATATAATCAATCATTGCCTTCCTTTCACTCAGTTCACCACCCACCCTTCTCATCACTCGCCATGTATACCTGTGGATCATTTTATGCCTGAAAAGGGTATTGGCTATCACCAACCCACTCCCAGCACAAATGTCCACTAACGCACTCCCATTCTCATCTACCTCAGCAGGCACACCCCACTCACCAACTATTCCATCCACCTTCACATTCCCAACTTTACCATTCATATCACCAATCAAAAACACTCTCTCATTCCTTCCAAACTTTTCCATGCACACTTCCACATTTGTCCAGAACTCTTCTCTCACTCTTCTAGCACGATCTTGCGTTGGCGCATACACACACACAATCGCCCACATTTGTATTTCAACTTTCAACTTTACCCACACAATCCTTGATCCAACTGATCCATACTGTCTTATGCTCCTCTTCCATCTTTTACTCACAACTATACATACTCCTTCCTTTGCCCTCTCATTCTCACTTATTTCCTGCACATATACCCCATCCATACTCCCATTATCTCACACTTTCTCCTCTCCATTTTGTTTCAGTTATTCCACATACATCCACTTTCGCATCCTCAAGCACCTGGACAATCTCTCTCTCTTTCACCTCATCATTTGCTCCCCTTACATTCCAAGTTCCAATTGCAATGTCCTTTGTCCGGTCCTGGGTCGTCATCGTTTGGTCAGTCCTTGTCCGAGGCTTCTTGTTTGTTTTTTTAGTTAGTTGTTTTCCGGGGAGGGGCACTAACCCTCCGCCAACCCTTTTAGTCGCCTTTTACGACAAGCAGGGATACTGGGGGAGTATTCTTGAAAAAAAAACCCTAGCCCCAGGGGGGGTATATATATTTATATATATATATATATATATATATATATATATATATATATATATATATATATATATATATATATATATATATATATATATATATATATATATATATATATATATATATATATATATATATATATATATATATATATATATATATATATATATATATATATATATATGTATATATATATATATATATATATATTGGCTCCAGGGTAAAATATTTTCTCTGCCTAAGAAATCTTGATGAACTCTGGTTACGAAGCAATGGCCCTCAGTTCCGTGCAGCCCTTAAGTGGGCAGGGGGTGCTGAGAATCCCACGGTGTAGAAGTAGGTTTATACATCCAAAAAGAACCGTAAGAATAGGAAACTGGAATGTTCAAACTCTCAATGAGGCTGGTAAAATGGAAGAACTTATTTCAGTGTTCAAGGAATACATTATAGATATTTGTGCTCTTACAGAGACGAGGTTGCTTGGAGTTGATAAAATGAGTTCGGAAGATGGTATTTTGTTGGTTTCTGGTAGGAGTGATGGAAATCATTACCAAGGAGTAGGCCTACTGCTGAGTAGAGATGTTTGTAAGGCACTATGTGAGTTTGAGCCAATTAATGAGCGCTTGCTTTATGCTCGTTTAAAATCTGACCATGGCAATATCAGTATGGTTGTAGGTTACGCTCCGACGAATAAGGCTGCTGACGAAATAAGGGATGACTTTTATGAGAAGCTGCAGGATGTAATGAATAGAGTGGCAAGACATGATGTGTTAGTTTGCATTGGTGATTTTAATGCGATTGTTGGCAGTAGTAGGGATGGCTTTGAAGAATGTACGGGTATGGAGGGTGTTGGTATAAGAAATGAAAGTGGGGTGCGATTTGGAAGCCCTTGCTTGTCAAATGACCTTGTGATTAGTAGAACTACCTCTCAGCATAGAAAAATACATAAAACTACTTGGATTTCACCATGTGGGAAATATTGTAACCAGATTGACCACATTGCAATTAGCAGAAGGCATAGGAGTTATATATATGTTAGATTTTTGTGTAAGGAGGGGGGCAGATATAGGTAGTGATCATCAACTTGCTGTGTCGAAGATTTAAATAAAACTTAAGAGAAACGTTGATGGTAATTGTACTGGAGGTAATAATTATGATTTTGATGAGCTGGCAAATGATGAGAACACGAAAGAAAAGTTTCGGTGGGAATGTAAGAACAGGTTTCTAGTCCCGCAGACTTTGATGGAATCTGAAGACAATGATATTAATCAAAGGTGCATAGAGGTAAAAGAGGTTTTGCGTAAGAGTGCTACGGTCAATATTAAGAAAAAGGGAAAAGCGAGAAGGAAAAAGTGGATGTCAGATGAAACATGGAATGCAATTCACTAAAGGAAAGAGGTGAAGTTAAGAAGTGAAGAACAACATGTTGATGGTCAGTTAGTTGAAGTACTTAGAGAAAAGTACTGGAGTTTACATTCTGAAGTAAAAAAAACTTGTTAGACATGATAAGAGGAGGCTATATGATGAAAAGGCAACAGAGACAGAAATTAATTTAAGTAAAAATGACGGTCAGAGCACAAGAGCAGCGTATCAAGCCATAAAAGAGTTAACTGGGACTGAAAAGAGAAGGAAGGAAATATCTGTACGAGAGAGAAATGGTAAATTGATGACTAAAGATCTGGATATAAAAGGATGGTGGAAGGAGCATTTTGAATCTGTTCTAAATAGACCAATCCCAGCTGAAGAAAACATTTTGCCAGCCGAGAGAGATTTGCAGATAGAAACAGAGGATATAATCTTGGAAGAGGTAGCAAAATGTATAAAGGATTTAGAAACTTTTAAGGCCTCAGGAGAGGATGGAATATTTCCTGAAATGCTTAAGGTGGAAAATGATGAGCTGATTAATGCACTTTTGAAACTTTTTAATGTGGCTTGGGACGATAGTGGAATTTCAGAAGAATGGAGAAATGGAGTGATTATAAAAATACCAAAAAAGGGAAATTGGAGGGGGATAACTTTGACACCTGTAGTTGCAAAAGTCTTTTCCAAAATCTTGTTGAACAGAATAGAGCCAGTAATTGATAAAATTTTAAGAGAAGAACAAGCGGGATTTAGAAAGGGTCGAGGTTGTAATGATCAGATTTTTATTGTAAGGCATCTAATGCAACAAGCTAATGAGATGAAAATGCCACTTAGTATGTGTTTTGTGGATTTTGAAAAGGCGTTTAATAGTGTTTCACGTGGAGCTATGTTGAAAATTATGAGATTCTATGGTATACCAGAAAATTTCGTAAATATTATTAGAAGCCTGCATGAAGGTATATTTTGTAAGGTAATGGTGTGTGGTTCTTTGTGTGATCCATTTGAAGCTAGGTCAGGAGAGATTCAAAGTGGAGTTCTTTCGCCATTGCTGTTTGTTTTGGTTATGGATTATGTTATGAGAAAGGTTGTAGGGAGAACAGGTGCAGGAATTAACTGGAAAGGAAATAAGAATCTGATGGATTTGGACTATGCTGATGATATTGTACTGATTTGCGAAAGTATTTACGAGATGCAGAGGGTGCTTGATTGTTTGGTGGGGGAAGGAGAAAAAGTGGGATTGGTAATAAATTGTGGAAAGACTGAAATTATTAATATGAACGTGGAGAACCAAATCGATTGTGTAATTGGGAATAATGTGGTGAAGAATGTATCTGGGATCGATTGTATCATCTAATGGATCATTAAAGGATGAAATTGAGGAGAGGATTAGACAGGCTTGGCGAGCTGTTGGAATGTTGAAATCTGTTTGGAATTATAATATGATTTCGGTACATACTAAAGTGAAAATTAACAAGTCCATGGTTAGACCCAATTTAATTTATGGGCATGAGTCATGGTGCAGTACAATTGCAACAGATCAGAAAGTATTAGGATTTGAGAATAATATACTAAGAAGGATTCCTGGGGTAAAGTGGCAAGACAGTTACAAATGAAAGAGCAAGGGATATTACGAGAGTGGAACCAGTTTATGAATATGTGAGACTGTCTCGTTGTAAGTGGCTGGGGCACATATATAGAAAAGAAGGCAGTTTAATACAGGATGTGCCAGAGTGGACTGCTAGAGGAAAAAGAGGTAGAGGAAGAAGAGGTAGAGGTAGGCCGAGGGAAACCTGGTTGAGGACAATGAAAAGTGAAGCAGGAGAGGAGTGTTGGAGGGACCTGAAGGAGATGGGAAGAGATAAATATTAGTGGATACTTCGTAGAGTTCACTGAGGCCCTACGCATCCCGTGGGGTGCTAAAGGAAATGATATATATATATATATATATATATATATATATATATATATATATATATATATATATATATATCGGTATACATTAAGATGAGGTTTACAATGACAATGATCTAAAAAAATAGACAAATTTCGACGCCGCTCCTGACATCTGACCTTGACTTTGATATTTGTTGATTTTCACCTAAACGCAATCCTCCTTTCAATCACACATACACTGTATGTGCCAAAGTCCAGCAAGGTAGGATTAGGCATTTATGAAATAGCACAGCGCCCTCAAATTTTACCTTGGCTGGTGAGCAGGAATTTTGATCGATATGCACCAAAACAGAATCACTTCTTCCTACAACCACAGACAGTGAATAGTGTGTTTGAATATACATACATACATACATACATGGATACATGAAAATGGACTTGATCATAATAACTACGTTTTCGTTGTCACTCGTTGGCCTCAGAGTGAACACAAGTGAAAAATGAGCCTAAGGTGAGAACTTGGAGGACCTGGCTTATTATTCAGGTCACTGAAGAATAATGTACTGTTCACGCACACCGGGTCGCAGGAGGTGTCCATGCACACCTCCTGCAACTCACTATTAGGAACAATATATGGTCTGATATTAATTAATGGAATTCTAGAGTTGATATGACCATGAGAGAGATAATGATGTCAGTATTAACAATGGCAGGTTCCAATGGCCTCCTTTTTTACTGAATGAAATTTTCTGGTGTTTGCCAAAAGAGAATACATGAGATGTCCTGGCAGTGAAATGGCCATCATGACGTATATATATTTTTCATTCTTGATGTTTTCAGACAACTTTATTCAGTATTGGAAACATTTTTGAGGTTTACGATTTAGATAAAATCGTCCTTAACCTTTTCACTAGGAAACGGCTCTCCTGACCTGGACTTGAATGGGTTGGAAAGAACAAGAATACATTACAAACAGAATCACCATCAGTGTTCAAACTCTTGATACAAGGGTTCTTATAAGTTGAATCATAGATGACAGAAGCCCGGGATCTGACACTGACGGGCCGGCGAAGCCGACCGGCAACTGCAATAACTGACGCAAACAATTGAATTAGACACCGTTAGCTTGCTTCACATTGCGTTTCATCGATTTATATTGGCTACGAGACGAGATCTCGAGATTTCAACTTAATGGACCGTTTTCTGGCTTTGGGTCCGTTACTGAAAAGTGGCCATATTCGTGTCAAATCCAGGTCTTTTGTCGTCTATGGCTGAATATAAGTATTCAGTGGAATAAGTAATAATATCTAAAGATAAGGGTTACCAAACCGTGTTTAAGGGACGTCTATCATAAGCTAAAGCTAATCACAGTTCGTTTGCGGCAAAAACTAAATAAGTAACACACCACACTGAAGGAGTTAAAATGGTTGACATGTCTCTTTATGGTTGAAAAGCTGCATCGTTCCTTTCAGCCCCAGCGGGTCATTTATAATTTTAACCAGTGTTTCCAGAACATCACACTCCATTGCATCGGGGCCTCTCATGCTTGTTCTTTTCGTTCTGTAAGAGGCAAGCTAACCATTTATTAAGCAAATATATGCTTTATTATGCAACGAAGCATCCCAGAGCCAATGTGTAAGGTGGAGGTGCAAACATACACTATTTCAATTTTCACCTAATTTCCGGCGACAAAGGCCTCTTAACCAAAGTGTGTGGTTCTGGGCAAGGGGCAACCTACAAGCGTGACCGAGAGAGAGAGAGAGAGAGAGAGAGAGAGAGAGAGAGAGAGAGAGAGATTCAATATAGATATGAAAAGTTCTATCATACCTACGCGAGAACATTAGACATTTAGAAATGAGCCCAATTTTGAACCCTGGTATGGTGCAGTATAATAACCTCCCATCCATAAAAGGCTTCATCCCCAGCCCTGTTTATCCAGACCCAGATAACCACCTGTGGTGGTTGTAGGAATTTCTGCTCAATAAAGGTTTGGATTTCTATCTGTTTAATTGTCTGTTTGCATCTCTGTCTCTCTACCTCTATCTCTGCATCTTTCTCAGTCAGCGAGTAATCTTGTTTATTATTCTTTTATTCTTATGATGTAATGACTCTATCTGCCTTTATACTCTTTATTATGTCCATGTGTCTGTAACTATATCTGTCTGCAAATCTGTATCTATCTACTTGTCTTTCTGTCTTCCTGTTTTCAACTATCTGTGTCTCTCTCTCTACCAAATCTAATTAATATATCTGTCTTTAAAAGTATGTTTGCCTGTCTACCAACCTTCATCTCAATCTCAGAATATAACTCGACGTCCAATCCCAAAGTTCATCCATGCCGGCCACAAGAAAATGCTTCTAAGCCTTCAAATGGTCACACATCACTACTGCATCATTATTATCATCATCACCATCATCATTACCCAGTATTAAGAGAGAGAGAGAGAGAGAGAGAGAGAGAGAGAGAGAGAGAGAGTGGGAGGGAAGGAGTCTGAAAAATCTATACCTCAGAAAAAGAACACTAAACCATTAATTACTACTTTCACCACCGTGTTTTTCTACTCTGTTATCGATTTAGTTCTAAAAATCCATAAAAGGATAAAAAGAAAATAATCCCAGGGACACACTGAGATGGAATCCAGGTTGACTGTCAAGGATCCTGATCCTCATCCTGTCTGTCAGTGAGGTTTCTTCTTGGGCTGCTTATGCTTAACCCTAGACTACTAAACTTCAATGCCTGTTACAGTGCAACTAAACATGGGTGTATTATACCCGAGATTGGAAAATTAAAAAGAAAATAGTAAATATGTAAATTTACTAAAGCTCTCACACAATTAATTTAAGGCATCTTAATATTACCTAAACTGCTAATAACACTTAATTACTGTAAATGAGGTATTTTAGGGAAATTTAGAAAAAAAACATCCAACACTAAAATTATCACCAAAATTTTGGAAAAAAAAAAAAAAAAAAAAACATCAAATTACCAAAAACTTCCCCAAACCCCTCCAGGCACTTCTGGCTCTGCTGCAACGGGGTTATTAGCACCAAACCCATGTATAATATCCCCAAGTATGTCAAGTGTGTGGTAATCATAGGGGCATTTGTCTTCTTAGTATAATAGGAAAAGTTTATGGTAGGATACTTATTGACAGAGTTAGAGAAAGAACAGAGAAATTAGTTGGAGAAGAACAGGGAGGCTTTAGGAAGGGAAGAGGTTGTGTAGATCAGATATTCATTCTCAGATCTTTAGTGGAAAAGTTTCTAGAGAAGGGAAAGAAGTTGTATGTGGCTTTCATGGATTTGGAGAAAGCATATGACAGGGTGGATAGACAAGGATTGTGGAAAGTGTTAAGAATATATGGAGTAGATGGGAAGTTGTTGAATGCTGTGAAGAGTATGTACGATGGTGCGAAGGCTGCAGTGCGTGTGGATGGTGAACTAAGTGAATTTTTCTCTTTGAAAGTTTGTTTGAAACAGGGATGTGTCATGTCTCCATGGTTGTTCAATCTGTACATGGATGGGGTAATAAAAGAGGTACAAGTTAGGGTAGTGGATGTTGGAGTGGCCCTGGTGAGAGAGGATAGTGTTTGGAAACTCCCTGTGCTGTTGTTTGCAGATGATACTGTGTTGTTGAGTGAAGACGAAGGGGAGCTGCAAGGCTTGGTGGATGAGTTTGGGAGAGTGTGTAAGAAACAGAATCTAAAGGTGAACGTAGGGAAGAGTAAAGTGATGGTCTTTGAGAGAGGTGAAGTCAGTGAATGTACAGCGAGGTTGGATGATGAGGAATTGGAAAATGTGAGTACGTTTAAGTACTTGGGTAGTGTGATGAGTAAGGATGGAGGTTTGGAGGGTGAAGTGCTCGAAAGGGTACAGCAGGGAAGAAAGGTTGCTGGTTCTTTGAAAGCAGTGATAAGAAACAGGGAAGTGAGCATGGAAGTGAAAAAGTTACTACATGACAGTATTGTGATACCAACTCTAACGTACGGAAGTGAAGCTTGGACGTTGTTGGAAGGACACAGGTCAAGAGTGAGAGCAGTGGAAATGAGTTATTTAAGAGGAGCCTGTGGAGTCACATGGAGAGACAGGCTGACGAATGAGGATATAAAGGAGAGTTGTGGTGTTGATGTGGATGTGATAGGAAGTGTTACGAGGAACATACTGAGGTGGTTTGGCCATGTGGAGAGGATGGAGGGTGAAAGACTGACGAAGAGAGTGTATGTGAGTGAGGTGGAGGGGGAAAGAGGGAGGGGGAGGCCGAGGATGAGATGGAGGGATGGGGTGGAGAGGTATATGAGAGAGGGAGGTGTGAGTTGGGAGCAGGGGAGTGAAATGGCGGGGGACAGGGCGACTTGGAGGCGATTTGTTTGTGGCCACCCCAAACGGGATTGAGGCGTCTGGCAATAGATAGATAGATAGATAGATGTCACTGGTCAGTTATCACTAAACTCGGGTACACTAATCCCGAACCCATGACTACGGACAATTCCCAGCCAAGCAGCAGCACGACGTGACCTACGTCCTTGAGCACTAGGGGAACCCTGAGGGTACTGAGGGTCCCACCACACTGGCTTGGCGGGATCACTGTGTAACGCAAATGACGTCATACGCATCGGGTATATTATACCCAAGTTTAGTACTCTAGGGTTAAGTGTGTTTATCCTAAATTGCTCTCTGGTATATGATGGAATGGTACAATGTGGCTGGGAGAGTGCAGTGAACTGAATCAATAGAACTGTATCTTGTACCCTTGGAACTGAATGAAATTGTATTATTACCTTGGTGTAAGAGGTGATTGAAGGGAAAATGGAAAATATCATAGAGTAAGTTTACCTAGTGTTATTGGAAATGGATCTGAATGACTGGTAGTATGGACAGTAAGACACATATCAGACTGCTTGATGACAAATGAACAAGGTAGTTTTCGGAGTGGTAGAGACTGTGTGGATCACATATTTACAGCAAGACAGATAAAGACAGCATGTAGAGCTGGACTTGTGAATTTTGTTTGATAGAGGAAACATGGATAAACAAGAACATTCCGATTACAAACCACTGCCAAGGCGGAACGTGTGGTGCATCATATGGAGATGTTATCTTGTAATATTTGTGAATGTATTGTTGGCATTATTTACTGAGTTATAAGCAAAAATGTTGAAATTGCCACTGTCCCGCATTGGTAGAGGAAAATAAAAATCTGGATCCGGATGATGATCGAGATCACCACCAAAATCTACTGAACTGTTCCTTGGGCCGTAGCCTACCCCTCCAAAAATTTTCAGCAAAATCCGTTCATAACTTTTTGAGTAACCCTGCTAACAGACAAAGAAACCAACTCCGGCAAAAACATAGCCTCGTTTGTAGAGGTAATGATTGAGTATGTACGGTGTAGATGGAAGGTGTTGGGTGTGTACGATGTGGATGGAAAGTGTTGAGTGTGAACGATGTGGATAGAAGGTGCTGGGTGCGTGCGATGTAGATGGAAAGTGTTAGATATGTAAGGTGTGGATGGAAGGTGTTGGATATGCAAGGTGTGGATGGAAGGTGTTGGTTATGAACGGTTATGGATGGAAGGTGTTAGGTGTGTATGCTGTGGATGGAAGGTATTGAGTATGTAAGGTGAGGTGGTACTGAGACAACTGAGAAGGTTATTTTGTTGTTTAAACAAAGAAACAACATCTGCATTTCAAGGATCAAAACCGGGTGTCTCAGTGAGTTAAACGGTTTCTTTCCGTGTCAGTTGCGAGGTTTTATTAAAGGAACGGCCAGAACTTGCCAAATATTACTACAAGGTGTACAACGACAACTTTCTCATTTCATCGTTCTGTCCATTTCACTGTTATATTCATCTTGGTAAGGACCCCTGATTGTGAAGCCGTTGGTATTGCTTTAGTTACGTACTGTACGAGTACACTGGTGGTTGATAATTGGTTGCATTTGTGTGGCTGCAAGCCACTGAGGCGAGATTCCACCCCCACAATTGATTACCTCCGGCAATGAAGTTGTTAGAGGTTATGCATTCACTCATATCTGTTGGTTTGCTCGGGAAGTTATGAATGGTTGTAAGGGTGATGAATTCATTCTGAGGTGGATCTATATCCGAATGGACAAATTAAATAAATATTGTATTGAGCGGAGGTATCCACTATCTAAGATTATGTAAAAGAGCCAGAACTGACAAGACCAGGAGAGGGTCAAATTACAAAGCCAGTATTATTAAGGAACGATGGTCGGTATCTGTGTTTATCAGGATACCGGTTCACGCGCCCTTCGAAATGTGGAGGTGGCTTTAATTTCATTCTTACAAATAGCAGAGTATTATATTCAAGGACTTCATTGGAGTGGAGTAGTGAAGGAGTTAAGGCTGTACCTAACTCCTACAGCTGGAAATGTCTCTCCTTAAGTGATTAAAGTCGTCTGGGAGCAACAAGAATAATAACTGATAGTGACGTCACAGATGAGATAAAGATATTCCTATCTTTGAGGTTTGTGTTTGTTTCAAGTATAACGTTACAGTATATGGCTTTAAAAAATGCACCAAGTTGCTGTTGAGGTATCTGAATAAATGGCCGAAAGTTAATGAATCATCATCATCATCATCATCATCATCATCATCCAGTATCCCTACACTGCATGACACAATGTCTGCCAACTTTCTCCATGCTCATCTATTTCTTGTTAGGATATGACTGTGTGGTTGTGTTTCTCTGTGGCTGTGGTGGTTATTTGTGGGAGAAGGAGCAGAGGAAGTCTGAGAACGAGGTGTCTGTGTTATCGGAAAGTAGATGTGAGTGCGAGTAGGAATAGCGTGAGTTTTTGAAATGTACAAGTGAAGGTGCGTGTGGAGGGAGTGCATTTGTGTGTGTGTGTGTGTGTGTGTATGTGTGTGTGCGGAGAAGAGTGCGTATGAGTGTTTTATTACAATTAGTGATGTTAATTACTGAAAAGTGAATCTGTAAACGTAAAGTTACATACACGAGAGAGAGAGAGAGAGAGAGAGAGAGAGAGAGAGAGAGAGAGAGAGAGAGAGAGAGAGAGAGAGAGAGAACCCAAGACTCGAGATGCAGCTTAAGTAAACAACAATCTCTAAAGGGGAAAATTAGTCTACAAACAGAAATAGAGGAATGAAGAGGAAGTGTTCGATCCCGAGCTTCATTAACCTGACCCAATTACCTACCTTTGTTACCTGCTGTGGCTTCTGTCCCTCAGAGGTAAGGATAACGTGGCTATTTGTCTGTACACATACCTGTTGTTTGCTGCTTATCTGTATCTTTCTTTTCCTATAATTTATACGCATTTATAGCTCATTAAGCCAATTAGTCGTATTTCAGGTCCATCATCATCATCGTAATCACACAAGCTCACCATCAACATCTGATACCACCACCATCACCACCACCACCACCACCACCATCATCATCATCATCATCATCATCATCATCTCTCTCTCTCTCTCTCTCTCTCTCTCTCTCTCCATTCATATGGCTGATCATAAGTCTATTAAATTATCTTATTATATTTTTGTCCATTTCTTGTTGCATCACTTACCAGACACCTAATCCGAGAGTTCATCCAAATAGCCACAACAAAACGCCTTCAACCTTTTGGCTGCCAATTACCTACTTGCAGTTTATTTCCATCGACACCACACTATTTTACTGTGTTGACGAGAGACAGCTGGGCCACAGAAAAATGTCAGAACTATTGCTGTTAACGTCTCTCCCGAGGATGTACGACTTTGTGTTATTCCAGCTTACGACGGACTATTTTACTTACATCACTGAGGTATTGTATGAAAAAAGTTGATAAAACAGAAATAACGATCAATAACCTGTCCATGTGACGAACTGAACATAACATATTTAAAAGAAAATTTTGCACAAACTATGCTTCGATCTTGGGTTTCACTAAACAGACACAGTTATCTACCTGTGTTGGCTGTTGTGCTTTCTGCTTAGGTGCCCCCCAGTTAATCGAGTCCTTCAGTAGTTCTACTTTTATTCCTGTATGTTTCTGCCTAAATGTCTTTATCAGTTTATTCATCCATCTTCTTAAACAACGATTGATTTATGTCTCGTTATTTGTTCATCTTCCACATCTCCAATGTATATATACATATTAGGGTGGTTCACAATCCAGAGGTAAATAATAAAAGCCGCTCATCTTAAATGTCGGGACCAACTGCCTAGCCCCGGGCTCCTACGCTCCTCATGGGGCAATGAAGGATTGGATAATGGATGGATGGATGGATGGAAAAGTACTACTCTACAAGGCTGTCCCTGTTCCATTTGGCATATAGACTTAATAGGCAAAATTTAGCTCATAAAAAAAAAAAAAAAAGATAAGGATTGCACAAAAAATCAGATTTTGTTATATGTATGAAATTCTGACTGTGCGGTTATTTGGGTAGCCTACTGAAGTTTCATTAAAGACTGTACGCATTTTTACTAGCTCTGCTATAATGGTTTTAAAATAAACCTCTGTCAACGCTGTACTAAGTTGTCCACTGTCCAGCTTTCCGGCTTTTAGACTGCTTCTTTGGTCTATATGTCACACTTTCAAATCCATTAAGTTGGTGGTCAGCTAAGAATAATCACCAGGCTCGTTTCAAACCTTTAATGTATGTACTGGTGAGTCCAGTTTTATAGACAATTTTAAACCTTCAGTCACAAACTTTCGTCTTTCTGAGAGGGCACTTTTTAAACTGATTAAGTCCATTGCAGTAAGATGGTAATAGAAATGTCAGAAACTCGAAGTTCCCACTCGGTGCGTCTGGGTGGAAAGCGAGAGAGAGAAGTCAATGCAGTGGACTTTCCACAAAATTACATGTGTTAAAGACTTTATTGTTCTATCATTATGTAGAAAATGACACGTTCAGAGAAAGTGTCATATTAGCTGTCAGGGCTACTATAATATACTGGGACAAAGCCAGAACACCAGTAAAGAGATGTAGCTTAGCTGAGCAAAAGCTGTTTAAAATATGTGATGAGTTTTGCCTGCTCAAATAAAAAATAAAATGAAAATCAGAGGTTAAAGGAACAAATGTTTCTTCTGGATATGTATTTTTGACATATCCAGGAGAGAGCATGCCATATAAAGAGGATTAAATCTTCCTTACGATATAGTGTCCAGTTGTAACATGCATTCTGTTGACAAAACCTTTACAGTAAAGCAAAAACGAAAGGAAAGCAGAGCTGAGCAAGAAGAAAGAAAAAGGGAGCAGTTTGCTTCTATAGAAAGGAAAGATACGTGAAATCTATGTGATAATTGTGAACGGAGTGAAGATTCAGAATAATATGATCTTTATGTAGCAGATGGGTCAATAGAGACCAAGAAATCTAAAAACAACGTTAATGCATCTGTGAAACCATATGTTGCATCAACGTTAGACACGATTAGTCCCTCTGATCGTAAGGCAGTGTTTGTTACCAGTGATGTAGCAAGTGCTCTGGGTCATGATGTTCCTGCTCTGCCAACATCAGAATTTGTCTACGTCATGCTTGGATTAAAAATGGGAAAATGAGAGCTTCAAGAATGAAATCATCCACAGATTCGTCTATACCCCTTCTACTGCACAGGGAGGAGAAGCTCTTACCTGATTTTAAAGGCATCAGATCTGAACAAATGGACAGAGTGGCCAGAGTGGTAACAGGATTTGAAAAAGAAAAGCTAGTTGATATGCCAAAGATAAACCGCAGTGCTGGTGAGAAACAAGCCAAAGCCTACACAGAGCAGCTAGAAGATTGGGGTCTGAAGTCACAAGCCAAAGGCTTGGTATTTGACACAACAGCTTCAAATACAGGTTCACGGTCAGGTGCTTGTACACTAACAGTGACATCTCTTGGCAAGGAGTTCATATGGTTAGCCTGTCGTGACCTCATATTTAAAGTAATTTTATCGTATGTTGCCACTGAATCGCTGGGACCGTCATGTGGTCCACATATGGAGTTATTTAAACGTTTTCAGAAATGCTGGGGTAAGATCAATGGAGAAGCTTTTCAGTCAGGAAAAGATATGTTTAGCTCGACTCAAGAATCTCTGCATAGGGAAATGATGACATACAATACACTTGCAGTAAAAAAGGAGCATCCACTTGAAGACTCCAGGCAATTTCTGGAGCTGTGTCTCAATTGCTAGGCAATACAGCACATGGAGAATATAGATTTCGTTCTCCTTATACACCATGCTCGTTGGATGATGAAAGGAATGTATGCTTCGAAACTATTGCTCTTTAGAGATCAGGTTAAGCTCACTGCTCGTTAGTTAAAAGGCTTACTGAAAGTTGAACTCTTTGTCTCTCTGATACAAGCTAGGTTCTGGCCTGAAGCTCCGATCCAACAAAAGGCCCCGTTCAATAATATAAAGTTGATTAACACGCTTCAATCATACCTTGACGTCAGTATTAGGAAGAAGGCCGTGAAAGCAATCAAACGACATCGCTGGTATTTGTCAGAACATCGAGCACCAATAGTTCTGTTCGACAACTCTGTAAGCAATGAATCAAAGTCTGTAATGGCTGCAGATTTAAAGAGACCACCAAAAGCAGACCGTGCACATCGCATTCCAGTCACAAAATTTGACGCTAATCATCCATTAGAAGCATACTGTACATTGCATGCAGGTCAGTGAAACTCTAACCTGGTAACTGTACACAGCGAAGAGTTAGAATTTCTAGACAAAGGCCTTGTTACCTGACTGGCATATGACATGTTCCCATGCAGAAGAAAATATGTGAAGTAAACCTGGTGAATGAGGCACAACTCAGTTTTTTTTATTGAGGCGAAGATGCACTTGATAGGTTGGTGACGATTGGCTGAATGCAACATGTCCGAATAATATTTACTAACCCAAATTTCCCCCTCAGATATATGTTGTCAAATAATAATAAAGAGATTATGAAGTAACGTTGCATTCAGCCAATCATCACCAATCTGTCAAGTGCATCTTCGCCTCGATAAAAAAAACTGAGTATAGGTCTTATTGAGTCTTACTACAGCTTACTGATAAAAAGTGAAGACCAGAAGCAGTTTCTGTTACAAACAACCACAATTCATAGGCAGATCTGCAGTTTTGCAACAAAAAGTACTTACACCTTTCAGTGATCTCAACTTACCTAAACCTTTTAAACTTAACTGTATAATAAGTAGAAGATGTTGTATGTGCATACTTAGCAAGGAAGTAAATATTCAGTATATTATACCATAATTACAGAACACTTCTGTATAATTAACCCAAAATCATTTATATGTTTTTGTTTTATACAGAGATGCAAGTTGTTAATAATTTGTTAAAGAAGAGAACATATTTGTTCATGTTTTGATTGGTGCAGTGTGAAGAAATGTTAATATTACACTAAAAAAGGTTGGTTTAAACAATGTTAGAAGTTACTCGAATTTTGTTCACATTCTGTCGCGTATCCCCCCCAAAGCCTTCATTTTGTGCAACTTCTAAAATAATATTGTTCAGAGCTGATGAAAATATTATCAGAAACACGTCTTCTCACCAGGAACAGGGGCAGCCTTGTGAAGCAGAAAAATGCATCTATCTATCTATTGCCAGACGCCATAATCCCGTAAGGGGTGGCCACTTGACTTTGAGTTACCTGTTTTACAGGGAGGGGCACTAACCCTCCACCAACCCACTTGTTGACACGTAGGGAGCACGTATGGGTTGGTTATATGGTAACCACCCAATGTTGTAAATGATTTCTTGGCTTACAGGAAACCATTTGGCTTGTCACTCAATGTAAAGCCACCTGTGAAGGAAAGAAAAGCAATAAGAAGTGACAGGAAAGATGGGAGAAATAGGAAGAGAGGAGGACAGACACAGAAAAAGAATGATAAAGGCTAAGGAAGAGGTAGGTAGCACAACATCATTCCATCATATAAAAGGCATATACCTGTATACCATTTCCAGAAGCATTTCTGTAACATTTAGGGATCAAAGGGTTATATTAAAATGCTGCAATCTGGTTACTTCCATCATATAAAAGACATATACAGTACACTGCTTCATGTGACATTTGTGTGGTACTAAGAGATCTGCGGGGTAAAATGACACACTATGTGCAAAGGTCAAAACTACAATCTACTCCAAATATAAATTACTCCTGGCCATGACCCAAGTCTTTCCACACCTGCGGATGCTCCTTCATTCTAACTTTATTGCCTGTAAATATATTCCATTCCAGATTAAAATTAAAGTCATAGGTGATGGAGTCAGAGTGAGAGGGCATGGGCAAATGTGGAATGACGTGAGTTGATACTCCCTCATTCTGACCCTGACACGTGCAAGTAGTAGTCTACTACATGCAAGACTCACTCTGACACTATCATGTGCATGTATTTGTCTATTACAAGTCAGAGTTACAGTTAGAAGTGATGGAGTTAGAATGAGGGTTACAGTTACAAGTGATGGAGCTAGAATGAGGTGGGTATGGACAAGTGTGGAAGGGTGAGTCTTGGTGGTGTGTAATTAAAATTTGTAATGTGCTATAACTGGTGTGGCCATGGCTTACTGGCTGTGTTTCATCGTACAGATTAAGCGAATAGCACCATCACTCTGGCACCACCAAGGTCTCAGGAATTCTGGACCCTGTATGCTTGTTGGTTGGGGAGGATCCCTAGCACCTCTCCTTTACCAGCAAATTTCTGTATCTGGTATGCTGATACACTGCAGAGTAATCTCTCAATTATCTGTTGTCACAATATCCAGCACCTTCTGCTCAGATCTATCAAAACAATATCCAGCAAAGTTAGGCATTATCCAGCTCTGAAACGGGATGCAATCGGTCGTACTATGCATTTTTTGGCAGTAATGTGTGTCATCTGGCACTGACATGGGACCCAATTAGCACGCGGATTGATTCCGCAACAAAAAACACATGCCAGCCAATCACAATGTGTTGTGGATGCAACCCACCCAACGTGCCAAGCCAACCGTTGCCCTCTCATTCTCTCCACTGGATGTCGTATAGCGAAGACGTATCTGTGCCTTGTGCATTTGTGACCCACATGGTGGCTACCCCCCTGTGCCTCGCTTGTTGCTGTAATGATCCATACCCTAGTGCTCTGACTACTGTACCTTAGTTCTGTGTGATGGCTGGGTTTGTGGCTTATATGGCAGTGCCAACACTAGGTAAGCATGATTATGAGTATATAGTAACCCCTCTAAGACCCTGACGACCAAGACCCAGTCACCCTGATTCCCAGACATTTTGGGCTTGGGTCCATTAGTCCAAGTCTTGGATATTCCCAAAGGGCGCGTCCACACGTGTGCTCAAACATATGTTGGCAACACTGCTCTCCTATCACAACCTTCTTTCTAATCATCAGTATGGGTTCCATAGGGATGCTCCATTGGCGATCTTCTCACCTGCCTTTCAGACTCCTGGTCATCCTCCTTTTGGGACTTTGGCGAAAGCTTTGCCATTGCACTTGACATCTCAATGGCTTTCGATTGAGTCCGGCATAAATCTTTAATTTCCAAACTGCCCTCTTACGGTTTCTATCCTTCTATCTGTGTCCCTGTCTATAGTTTCCTTTCTGGTCGTTCTATAGCCGCTGTTGTAGACAGCCATCATTCTTCTCCTAGATCTATCAACAATGGTGTTCCTCAGAGCTCTGTCCTATCACCAACTCTCTTCCTTTTATTCATCAATGACCTTCTAAGCTGTACATCTAACCCTATCCACTCATACGCTGATGACTCCACCCTTCACCTTTCCATTTGGTTCCCGCAATGCCCATCTCAGCAGTTACTTCATCAAACAAGGGATGAGGCTATGGCACACCTAATGTCTGATTTGGCTCGTATCTCTGACTGGGATAAAAATAATCTTGTAGTATTTAATGCATCAAAGATTCAGTTCTTACACCTATCAACCTGACAAAATCTTCCACAGGTGTACCCACTAATGTTTAATAATATTCAGCTTAATCCTGCATCATCCTTGAACATGCATCTACCTAACATATTTATCTGTCCACCAATTTACCCATCATTCTGTCTATCCGTCTATCGATCTATCTATCTACCTATCTATCTTAAGAAATAAATAAATAGATAAATAAATATTTATACACACACACACACACACACACACACACACACACACACACACACACACACACACACATATATATATATATATATATATATATATATATATATATATATATATATATATATATATATATATATGTGTGTGTGTGTGTGTGTGTGTGTGTGTGAGCCGCATTGTTTGTTTGTTTGCTTGTTTGTTTTTTCGTCCTTCAATCACTCCCAAACCAACGGCCAGAGATGCCAGACCCACATATATTCTTAATCAGGGTGACCCAAGGATGGTTTTGGGGGTCAAAAGTCAGTTCTGGGTCATTTGAGGTCACAGGTAGAGCGTTTGCTTTTTTTTTTTTTTTTTTTCATGCCCGGGCAACGTCGGGTACCCCTCCAGCCCAATTTTGGCATGCAGACTCACATGACCCTCAGTTCGGACATAGGCTATATGAGGTTTACCTCCGAGGTGAAGTCATTTGTGGTCATCGGTAATAGTAAACAAGTGGGCACAAATACTCTGCTTTAGTCAGCAAAAGTTGAAATCGAAAGTTCCTGGACCTGTTATCATCCCTGTTCAAAAGCATAATAGGTACCTGGTGTTTCTTCAGTAGAAAGTTTGAACTAGAACAAATAGGATTAGAGTGTTGCCTTTTTGGCCTGGATAATGCCGGGCACCCCTGCTAGTGTAATTATATATATCTCTGTCTTCTCTGTCTGTCTTTCAATCTATAAACCTGTCTCTTCATTTATGGCAAAACTTTGCATATCCTAGACCTTATCAAGATTAGATATAACCCCTGATACCTGATCACTCTGTGACCTGGTCTTTTGACCTTCCCTATGACCTTGACATTTGAGTGCTGCCATCACCCTTTCCTTATAGTTTGGTTGAAATCGAATAAAAGCATTATGAAGTTGTCCAGTGACCTTGACCTTTGACTTACTGATCAAGGAAATAATAGGTTAATTTTTGGCTGGCTCTCAATGCTCCGTCAAGGCTGCTCTAAATGAGATTAACCCTTTTTGTTTTTTTGCTAGTGCGCACATCCAAGCACACACACACACACACACACACACACACACACACACACACACACACACACACACACACACACACACACACACGTCGAACTTTAACCTCGCATTTGACTTTGACCTCATGATGTTCTTCAAATTGAGTCACTTCATCTTTGCCTTACCGCCAACCCTTCCCCAGGAATAATCTAAACTGAATAAACACTGCTTAAGCTGATAATGATCGGTCAGTGTTTGATCTAAGCCTGTAACATTGAACTTTGAGCTATAGTTCTAAAAATGCAGAGGCTTGATCACTGGCTGTCAATCAACACCGCAACAAACTGCGGATAAATCTGAATAAATATCATGTGAGTTACTCTTCACACACACACACACACACACACACACACACATTGGGGGGGGACAATACTGATACATGAAAAACCTTTAACGAACAAAATAGTAGATACGGAACGAATAGCAGGTTGTTGAAAAAGAAGCCTGAACTGCAGTTAGTGATTTCGATCCCGGGCCTCACTAATCAGACCCAGTTATCTACCACTGTTGGCTGTCGTGGCTTCTGTTAGTCATATGTAAGGAAAATCTATGTATGTATGTATGTACAGTATGTATTTCTTATATGTGACTGTGTATGGTGTTTATATATATGCATCTATTTATGTATGTCTATTTACCTATCAGTCAGTCTGTCAAGCTATATCTATCTGTCTGTCTTTCTGTACCTATCTGTCCACCTATATTTTTAATTATCCATTTCTCTGTCCATCTGTGTATCTGTGTTTATATTCTCTCTCTCTCTCTCTCTCTCTCTCTCTCTCTCTCTCTCTGCATATTACTATAAGCAGTATCATTAGTCTACTGGACATTTTATTCTTTTGTCTAACATCAGACTAGTCAATCTTTCTGTTTTTCATTCCTTGTTTCAATCGCGCTGTCTATCCATACATCTGTCTGGGTGTCTAGACAGTCTGTTTATCCATTTGACTTTCTGGTTATGTGACTATTCAGGCCACCTTCTTTTTATGTCTGTTTTTCTTGTGATCCATCAGTATATCTGTTCTGTCCAAGCAGTCCACATCATCACTACTTCTTCCTTATATAGAGTCTTTGTAAAATAACATGAAGAACTTACTCCTTCAATGTTTGAACTAATCCAGTCATTCCTTTCAGCTATCGACATACGATTTAATGCAGCTGCGAATAAGTCATAGCAGCCAGAAAAAGTTAATCCTGTCATCGTCAAACCTCTCATGACGGTGAAGTTCTAGTATTTCAATCCGCCTAATAGCAGGCGATTTTATTCAGCTGAAAGCAAATCATAGGCGGCTGACACTGTTAAAAGTACACCTGGTAATTACAAAACATACAGGATGGAGATAATGCAGAGATGAGGAAAAGTAGTAACAGAATGAGTATGGAAACAGTTTGGTGGAAGGAGAGAGAGAGAGAAGTGAATTAATAATAAGTGCAATATCGCTGACAATAAACACACGTAAATAAAAACATACGCAAACTTAACTTTGAACCCCGTCATGATAAAGAAGAAACCCTTCACCTTGTGGGTTTCGACCCTGGACCCTCACTGTCCTGGCCCAGACATCCACCAGCACTGAGTGTGGAGGTTTCTGTCCGATGTAAGTATGGAAAATCTGTCTATGCAACTGTCTCTTTGGGTCTCTGTTTCATGTCTATCTATCTATTTGTCTGCACGTCTCTCTCTCTCTCTCTCTCTCTCTCTCTCTCTCTCTCTCTCTCTCTCTCTCTATGTCTCCACGTCGCTATCTGTCTCTATTTGTTATCTCACTCAATAAAACAGTTATCATTCATTCCTTTTTAACATTCCCGTGTCTGTAATTTTTATCATTATCCAGTTTGCCTGTCTATATATCTGTCTGTCACCTATAAGCTGTACATCTAACCCTATCCACTCATACAATGATGATTACACCCTTCACCTTTTCATTCGGTTCCCTCAACGTCCATGTCAGAGCTTACTTCAACAAAGAAGGGATTGGACTATGGCACACCTTACGTCTGACTTGGCTCGTATCTCTGACTGGGGTAAAAATAGTCTTGTTTTTAATGCATCAAATACTCAGTTCTTACACCTTTCAACCCGACAAAATCTTCCACAGGAGTACCCATTAATGTTTAATAATATTCAGCCTAATCCTGCATCATTCTTGAACATACTTGTTGTTTCATTCTCCCGGGGAAAGATCATAGTACATCTCTTGTAAAATCTGTCTCCAAGAGATTAGATGTGCTAACCCGACTCCGTACCTTATTTACCCCTGCACAGTTGTTGACTTTATACACGGGTTTCGTTCGCCCCTGTGTAAAGTACAACTCTCATGTGAAAGGAGCCTCCCCACATAGAACTCTTGTCAATAGGGTGGAGTCAAAGGCTTTTGGCTCATTAACTCTCCTCCTCTTACTGGCCTTCTTCAACCTCTGTCTCTTCACCGCACTATTACATCTTTATCTTTTCTATCGCTACGTCAATAATCACTTCTCCTCTGAATTGTATGCTGGAATCCCTCCACCTCTACGACAGGAGCACAGCACCCGTCTACCAACCAACTCTTATCCCTTTTCTGTCCAACTCTCTAATGCAAGAGTTAACCGTTACTCCCAGACCTTCATTTATGCAACAGGTCAGCTCTGGAACTGTCTCCTTCAGTCTGTATTTCGTACTTCCTGTGATCTCCAGTCTTTCAAACGTAGTGTGTCCAGGCATCTCGAAATGATCGGATCTTGAATTTGGCTCTACTTTGTATTGTTTTTGTTTCTTTCTTGGAAGGGACGGCTTGCGGGCTTCTGACCTCTGGTTCCTTCTTCCTTGAAAAAAAAAAAAATAAATAAAAATAAAACTTCCTTCCTGGTATTACCGCAGGACTGTATTCGTATTAGGCAAGATCTGTGGTAGTGAAGGGGTTGGAAGCAGTGTCCATTAACCCTGTCAGTCCTTTGATGGTATGCCCATGCCACAACACTATATTATTCAGCTTGGCAATGACCCGTAGTGGTGAAGGCATTACTACACTTGCAGTTACCCTGTGTACAGTCACGGATTTTTTTCTCTCTCTGACACCACTGGCATGGAACAATGGGACAGGACCACTGACCATTTGGTGAAGTTGGTGTTTGTGTGTGATGCATTGTGCAAGTACTAGTAGGTTTTATGTGCCACGTACAGTTAGTATTGGGCAATAAACAGTACTGCGTAAAATGGTAGCTATTCTATCTATCTATCTCTTTGTATACAAATTGATTTACCTATGAATCGATCATTAATTATCGATATCTGTCTGCCTTCAACCTATTTGAATTACAGTGTTCGGCTGACAAATCTATTTTCTGGGCAACGCATAAATGTAACGGGAAATAAATACAGTAATACAGGTTTATCTTCTCTCTCTCTCTCTCTCTCTCTCTCTCTCTCTCTCTCTCTCTCTGTAAGGTCTGATGTCGGTCTGCCTTTGGCCCATGCCTCTGTATGTCTAATGTGATGTCTGTATCACAATTAAATGGAATAATTAAACATCTAGTAAATAATCATGCAATCGTTATCGCCTTACCAAAAGTAATTTTTCTCCCCACATATTGCACGCATGTCTGACAAGAAAATGAGGTGCCACATTGATGCAATAAATTTGTTCAGACCCTCAATATTTTAAACTAATGATAATCAATAGTATGTTTTTAAGAGGGAAATAATTACACAAGGAAAAGAGTATGAAACAAAGCAGGAATCCAGTTAACACACGTGCCATAAAATAAAAATAAAAAAGAAGTCCAAAAATGCCGATTGGTTTCGATCTTGGGCCCTCACTGGCCACATCCTGTTGCCTACCAGTGCTCGCTGTTTGGCTTCTGTGTCATATGTATGGAAAATAGTTTTGTCTCCCTCCTGTCCTAGGAGTATTTATCTGTCTATTTGTCTATTTATCTTTAACATCCATATATGCCTACCTGTTTATCTGTCTACTTAATTATTATTCTCTATCTTTCTGTCTAATCATGAACTTATCTTACCTGATATCCTATATCTTTGTATCTGAAATCTATCTTATTATCAGTCTATCAGACCATTTATCTACCTATTTATCTTTATATTTAGCTATTTCTCAAACATTATATGCATCGATCTTAGCTGATATTCTTTGTTTATCTGTTTAACGATATATATCTATTTATTAGCCTTTGTTCTATCATTGTTTGCTTCTCTATATCACTGTCTGTCTATCTGTATCTGTCTTTCTCTCCATCTGTCTATTAGCGCCATCCACAATTACTTTATGATCACTACTTCGTGCACAAATAGTATCACAGTAAACTGATAAGGATGATTCATAATAAAGCAAGTCACTGAACCAATAAATCAGTACCGAAAAACACAATCATTACCAAGGCTCCAATGACTTACTTTCAGCTGAATAATCATCTGGCGTTGACGGCAGTCAATTACCTTAGTAGTTCTAACTGTGAGAGGGGCATTGGTACTGTTATTGACACGCAGGATCCTATGACTCAATCTCAGCAAATAAACGAGTTTGAGTCAACGGGAAAAAAGTACTACAGTGTCCACGTCGGTGAGAGTTTAATGTGGAGGGCATGAAGAATGAGAGACTGGGTAGAAGAGTGTACGTGAGTAAGGTGGAGGAGCAGAGGATGAGGGGAAGACCAAGGAAAAGATGACCTTATGGGACGGAGGTATATATGAGGGAAAGGCTTGGGTATGAAACAGAGAGAGACCAGCCAACTGGCAGAGAAGTTGACTTGCAGGTGATTTTTTTTTTCTGCCTTCCCTTTCGGGATTAAGGCGTCTGGCTATACATAGATAAATAAGTACTACTAATTAACCCGATAGGCTCCTGTGACTCACTTTAAGCTGAACAGGTGGTGCCAGACACAATAGTCATCGCCTGACAGTAGTTATTTTATTTTCAAGAGTGTTCAAGTTATAAACCTCTGAGAAACCGTGATCTTGCATTTGACCTTCAAGATTACTTAAGGTCACAGGTCATGGCGCCAAATAAAAACCCATATTAGGCTTCCTAGATCATGATCATAGTAAATATTTCTTTAATCAACCAGTTTCTTGTTGTAGCCTCCCTGAATAACCGTGACCTTGAGTTTGACCTTTCGAGTTCACTTAAGGTCAAAGGTCTTGGTGCCAATTAAAACCCCATGTGGGACTTCCTCTGTGTTGATAATAGTAAATATCCATCTGCATCCAGTTTCGAGTTATAATCTTCTGATTATCCATGACCTTGAGTCTGACCTATCAAGGTCACTCATGGACAAAGGTCTTGGTGCCAAATGAAAGCCCATATGGGGGTTCCTGTGTGCTGATAATAGTAAATATCTCCATCTTCAGCCGGATTCAAATTACAGCCCTGAAGTTATACATCTGAAAATCTGTGACCTTAATTTTGACCTTACAGGGTCACCCGATTACCTCCAAATTTAATCATTTTCTTTTGGACTATTACCCACATACCCTGAAAGTTTCATGTAATTTCATTCAGCCGTTCTTCCGTAATGTTGCTAAACAAACAAACAACGAAACAAATAAGCAAAAAGAGACTTCACCAAAAACAATACCTCGCCAGACTTGGTCCAGGTGAAGTAGTAAAATCGAGTGGCGTTGGCTTGAACAAAATGCTAACCTGACCTGACCATGAGAGGGTGAACTTCTAAAGCCAATATTATTCAGGAATGGGGATCGATATCTGGTGGTCAGGCACGGTTCCCGCTCATGTGCCCTTCAATACAATGACGTTGTCTTATTTTTTTTTTTTTCATTATCAGAGGGTTTTATTCAAGGATTTTGTTGGATTAGAGTAGTGAAGAAGTTTATTAAGGCCGTATCTAACGACTCCAGCTGGAAATATCTTTCCTTAGCTAAATAAAGTCATCTGGAAATAGCTGGAATATAATGAAAAAGAAAGTAATCTGTGTGAAAGGGTTGTTCTTGTCAGAGAGAAAGAGAGAGAGAGAGAGAGAGAGAGAGAGAGAGAGAGAGAGAGACTAAAAGAAACCCTTAGTGCAATTTCAGGATCGAAACCTGGTGTCTCAGTGAGGGATGTGGTTTCTTTCCATGTCAGCTGTGAGGGTTTCTGTTAAACGAACAGCTACAACTTGGTCATATATTACTACATAGAGATCAATGTATGTTTTGTTATTTCATTGATGTTTTAATGACACTGTTTTAATATTCATGGTAAAGACCCTTGGTTGTGATGCTGTTGTTATTGTTTATATTGGGTACTGTACACTGGCGGTCAATAACTGATTTACTTATGAGAGGTTGGAAGCCAAAGACATGAGATTAAAACTTTCACCAACGAAGTTTGAGGAAGGTTATGCATTTACCCGTGTATGCTTGCGTACGTACAACATGTCAAAAAAAAAAAAAAATAAATAAAAAATAAAAGGTTATCGGAAAAGAATAGCGGACGGATTGTTTGAGGGTTAAAGAAGCTTTTTAGATTTTGAGGTGCATCTAGATCCGAATTCTGAAATAAATAATAAACTGTATTGGCGAGGATGGATATAACTGTTACATATGATTATATAACAGACTGAACTGAGAGGACCATGAAAGGGTTAAATTACAAAGCCATTATCATTCAGGAACGGGTATCGATATCTGGTTCTGTCAGGATTCCGGTTCTTCCTTCTCTTCAGTACAATGACTTTAATTTAATTGAATTCTTGCTATTCCCAGAGGATGTTATTCAAGGATTCTATTGGAGTGGAGTAGTGAAGGAGGTAATTATGGCCGTACCGAACTCCTTCAGCTGCAAATGTCTCTTCTCAGCTGATAAAGTCACTCGGGAGGAGCAAGAACAAAATAAATAAATAAAGACGTTATCGTTGTGAATAGGTTATTCCTCTCTGTGAGACTTGAGTTTAGTTCAAGTAAAGCGAACTATAAGTGTGCGACCACACTTGCACGAGACATACGAAGCACAGGGTTGGAGCTGCCGCAGTGTCCGAGTTTGAAGGCTGGAATGACTCCTGAGCCTCTTTTCCTCTTGCCAATCACATGTTTGCAGGAAGTGTTGCCGCAACCTAAGGCTTAAAAAAATACACGAAGTTTTTGGAGAATTCGTACAGTTGGTTGAAAGTTAATGATCATCATCACCACCACCGCCATCATCATCACCATCATCATCACCACCACCACCATCATCATCATCATCATCATCATACCACCACCACCATCATCATCACCATCATCATCACGACACGATCTCAGTCAACTTCTCCACTTTCACGTACTTATTGTCAGGATATGTTATTGTGATTGTGTCTCTGGGTGGCTGTGCTGGTTATTTGTGGGAAAAGAAGGAGAGGAAGTCTGAAACGAGGTAACTGTGTGATTGGAAAGTTATGTGAGTGTGCGTAGGATTAGCGTGAATTTTGAAAATTGCGTGTGATGGTGCGTGTGGAGACAGTACATCGTTGATTGCATGCGTGTGTGTGTGTGTGTGTGTGTGTGTGTGTGTGTGTGTTTACTGGTTGTTTATACGAGTAGAAGAATGCTCGTCATGGATATTATTAAAATTAAGGATGTTAGTTATCCAGAAGTGACAGAGAAAGGAGAGGAAGACACTCTGAGAAATCCCACACTTTGCTACTGCAGTTATATACACGAGAGAGAGAGAGAGAGAGAGACTCTTGATATACGAAAAAACATTAACGAACAAAATAATAGATCACGGAATGAATGGCAAGTTGTTGAAAAAGAAGCCAGAACTGCATCGCTGTGATTTCGATCCCGGGCCTCACTACCCAGACCCAGTTATCTACCACTGTTGGCTGTTGTGGCTTCTGTTAGTCATATGTAAGGAAAATCTACTTACGTATGTATTTATGTATTTCTTAGTTTTGTGTATGTCGTTTATATCTATGCATCTATTTATGTCTGTCTATTTACCTTCCAGTCTATCTGTCTAGCTATATCTGTCTGTCTATCCTCATATACCTATTTTTCTACCTACCTCTTTATCTACCCATCTCTTTGTCTATCTGTCTATCTATGTTTCTATCCCTGTCTGTGTTTATATTCTCTGCTCTCTATCTCTGTATCCGTCTAACTGTCTCTGCATATTACTATAAGCAGTATCATCAGTCTACTGGACAATTTTTGTTTTGTCTAACAGCATATTAGTCAGTCTTTCTGTTTTTCATTCCTTCTTTTAATCCAGCTGTCTCTCCATATATCGGGATGGGTGTCTAGACAGTCTGTTTATCCATATGACTTTCTGGTTAACTGTCTATTCAGCCCATCATGTTTTCTGTCAATTTTTAAGGTTATCCATTTGCACTTATGTCCTATCCAAGCCGTTCACATCATCACTACATCTTCAAAAAATGAAGGCTTTGTAAAATAACATGAATAACTTACTCCCTCAAGGTTAGAAACAATCCAGGAATTTATTTCAGCTATCAACAGACGATTTTATTCAGCGGGGAATCAGTCATAGCAGCCAGAAAGAGTTACTACTGTCACCATTAACCCTCTCATGACGATGAAGCTCTAGTAATCCCATCCACCTTATGTCTGGCGATTTTATTCAACTGAAAGCAAATCACAGGAAGCTGACACCGCTAAAAGTACACCTGGTAATTATACAATATATAGGATGGAGATGATGGAGAGATGTGGAGAAGTAGCAACAGAATGAGCATGAAAATAGTTTGGTAGAAGGGGAGAGAGAGAGAGAGAGAGAGAGAGGTGAATTAATAACAAACGGAAAATCGCTGATAATAAACACACGCAAATAAAAACAGACGCAAACTTAACTTTGAACCCCGTCATGATAAAAAAGAAACCCTGTACATACCTTGTGGGATTCGATCCTGGACCCTCACTGTCCTGACCCAGCCATCCACCTGGACTGGCTGTAGGGGTTTCTGTCCGATGTAAATATGGAAAGTCTGTCTATGCAACTGTTTCTCTGAGTCACTGTTTCTTGTCTGTCTGTCTGTCTGTCTCTCTGTCTCTCTCTCTCTCTCTCTCTCTTTTTATGTATGTATGTCTTCATCTGTCTCCATTTTTTATGTTAGTCAATCAAGCAGTTATCATTCATTCATTTTTAATATTTCCTTTAGCTCCTTATTTTTATCATTATCTTTATCCAATTTGCCTGTCTATATACGCCTGTTTTCCTTCTTACCTATCCATGTTTAACTCTTTACCAGTATTTTTTTTTTTTTTTTTTTTTTTTTTTTTTTGGCTAACCTAATCTATCTTTCGGTCTGTCTCAGTCTACATCTATTTTTTTTAACTCTTTATCCACGTATTACCCAACGTTCCGTCCCAGAGTTCGTCCATGCTGGTCCCAGAAAAACTACTCAAAGCCTCCCAGTGGCCATTCATTAGTTCTTTAATTTCATTATCATCATCATCATCATCATCATCATTATGCTTATCACCTTTATTCCATTACCTTCATCATCATCACTACAGTCATAATCATCATACTTATCATTACTATTATTATCATCATCGTCATCGTTATCATCATCATCATCGTCCCTTTGACCATAATCCATTGTAATATACGGAATGTTAGTAAACCTGGTAATTACGTCAATTCATAAAACAGGAAAGTAATGGTGAGACAAAGATGAAAAGAAAATTAGCCCCATCAATCCAAAACTACTGTATATATTTTTGGTATTCGTGCTCCTGCCAAACGATTTTATTCGGTACAGGAAAACAGACAACTAGTGAAGTGTTATTTCATCGTTGCTTCCACTTCACTATTATATTCCTCTCGGTAAAGACCCTTGCTTGTGAAGGGACTGATATTGTTAAAGATGGGTTTTGTACGAGTACACTGGCAGTCAATAATTGAACATTTGTGATGTTGCAGAGAAATGTGATGTGATTACACCCTCACTGATTATTTTCTCAGCCAGTGAATTTGAAAAAGGTTTTGTATTCACCCGTGTCGTTTACATGCTTGAGTGCGAATGTCTTAAAAATATGTATCTTTAAAAAACAATAGGGGATAGTTTGATCATGGGTTATAAATGAATTTATTACATTCTGAGGTGGACCTTGGTCCAATGCATATATAAAAAACAAGCCCATAGGTGGCAACGGCCAGCTCTAAGAGGACCAAGCTTTGTCAGGGACAGGAAGTGAGCTTCCGTATGAAAAGTCACTCCTGTATGGCGTTACCGAAGGAAAACATCTAACCTAGAATCATGGCACTAGGTCAATAACCTTCAGAGCCTTAGCATTTCGCGCGAGCATAGTCGTGATTTTAGCGATTTTCATATTTCTGCACTTGATGACGTTTGCACCCTACCCAGGCGGATGTAAGTCATGCATGTAAGAAACACGCTTTTATTGCTCAGTCACATCTATAAGCATGAAAAGTTTCATTCGATTCCATCCACCCACTGTGTAGCTAAGGAACTTGAATTTCGCACAATGGCCCACCAAGGTACAACTTCTAGGTGGCACTGCCAGCGACTGGAGGTGAATTGCGACACTAAAATATCATTTTTGTATAGAGGTTCTCCGGTGTAACATTCCACCAGAGTATCATGGTCCTGGCTTCAGTCTTCGAAGCTTTAGCGTTTCATATGAGCATAGTCGTGATTTTAGCTATTTTCACCGTTTTGCATATGATGACCTTTGACCTCTTACCTGACCAATGAAGTACATAGGTGTACTATAGAAAGCTGTGGTATTAATCAATGTCTATAAGCATGCAAAGTTACATTGATTTCCATCGAGCCACTGGGGAACTAGAGGAGCATTTTTGAAAACCAGTACAGGTTGCTAGGGACGCTGTGGCCGATACTCGCAGGGTTACCTCTCGAAAACTAGAGGAGAGAGAGAGGGAAAAAATGAATGGCACACTTCAGATAGGGAATGTTTTAAAGATTACGCCTAAAGAAGTTATAGTTTTCTACGCCCATTAGTAATGCTTCTACAGCTCAAAACATGAATAGTACGAAAACAGTGGGTTTTCGACCGTTGCTAGGCAACGAGTTGTTGCCTGGCGACCATAATCTTTCGTACACAATTAGGTCATAGGCTGGTGATTGTGTCCAAGTTTGGTAGGAAGCGGATAATTCCAAAGGGTAGAAGTACCTGCCACAATTAAGCTAGAAACCAAGCAAGAAACCGCGACTAATAGTAAGATGAACAAGACCTGCTCCCCTAAATTGATATGTATGGGAGAATGTATCTTTTTGTTCAAGATAATACAAAACAACCAGAACTGATATAACTACAAAGGAGTTAAATTACAAAGTCACTATGTTTCAGGAATGGAAATCGATATCTGGTTCTGTCAGGATTCCGGTTCCTGTGCCCTGCAGTACAATGACTTGGTTGTAATTTAATTCTCTCAATTACTAGAGGATTTTATTAAAGGAATTCACTGGAGTGGAGTAGTTAGGTTGTTAAGGCCGTATCTAACTCCAATAGGTGGAAATGTCTCTCTTCAGCTGATCAGTCATCTGGGAACAGCAAGAATAAAACTGAATAATGACGTTATCACTGTGAAGAGGTTATTCCTATCTGTGAGGTTTGTGTTTAGTCCATGCAAAGCGATGTATTAAGCTTAAAAATGTGTACCAAGTTGTTGCTGTGGTGTTCGTATTATTGGCTGAAAGTTTACGAATCATCATCGTCATCAAGTACCCTTCCTCTGAATGACACGATATCTGGCAACTTTCTCCACTCTGGCATACTTGTTGTTAGGATGTGTTAGTTTGAATGTGTTCCTGGGTGGCTTTGGAGGTTATTTGTTGGAAAAGTAGGAGAGGAAGTCTGAAAACGAGGTAACGGTGTTATTGGAGTGTAATGTGAGTGTGAGTAGGATTAGCTTGAGTTTTTGAAAAGTGAGTGTGAAGATGCGTGTGAAGGTAGCGCATTATTGACGGATGTGTGTGTGTGTGTGTGTGTGTGTGTGTGTGTGTGTGTGTGTGTGTACTGGTTGTTTACAGAAGAGTGCTCATCATGGATATTATTCAAATTAAGGATATTAGTTATCGAAAAGTGAGAGTGAAAGGAGAGGAAGACACTCTGGGGAATCCTACACTTTGCTATTGCAGTTACATGCAAGAGAGAGAGAGAGAGAGAGAGAGAGAGAGAGAGAATTGATATATGAAGAACCATTAACGAACAAAATAACAGATCACGGAACGAATAGCAGGTTGTTGAAAAAGAAGCCCCAAATGCAGCGTCATTATTTTGATCTCCGGCCTCACTACCCAGACCCAGTTGTCTACCACTGTTGGCTGTTGTGGCTTATGTTAGTCATATGTAAGGAAAATCTATGTATGTGTAAATGTGTGTATGTATTTCTTATTTATGACTATGCATGTCGTTCATATCTATGCATCTATTTATGTCTGTCTATTTACCTATCAGTCTGTCTAACTATATCTGTCTGTCTGTCTATCTTTCTATACCTATTTGTCTGCCTACCCTTCTATCTACCCATCCTTCCTTCTATCTGTCTATCTTTCTATCTCTGTTTATGTTCTCTGCTCTCTGTGTATATATATATATATATATATATATGTATATATATATATATATATATATATATATATATATATATATATATATATATATATATATATATATATATATATATATATATATATATATTGATCTGTTTATCTCTCTATCTGTCTGTCTGTCTATGCATATTATTATGAGCAGTATCATCAGTCTACTGGACAATTTTTTTTGTCTAACATCAGATTAGTCAATCTTTCTGTTTTTGATTCCTTGTTTCAATCGCGCTGTCTATCCATACATCTGTCTGGGTGTCTAGACAGTCTGTTTATCCATTTGACTTTATGCATATCTGTCTAATCAGACCACCTTTTTTTTTTTTTATGTCAAGTTTTCTGGCAATCCGTCTGTATATCTGTCCTATCCAAGCAGTCCACATCATCACTGCTTCTTCCTCATATAAAGTCGTTGTAAAATAACATGAAGAGCTTACTCGTTCAAGGTTTGAACTAATCTCGTACTTTCTTCCAGCTATCGACATACGATTTAACTCAGCTGTGAATAAGTCACAGCAGCCAGAAAAAATTAATCCTGTCACCATTAACCCTCTCATGACGGTGAAGCTCTAGTATTTCAGTACACCTAATGACAAGCAATTATATTCAACTGAAAGCAAATGACGGGACGCCGACACTGTTAAAAGTACACCTGGTAATTACAGAATATATAGGATGGAGAAAATGAAGACATGAGGAAAAGTAGTGACAGAATGAATGTGGAAACAGTTCGATGGAAGAAGAGAGAGAGAGAGAGAGAGAGAGAGAGGTGAATTAATGCTAAGTGGAAAATCGGTGACAATAAAGACACGTAACTAAAAACAGACTCAAAGTTAACTTTGAACCCCTTCATGAGGAAAAAGAAACCCTGTACCAAATGAGATTCGATCCTGGACCCTCACTGTCCTGGCCCAGACATCCACCTGTATTGGCTGTGGGGGTTTCTGCCTGATGTTAGTATGCAACTGTCTCTTTGGGTCTCTGTTTCATGTCTATCTATCTGTTTGTCTGCACGTCTTTCTCTCTCTCTCTCTCTCTCTCTCTCTCTCTCTTCGTCTATCTATCCTTGTCTCCATCTGTCTCCAGATCTCACTCAATAAAACAGTTATCATTCATTCATTTTTAATATTCCCTTTATATGTTATTTTTATAATTATCATCATCCAGTTTTGCATGTCAATATATCTGTCTGTCTTCCTTCTCACTTGTCTATCAGTATAACTCTCTTTATCAGTATATATATTTTTTTTCTTGTGGCTAATCTGATCTATCTGTCGGTCTGTCACAGTCAGTCTATCTACCTCTCTATGTTTTGATCTCTTTATCCATGTAATACCCGTCGTTCAATCCCAGAGTTTATCCATCCTGGCCGCAATAAAACTATTCAAAGCCTCCTAATGACCATTCAATAGTTCCCCATCAACATCATCAACATAATCATTATTATCATCATTATATATTTATTTATTTATTTATTACTATTATTATTATTATTATTATTATTATTATTATCATTATTATTCCATCATCTTCATCATCATCATTATCATCAGTATTAGTATACCTCTCATCACAGTTATCATCATCATCATGATCATCATCATCATCATTTCCTTGATTATAATCCACAGCAATATACGGAATATGTTAGTAAACCTGGAAGTTCCATCGATGCATAAAATTAGGATAATAAGGGTGAGAAAAAGACAGAAAGAAAATTAACCCAATCAATCCAACAATTTGCTGAGATTCTTGTTCCTGCCACACGATTTTATTCGGCATTGGAAACTAGCCAACTTGTGAAGCGTGTTTAAGGACGGCCAAAGAAAGCCAGTGTAGTTCGTAAATTATCATTTAAACTGATTAAAATCGACTGCTGATGGCAAGAATGAGAGAGAGAGAGAGAGAGAGAGAGTCCACTCGTGCATTTCCAGGAACGAAACCAGGTGTCTCAGTGAGGAATGTGGTTTCTTCCCGTGTCAGCTGTGAGAGTTACTGTTCACGGAACGGCCGCAACTTGATAAAGTCTTACTACTTAGAAAACAATGGCGACTTCGTTATTTAAACGTTGCTTCCACTTCACTATTTCATTCCTCGTGGTAAAGACCCCTGCTTGTGATTGGGCTGATATTGTTTAAGATGGGTACTGTACGAGTACACTGGCGGTCAATAACTGGTGTACATTTGTGATGTTGCAAATCAGTGATGCGATTCCACCCTCACTGATTATTTTCTCCGCCAATGAATTTATAATAGTTTGTGCATTAATCCGTGTCGTTTGCTAGCTTGAGTGGATGGGTCTTAAAAATTGTTATCGGAAAAAAAAAAACAAAAAAAAACAATGGGGGATAGACATACTTTGGGTCATAAATGAATTTATTACATTCTGAGGTGGATCTTGGTCCTAATGCATAAATATAAGACAAGCCCATAGGCGACAATGGCCACCTCTAAGAGGAAGAAGCTTTGTCAGCGACCGGAAATGAGTTTCAGTATGAAAAGCCAGTCCTGCATGGCGGTACCAAAGGACAACATTCTACTCTAGAATCATGGCGGTGGATCAATAACGTTCGGATCCTTAGCATTTCATGCTAGCCTAGTCATGATTTTAGCGATTTTCATATTTTCTGCGCTTGATGACTCTTGAACCCTAACCTGGGGAATATAAGTCATGCATGGACGTAGCACACTTGTAGTTCTCATTAACATCTATATGCAAGCAAAGTTCCATTCGATTCCATCCACCCACTGTGGAACGAGGGAACCTGCGGAATGGTGAACCAGAAATACAAATAAAATGGGGCGCTGCCAGAGGCTTTGTAGTACTCATTAACATCTATAAGCAAGCAGAGTGTCATTCGATTCCATCCACCCACTGTGGAGCGAGGGAACTTGAATTTCACAGAATGGCCCACCATAGGTACAACTTCCAGGTGGCACTGCCAGCGACTGGGAGTGAATTTCGACACTAAATGGCACTTTTGTATGGAGGTACTCCAGTGTAACATTCAATCAAAGAGTCATGTCCCTGACTTAGGAATCGTCGGAGCCTTAGCGTTTCGCGTGAGCACAGTCGTGATTTTAGCTATTTTCACAGTTTTCACAGTTGATGACCTTTGATCCCTTACCTGGCCAATGTAGTACATAGGTGAATTGTAAAAAGTTGTAGCACTAGTCAATGTCTATAAGCATGCAAAGTTTCATTCATTTCCATCAAGCCGCTGGGGAACTAGGGGGACATTTTTGAAAACCGGTACTGGTTGCTGGAGACGCTGAGGCCAGTCTTCGCAGGGTTACCTCTCGAAAACTAGAGGGGATAGGGAAAAATTAAATGACTCACTTTCGATAGGGATGTTCTAAGGATTACGCCTAAAGCAGTCAGAGTTTTCTACGCCCATTAGTAATGCTTCTACAGCTCAAAACATGAATAGTACGAAAACAGTGGGTTTCGGCCGTTGCTAGACAACGAGTAGTTGCTTGGCAACCATAATCTTTCTGACACAACTAGGTCATAGGCTGGTCATTGTGTCCAAGTTTGGTAGCAATTCCGAAGGGTAGAAGTACTTGCCACAATTATACTAGAAACCAAACAAGAAAACGCGACTAAAAATATGTAAGACCTGCCCCTCCCCTCCCCCATATTTATATGCATGGGCGACGGCATCTGCTGTTTAAGATAATATAAAACAACCAGAACAAATATCCCAATAAAGGAGTTGAATTTCAAACCAATATGTTTCAGAAACGGGAATCGATATCAGGTTCTGTCTGGATTCCAGTTCCTGTGCCCTACACTATAATGACTAGGTTGTACTTTTATTCTTTCAATTACTAGACAATTTTTTTCAAGTAATTCACTGGAGTGGAGTAGTAAGGGTGTTGATTAACGCCGTATCTAACTCCTTCAGCTGGATATCTCTCTCTTCTGCTGAAGTCATCTGGGAACAGCAAGAATAAAAATGAATAATGGCGTTATCACTGTGATGAGGTTATTCCTATCTGTGAGGTTTGTGTTTAGTCCAAGTAAAGCGAAATATCAAAGCTTGAAAATGTGCACCAAGTTGTTTCTGAGGTTTGCGTAGTATTGGCTGAAAGTTAACGAATCATCAATATCATCATCATCCAGTACCTTCCACTTCATAACACGATATCTCCCAACTTTCTCCACTCTGACATATTTCTTGATAGGATGTGTTAATATAGTTGTGTTCCTGGGTGGCTATGGAGGTTATTTGTGGGAGAAGGAGGAAAGGAAGTCTGAGAACAATGTATCTGTGTGAAAGGAAAGTAGATATGAATGTGCGTGGGATTAGCATGAATTTTTGAAGTGGACGTGTGAAGGTGCGTGTGGAGGGAGTGTAATAATGACGAATGTGTCTGTGTGTGTGTGTGTGTGTGTGTGTGTGTGTGTGTGTGTGTGTGTATACTGGTTATTTGTAGCAGAGTGCGTATCTGTGATATTATTAAAGTTGAGGATGTTAGTTATCGAAAAGTCAGTGAAAGGAGAGAGAGATACTGTGAGGAATCCTACAGTTCGCTGTTTCTGATACATACAGGAGAGAGAGAGAGAGAGAGAGAGAGAGAGAGAGAGAGAGAGAGTTTACTCCTAGATGTAAACATTAACTGACAAATAATAGATCAGGGAACGAATGTAAGGTTGTTGAAAAACGTGCCTGGACTGCAGAGCTGTGGTTCCGAATCCGAGCCTCACTAACCAGACCCAAATATGTACCACAATCTGCTGTTGGCTTCTGTTAGCTTATATGTAGGGAAAATCTATGTATTTATGTATGTATGTATGTTTGTATGTATGTATGAATGTCTATTTTTCTATTTATCTTTCTATTCATCACTCTATCTCCAAATATTTGTTCCTTTAACTGACAGTCGGAGTCTCTATGAGTTTATCTATCTATCTATATACCTGTTTCTCAGTCTAAATCTATCTATTTATTTATATATCTATTTATCTATTTGTTTATCTGTGTGAATGTTGATATTCTTACTCATCTCTTTAAGTGTATCTGCCTACCTGTCTATCTGTGTATCTGTCTCTGCATGTTACTAGAAGCGGCAGCATCAATCTACGACACAGATTTTTAGTCTGACAACAAATTAGTCAATCTTTCTGCTTTTTATTCACCGTTTTAACCCAGGTATCTATCCATACATATGTCTGAGTGTCTACTCAGACTGTTTATCCATTTGTGTTTATGATGTCTGTCTATTCAGGCATCTCTGTAGCTGTCTATCTACTTTTCTGAGCATCTATAGGTATAACTATCACATCCAAGGTGGCCGCATCAACACTCCTTCTTCCTTAAGTAAAGTCTGTGTAAACAGATATAAAGAACTTACTACTTCAAGGTTAGAACCAATCCAGTACTTTATTCTAACTATCGACAGTCGATTTTATATGGATGAGAGTGAGTCATAGTTGCCAGGGAGAGTTCATCCTGTCACCATCAACCCCGTCATGACGGTGAAGCTCTAGTCCTCATGTCCACCTAATGCCAAGCAATATTATTCAGCTGAAAGCAAATAATAGGACGCTGACGCTGTTAAAACTCTATCTTTCTATTGTCAGGCAGGGTTGGCCACAAACAAAGGGCCTCTATGTCACCCTGTCCCCGTCCATTTCACTGCCCTGCTTCCAGCTCACACGCCTCCTGACTCATATACCTCTACACTCCATCCCTCCATCTCATCCTTGGCCTCTCCCTCCCTCACCCCCTCCATCTCACTCACATACACTCTCCCCGTCAGTCTCTCGCTCTCCATCCTTCCCACATGGCCAAACCACCTCAAAGAGTTTCTCCTAACTCTTCCTATCACATCCGCATCCACACCACAATGCTCCGTCACTTCCTCATTTGTCAGTCTGTCTCTCCATGAGACTCCATATGCTCCTATCAAAAAATTCATTTCCACTGCCCTCACTCTTGATTTGTGTCCCTCCAACAAGGTCCAAGCTTCACTTCCATACGTTAAAGTTGGTATCACAATACTGTCATGCAGTAACTTTTTCACTTCCATGCTCACTTCCCTGTTTCTTATCACTGCTTTCAAGGAACCAGCAACCTTTCTTCCTTGTTGTACCCTGTCAAGCACTTCACCAGCTAAGCTTCCATCCTTACTCAACACACCACCCAAATACTTAAACGCACTCACATTTTCCATTTCCTCTTCATCCAGCCTCACTGTACGTTCACTGACTTCATTTCTCTCGAAGACCATAACTTTACTCCTCTCTACATTCACCCTTGGATCCCATTTCATGCACATTCTCCCAAACTCATTCACCAAGCCTTGCATCTCCCCTTCGTCTTCACTTAACAACACAGTATCATCTTCAAACAACAGCACAGGGAGTTTCCACACATTGCCCTTCTCACTAGGGCCGCTCCAACCTCCACTACCCTACCTTGTATCTCTTTTATAATCCCATTCATTTACAGATTGAATAATAATGAAGACATGACACGTCCCTGCTTCAATCCAAACTTCAAATAGAAAAATTCAATCTGTTCACTGTCCACACACACTGCAGCCTTAGCACCTTCATACATACTCTTCACGGCATTCAGCAACTTCCGACCTACTCCATATATTCTTAATACATTCCACAGTCTTTATCTATCCACCCTGTCATATGCTTTCTCCAAATCCGTGAAGGCCGTACACAACTTCTTTCCCTTCTCTACAAACTTTTCCATTAAGGACCTAAGTATGAATATCTGATCAACACAACCTCTTCCCTTCTTTAAACCTCCCTGTTCTTCTCCAACTAATTCCTCTGTTATTTCCCTACCTCTGTCAATAAGTATCCTACCATATACTTTTCCTATTACACTAAGAAGATAAATGCCGCTATGATTACCACACACTTCCTTTTCCCTTTTTCTTTTGTGCAATGGAATAATTTTACCTGATTTCCAATCCTCCATGACTCTACTTTCCTCCCAGGCCAACCTGCACATCTTCCACATTCATTCTACTACTATCTCTTCCCCATGCTTCAGCATTTCACCACACACTTCATCAATTCCTGGGGCTTTCCCCATTTTGACTTTCTTCATTGCTTCCATAACTTCCATCCTACTGATTTCATCCTCTCATCTCACATCCCTCCTTCTCCCAGGCATTCCCCAACCACTTATACTCGCTACTCACCTGATTTTCATTCACTATGTTCAACAGTTCCTTAAAGTGTCCTCTTCATATGCTCACTTTTTCTCCATTCTCCACTAGCAATCCGCCAATTCTATCTTTCACTCCCCTACTAGCTTCTTTAACATCCTGCCTAACTTTCTTTACCTCCTTCCAGAACATTTTCTTACATTCTCTCCATTTTACACTCAGATTCCTTCCAAAGTCCTCATCCACTCACTTCTCACTCACTCTTAATAATTTTTTCGTGTCTCCTCCTTTCTATATATAACTCTCTCTTCTGTCTATCAACTTCCTGCACATCCCTGTTTCTCATCCACTCACTGTTAAAAGTCCACCTGGTAATTACAGAATATATAGGATGGAGAAAATGAAGAGATGTGGCAAAGTTAGTGACAGACTGAATATGGAATCAGTTTGGAGAGAGAGAGAGAGAGAGAGAGAGAGAGAGTAAATAATGGTACATGAATCACCTGAAGAAAAAAGAGCTGTGTCAACGAACGTGGGATGGCACAGAAGAAAAATGGTGGATACGCGTATTCAGGGACTCGATCCCTGGCCTCACTAACTGGTCCTAAATGTTTACCTGTGTTGGCTGTTGTTGTCTGTGGCTAGAGACCAGGCAGTGTATGTTATATTTCTCATTGCCTTTTATAATAATACTACTTACCACTGCTATGACTTATAGTAGTGATAATAGCAGTAGTAGTGGTATTAGTAGTAGAAATAGTAGCCATAATCATGATAACAGTAAAAGGAATAACAGTAATAATGAACAAAACTACATTAATAACAAGAAGCGGTACCAAAACACAGCAAACTCGTCCTCGGCAATCATTTTAGTGCTGACTTATAAACACAATAGGATATGAAAATTGACGATTTTATGCCCATATGAAATGTAAGGCCCGACCCACCTGACACTGACTCCCCCTACCGCTAACTGAGGAGTGTCCCCCTGATGTAATGAGACATGTTACAGGATGCAGATTTGAAAGATGCAACCTAAGGTTTTTGGTTTCACGTTGATATGATAAATTTCAAAGGAATTATAGCGAGAAAACTATTTTTTACCCGTTTTTTTTTTTTTTTTTGGCCTTCAGCCTAGGCCTTAGCCCAGTTTGGCCCAAAATTTAATCAGGTGATCAGACGGTCATAGCCCATCGTCCCAGTACGTTTAGTCAAAATCGCACCAGCTGTTTTCGCATAAAGGTGTTAACAGACAGACAGACAAACAAACAAACAAACAAACAGACAAGCAGAGTGAAAACAATACCCGTCCCCTAGCCCTTCCGGGGCGGGGACGTGTAATTATGAATAATACTCGTTCTCTGGTCAGCACGCATGACATCCATCTCCATCTGTCAACCAGAAGGCCATACCTTCGTGTCATAGGAAGAAGGCAAAACGAGTGTTACTTGTACATCTTTTATGTATCAATTTTAATTTTATTATTTTACATTAAACAGCTATACCGACAACCATGAACAAAAGTTTGGGTGGTCCTCTACATTCTGTGCATTGTGTTATGCCCACCACAATTCTCATTCCTCCCCAAGGAACATTCTTTATCCTTCCTTCTGGAGCTCTGTTATATTTGTTTTAAACAGTTATCACATAAAAAATGACATATGACCTCATCCATTGCCGTAGTTAGCACAAAAGTGTCTGCGAACTTTTGTTCATTCTGTACCTGTGATTCGAACATGGGAATATGTTTAGTTCATGTAATGTTCATCAAAGCTTTTATTTATCATATAAGTTGTGTATAACTTCATTCCCCGAAATGAAACCTAACCAAAAGGTCATTCACAAACATACATGAAATGTAGCCAAAACATTATTATCAGTATTACTCGCCTGTATGTCTTATGTGCGCGACGAACGAGTTACACAGCTTTCTCCACTCTGACCCAATAGTAGTAACAACAGCGGCAACAAATACAACTAACCAGCCGGTTAACATCGAGTAACAATTCATTCAGTAACAAAAACAAAATAATTAAATGACCTAACGTGGGATAGAAACCTTGGTTCTCTGTCACTCATGTAGTTTCTTTCCACGTCACCTGTGAGAGTTTCTGTTACAGTCACCTGCAAAGAAGTGTCAAAACATTTATTAACCATTTCAATACAATGGCACTTTTTTATATCCTTCCTGGTACTACCGCAGGATTGTACTGAGCTTTGGCAAGGTCTGTGATAGTGAAGGGGTTGGAAGTAGTGTCCATTAACCCTGCCAGTCCTTTGATGCCTTTTTATGTTATGCCCCTGCCACAACACTATATTACTCAGCTTGCCAGTGACCCGTCGTGATGAAGGTCACTACACTTCCAGTTGCCCTATGTACAGTCACGGAAAAATATGTTGTGCCCCCTTGGTTCTGACACCACTGGCAAGGATCACTGGGACAGAACCAGTGACTATTTGGTGAGGTTGGTACTTGTCAGTGTGTGCGATGCTAGTGCAGTGCTAGTTGGTTTTATGTACCAAGTACAGATAGTATTGGTTAGTAAACAGTAATGCATAATATGGTAGTTATTCTGCCTACCTGTTTGTATATTAATTGATTTATCTATGAATCGATCATTAATACTCTATGTCTGTCTGCCTTCAGACTGTTTGAATAACTGCGTTCAGCTGACTAATATGTTTTCTGGACAACAGATAATAAATACAGTTACAGAGATTTGTTCTCTCTCTCTCTCTCTCTCTCTCTCTCTCTCTCTCTCTCTCTCTCTCTCTCTCTCTCTCTCTCTCTCTCTCTCTCTCTAAGGTTTGAAGTCAGTCTGCCTTTAGCTGATGTCTATGTATGTCTAAAGTGATGTTGTCTGTATCACAACTAAATGGAACTAGAGGGACCCCAAGGGGGAAATCACACTAGCCGCGAGCCAATACATATCTAGCCAGGCTCAGAATATTACCTTCACCTTGACCTACTTTCATCAGCTTCGACCTAGTCCGAGATTTTCATCTCTACTACAAACCTATAAAAATTTTTGATATCGTGAGCGGTTGTGAAGTTATCGTGCTAACAAACACACACACAGACAAACAGACAGACAGACTGAAAACATTACTATCTTCACTATCGCGGCAATAATAATTAATAATCTAGTAAACGATCAGGCAATCTTTATTGAATTACAAAAAATAATAATTATCCCCATATACTATATGCATATCTGACAAGGAAAATAGAGGTGCCACATTGATGCTGTAAATTCGTTCAGACCCTAAATATTTAAAACTAATGATAATGAACAGTACGTTTTTAAGTAGAAAATAATTAAATAAGAAAAAGAGTATGAAACAAAGCAGTAATTCAGTTAACACTTTATGATAAATAAAAATAGACCAACAAAATACCGATTGGTTTCGATCTCGAGCCCTCACTAACCACACAAAGGTACCTGCCAGTGCTCGCCATTTGGCTTCTGTCAGTCAGGAGTAAGGAAAATAGTTTTAGCTCTCTACCTTCGTACGAGTATTGATCTGTGTGTCTGTCTGTTATTCTGTCTATAAATTCATATATGCCTACCAGTTTATCTGTTTACTAAATTATTATTCTTTATTTTTCCGCCTAATCAGCAGCTTATTTTACCTGATATCCAATATCTTTGTATCTGCTCTCTCTCTATCTTATTATTAGTCTATCAAATTATATATCTGTTTATTTATCTATATATTTAGCTATTATCTCTATCTTTATATGCATCAACCGATCTTTTTGCCAGCTCCAGTTCTATCTTTGTTTATCTTTTTATCGTACTACATCTATCTATCTATTTCTTAGCCGTTATTCTATCATTGTTTGTTTCTCTGTCTCACTATTTATCTATCTATCTTTATCTCTTTTACCATCTATCTGTCTATCAGCGCCATCCACGGTTACCTTATCATCGTGCACATACAGTATCTTAGAAAGCTGATACGGATAAATAATAACGCAGAAAGTCACTGAATCAATAAATCAGTAATATAATACACTGTCAGCACTCAGACTCCCATGACTTACATTCAGCTGAATATAATGGACTGGCGTTGGCGGCAATGAAATACCAGAGTGGTTCCGACTGTGAGAGGCAATGGTACTGTTATTGACACGCAGGATCCTATGACTCACTCTCAGCTAAATAAATGAGTCTGAGTTAACGGGAATTAAGTATTACAGTGTCCCCGCCGGTGAGAGTTTAATGTGGAAAGAATGAAGAATGAGAGACTGAGCAGATGAGTATACGTGAGTGAGGTGGAGGGGCAAACGATGAGGGGGAAACCAAGGAAAGGATGATCGTATGGGACGGAGATATATATTAGGCAAAGGCTAGGGGTACGAAATGGAGAAAGAGAGCAGCCACTTTGAGGAGAATTTTTTCTTTATGCGAGGAAGAAGGAACCAAAGGCTACGAGCCCGCAAAACAGTTCATACTAAGAAAAAAAAAAAATACAAAAGAGAGCCAAATTCAAGATCTGTTCATTTCAAGATGCGTAGTCACACTGCGTTTGAAAGACTGGAGATCATTGGAAGTCGGAAATACAGACAGAGGGAGACAGTTCCAGAGTTGACCTGTTGCATAAATGAAGGATTGGGAGTAAGGTTTAACTCTTGCATTAGAGACTTGGACAGAAAAATGATGAGAGTTTATTGCTAGACGGGTGTTACGCACCCGTCGTAGAGGTGGAGGGATGCAAGCAGAAGGTTCAGAGGAGCAATGACCATGGAAGCAGCGATAGAAAAGAGATAAAGAGGCAACAGTGCGGCGAAGTGACAGAGGTTGAAGGGAGTCAGTAGAAGAAGCAGAGTTAATGAGACGAAATGCCTTTGACTCCACCCTATTGAGAGGAGCTGTATGTGGGAAGCCTCCCCACACATGAGAGTTGTACTCCATACAGGGGCGAATAAATCCCGTGAATAAAGTTATCAATTGTGCAGGGGTAAAGAAGGTACGAGGTCGGCTTAGCACACCTAATCTCTTGGAAGCAGATTTTACCAAAGATGTAATATGATATTTCCAAAATCCCGAGTGAATGAAACCCCAAGAAGGTTCCAGGATGATGCTGGATTGAGCTGGATATTATTAAATTTTAATGGGTACTCCTGTGGAAGATTCTGTCGGGTTGATAGGTATAAAAACTGACTTTGAGGCGATTTTTTTTTTTTTTTGCAGCATGCCCTTTTGGGATAAAGGCGTCTGGCTATACATAGATAAATAATTACTACTAACACCAGTATTAACCCGATATGGCTCCTGTGACTCACTTTAAGTTGAACAAGTGGTGCCAGGCACAACAAACTTTGCCCAAAAGAACTTATTTCATTTTAAACTGTTTTCAAGTTATAGCACTCTGAAAATCCGTCATCTTGCTTTTGACCTTTCAAGGTCACTCAAGGTCAAAGGTCATGGCGCCAAATAAAAACCCTTATGAGGCTTCCTAGATCACGATAATAGTAAAAATTTCTTTTCTCAACCAGTTTTGAGTTGAAGCCTTCCTGAATAACCATGGCCTTGAGTTTGACCTTTCAGGTTCACTGAAGGTCAAAGGTCATGGGACTTCCGATATATTGATAATCGTAAATATCTATCTGCAATCAGTTTCGAGTTGTAGCCCTCTAATATCCAAGACCTTGAGTTTGGCCTTTCAAGGTCCTCATACAAAGGTCTTGGTGCCAAATGAAAGCCCAAATGGGAGTTCCTGTGTGCTGATAATAGTAAATATCTTTATCTTCAACCGGATTCAAATTATTGCCCTGAAATTATACCCCTGAAAATCTGTGACCTTAATTTTGACCTTACAGGGTCACCCGATTACCTCCAAATTTAATAACTTTCTTTTGGACTATTACCCACATACCCTGAAAGTTTCATGTAATTTCATTCAGCCGTTCTTCCGTAATGTTGCTAACCAAACAAACAACGAAACAAATAAACAAAAAGAAACTCTTCCAAAAACAATACCTCGCCAGACTTGGTCCAGGTGAAGTAGTAAAATCGAGTGGCGTTGGCTTGAACAAAATGCTAACCTGACCTGACCATGAGAGGGTGAACTTCTAAAGCCAATATTATTCAGGAATGGGGATCGATATCTGGTGGTCAGGCACGGTTCCCGTTCTTGTGCCCTTCAGTACAATGACGTGGTTTTAGTTTCTTTTTTTTCATTATCAGAGTGTTTTATTCATGGATTTCGTTCTAGCAGAGTAATGAAGGAGTTGACTAAGGTCATATCTATCTACTCCAGCTGGAAATGTCTTTCTTTAGCTGAATAAAGTCATCTGGATATAGCTGGAATATAATGAACAAGAAAATAATCTGTGTGAACGGGTTATTCTTGTCAGAGTGAGAGAGAGAGAGAGAGAGAGAGAGAGAGAGAGAGACTAAAAGAAACCCTTAGGCAAATTCAGGATCGAAACCTGGTGTCTCAGTGAGGGATGTGGTTTCTTTCCATGTCAGCTGTGAGGGTTTCTGTTAAACGAACAGCCACAACTTGGTCATATCTTACTACATAGAGATCAATGTATGTTTTGTTATTTCATTGATGTTTTAATGACACTGTTTTAATATTCATGGTAAAGACCCTTGGTTGTGATGCTGTTGTTATTGTTTATATTGGGTACTGTACACTGGCGGTCAATAACTGGAATACTTACGACAGGTTGGAAGCCAAAGACATGAGATTAAAACTTTCACCAACGAAGTTTGAGGAAGGTTATGCATTTACCCGTGTATGCTTGCGTACGTACAACATGTAAAAAAAATAATAAAATAAAATAAAAAGGTTATCGGAAAAGAATAGCGGACGGATTGTTTGAGGGTTAAAGAAGCTTTTTAGATTTTGAGGTGCATCTAGATCCGAATTCTGAAATAAATAATAAACTGTATTGGCGAGGATGGAGGTAACTGTTACATATGATTATATAACAGACTGAACTGAGAGGACCATGAAAGGGTTAAATTACAAAGCCATTATCATCCAGGAACGGGTATCGATATCTGGTTCTGTCAGGACTCCGGTTCTTCCTTCTCTTCAGTACGATGACTTTAATTTCATTGAATTCTTGTTATTCCCAGAGGATGTTATTCAAGGATTCTATTGGAGTGACGTAGTGAAGGAGGTAATTATGGCCGTACCGAACTCCTTCAGCTGCAAATGTCTCTTCTCAGCTGATAAAGTCACTCGGGAGGAGCAAGAACAAAATAAATAAATAGAGACGTTATCGTTGTGAGGAGGTTAGTCCTCTCTGTGAGACTTGAGTTTAGTTCAAGTAAAGCGAACTATAAGTGTGCGACCACACTTGCACGAGACAGACGAAGCACAGGGTTGGAGCTGCCGCAGTGTCCGAGTTTGAAGGCTGGAATGACTCCTGAGCCTCGTTTCCTCTTGTCAATCACATGTTTGCAGGAAGTGTGGCCGCAGCCTAAGGTATAAAAAAATACACTAAGTTTTTGGAGAATTCGTACAGTTGGTTGAAAGTTAATGATCATCATCACCACCACCACCATCATCATCATCATCACCACCACCACCATCATCATCATCATCATCACCACCACCACCACCATCATCATCATCATCATCACGGCACGATCTCAGTCTACTATCTCCATTTTCACGTACTTATTGTCAGGATATGTTATTGTGATTGTGTCTCTGGGTGGCTGTGCTGGTTATTTGTGGGAAAAGAAGGAGAGGAAGTCTGAAAAGAGGTAACTGTGTGATTGGAAAGTTATGTGAGTGTGCGTAGGATTAAAGTGAATTTTGAAAAGTGCGTGTGAAGGTGCGTGTGGAGGCAGTGCATCGTTGATTGCATGCGTGTGTGTGTGTGTGTGTGTGTGTGTGTGTGTGTGTGTGTGTGTGTACTGGTTGTTTATAGAAGAATGCTCGTCATGGATATTATTAAAATTAAGGATGTTAGTTATCCAGAAGTGAGAGTGAAAGGAGAGGAAGACACTCTGAGAAATCCTACACTTTGCTATTGCAGTTATATACACGAGAGAGAGAGAGAGAGAGAGAGAGAGAGAGAGAGAGAGAGAGAGAGAGAGAGAGAGAGAGAGAGAGAGACTCTTGATATACGAAAAAACATTAACGAACAAAATAACAGATCACGGAACGAATAGCAGGTTGTTGAAAATGAAACCAAAACTGCATCGCTGTGATTTCGATCCCGGGCCTCACTACCCAGACCCAGTTATCTACCACTGTTGGCTGTTGTGGCTTCTGTTAGTCATATGTAAGGAATATCTACTTATGTATGAATTTATGCATTTCTTAATTTTGTGTATGTCGTTTATATCTATGCATCTATTGATGTCTATCTATTTACCTCCCAGTCTATCTGTCTAGCTATATCTGTCTGTCTATCCTCATATACCTATTTTCCTACCTACCATTTTATCTAGCCATCTCTTTGTCTATCTGTCTATGTATTTTTCTATCCCTGTCTGTGTTTATATTCTCTGCTCTCTATCTCTGCATCCGTCTATCTGTCTCTGCATATTACTATAAGCAGTATCATCAGTCTACTGGACAATTTTTGTTTTGTCTAACAGCATATTAGTCAGTCTTTCTGTTTTTCATTCCTTCTTTTAATCCAGCTGGCTATCCATACATCGGGATGGGTGTCTAGACAGTCTGTTTATCCATATGACTTTCTGGTTAACTGTCTGTTCAGCCCATCATGTTTTCTGTCAATTTTTATGGTTATCCATTTGCACATACGTCCTATCCAAGTTGTTCATATCATCACTACATCTTCAAAAAATGAAGGCTTTGTAAAAATAACATGAATAACTTACTCCTTCAAGGTTAGAAACAATCCAGGAATTTATTCCAGCTATCAACAGACGATTTCATTCAGCGGCGAATCAGTCATAGCAGCCAGAAAGAGTTACTACTGTCACCATTAACTCTCTCATGACGATGAAGCTCTAGTATTCCCATCCACCTAATGTCTGGCGATTTTATTCAACTGAAAGCAAATCACAGGAAGCTGACACCGCTAAAAGTACACCTGGTAATTATAGAATATATAGGATGGAGATGATGCAGAGATGTGGAGAAGTAGTAACAGAATGAGCATGAAAATAGTTTGGTAGAAGGAGAGAGAGAGAGAGAGAGAGAGAGAGAGAGAGAGAGAGAGAGGTGAATTAATAATAAATGGAACATCGCTGATAATAAACACACGTAACTAAAAACAGACGCAAACTTAACTTTGAACCCCGTCATGATAAAAAAGAAACCCTGTACATACCTTGTGGGATTCGATCCTGGACCCTCACTGTCCTGACCCAGCCATCCACCTGGACTGGCTGTAGGAGTTTCTGTCCGATGTAAATATGGAAAGTCTGTCTATGCAACTGTTTCTCTGAGTCACTGTTTCTTGTCTGTCTGTCTGTCTGTCTGTCTGTCTCTCTCTCTCTCTCTCTCTCTCTCTCTCTCTCTCTCTCTCTTTTAATGTATGTATGTCTTCATCTGTCTCCATTTTTTATGTTAGTCAATCAAGCAGTTATCATTCATTCATTTTTAATATTTCCTTTATCTCCTTATTTTTATCATTATCTTTATCCAGTTTGCCTGTCTATATACGCCTGTTTTCCTTCTTACCTATCCATGTTTAACTCTTTACCAGTCTTTTTTTTTTTTTTGCCTAACCTAATCTATCTTTCGGTCTGTCTCAGTCTACATCTATTTTTTATAATTCTTTATCCACGTATTACCCAACGTTCCGTCCCAGAGTTCGTCCATGCTGGTCCCAGAAAAACTACTCAAAGCCTCCCAGTGGCCATTCATTAGTTCTTTAATTTCATCATCATCATCATCATCATCATCATTATGCTTGTCACCTTTATTCCATTATCTTCATCATCATCACTACAGTCATAATCATACTTATCATTACTATTATTATCATCATCGTCATCATTATCACCATCATCATCATCGTCTCTTTGACCATAACCCATTGTAATATACGGAATATGTTACTAAACCTGGTAATTACGTCAATTCATAAAATAGGAAAGTAATGGTGAGACAAAGATGAAAAGAAAATTAACCCCATTAATCCAAAACTACTGTATATATTTTTGGTATTCGTGCTCCTGCCAAACGATTTTATTCGGTACAGGAAAACTGACAATTAGTGAAGTGTGTTTAAGGACGGTCAAAGCAAACCCGTGTAGCTCATAAATTATCATCTGAGCTGAAGAAAATCGTCTGGAGATAGGAGGAACAATACGGAGAGAGAGAGAGAAAGGACTCCCCTCGTGCATTTCCAGGATCGAAACCAGGTGTCTCAGTGGGGGATGTGGTTTCTTCTCGTGTCAGCTGTGAGAGTTTCTGTTAAAGAAATGGCCACAACTTGATAAAATCTTACTACTTAGAGAACAATGTCGACTTTGTTATTTCATCGTTGCTTCCACTTCACTATTATATTCCTCTCGGTAAAGACCCTTGCTTGTGAAGGGGCTGATATTGATTAAGATGGGTTTTGTACGAGTATACTGGCGGTCAATAATTTGTGAACATTTGTGATGTTGCAGAGAAATGTGATGTGATTACACCCTCACTGATTATTTTCTCCGTCAGTGAATTTGAAAAGGGTTTTGTATTCACCCGTGCCGTTTGCATGCTTGAGTGCGAAAGTCATAAAAATTTTTATCTTTAAAAAACAATAGGGGATAATTTGATCATGGGTTATAAATGAATTTATTACATTCTGAGGTGGACCTTGGTCCCAATGCATATATAAAAAACAAGCCCATAGGTGGCAACGGCCAGCTCTAAGAGGACCAAGCTTTGTCAGGGACAGGAAGTAAGCTTCCGTATGAAAATGGCGTTACCGAAGGAAAACATCTAACCTAAAATCATGGCACTAGGTCAATAACCTTCAAAGCCTTAGCATTTCGCGCGAGCATAGTCGTGATTTTAGCGATTTTCATATTTCTGCACTTGATGACGTTTACACCCTACCCAGGCGGATATAAGTCATGCATGTACGAAACACGCTTTTATTGCTCACTCACATCTATAAGCATGAAAAGTTTCATTCGATTCCATCCACCCACTGTGTAGCTAAGGAACTTTAATTTCGCACAATGGCCCACCAGGGTACAACTTCTAGGTGGCACTGCCAGCGACTGGAGGTGAATTGCGACACTAAAATATCACTTTTGTATAGAGGTACTCCAGTGTAACATTCCACCAAACTATCATGGTCCTGGCTTCAGAATCTTCGAAGCTTTAGCGTTTCATATGAGCATAGTCGTGATTTTAGCTATTTTCACCGTTTTGCATATGATGACCTTTGACCTCTTACCTGACCAATGAAGTACATAGGTGTACTATAGAAAGTTGTGGTATTAATCAATGTCTATAAGCATGCAAAGTTACATTTATTTCCATCGAGCCACTGGGGAACTAGAGGAACATTTTTGAAAACCAGTACAGGTTGCTAGGGACGCTGTGGCCGATACTCGCAGGGTTACCTCTCGAAAACTAGAGGAGAGAGAGAGGGAAAAAATGAATGGCACACCTCAGATAGGGAATGATTTAAAGATTACGCCTAAAGAAGGTATAGTTTTCTACGCCCATTAGTAATGCTTCTACAGCTCAAAACTTGAATTGTACGAAAACAGCGGTTTATCGACCGTTCCTATGCAACGAGTAGTTGCCTGGCGACCATAATCTTTCGGACACAATTCGGTCATAGGCTGGTGATTGTGTCCAAGTTTGGTAGGAACCGGATAATTCCAAAGGGTAGAAGTACCTGCCACAATTAAACTAGAAATCAAGCAAGAAACCGCGACAAACAGTAAGGTGAACAAGACCTGCTCCCCCAAATTGATATGTATGGGAGAATGTATTTTTTTGTTCAAGATAATACAAAACAACCAGAACTGATATCACCACAAAGGAGGTAAAAAACAAAGTCACTATGTTTCAGGAATGGGAATCGATATCTGGCTCTGTCAGGATTCCGGTTCCTGTGCCCTGCAGTACAATGACTTGGTTGTAATTTAATTCTCTCAATTACTAGAGGATTTTATTCAAGGAATTCACTGGAATGGATTGGTTAGGTTGTTAAGGCCGTATCTAACTCCTATAGGTGGAAATGTCTCTCTTCAGCTGATCAGTCATCTGGGAACAGCAAGAATAAAACTGAATAATGACGTTATCACTGTGAAGAGGTTATTCCTATCTGTGAGGTTTGTGTTTAGTCCATGCAAAGCGAAGTATTAAGTTTAAAAATGTGTACCAAGTTGTTGCTGTGGTGTTCGTATTATTGGCTGAAAGTTTATGAATCATCATCGTCATCAAGTACCCTTCCTCTGAATGACACGATATCTCGCAACTTTCTCCACTCCGGCATACTTGTTGTTAGGATGTGTTAGTTTGAATGTGTTCCTGGGTGGCTTTGGAGGTTATTTGTTGGAAAAGTAGGAAAGGAAGTCTGAAAACGATTTAACGTTTTTATTGGAAAGTAATGTGAGTGTGAGTAGGATTAGCGTGAGTTTTTGAAAAGTGAGTGTGAAGATGCGTGTGGAGGTAGCGCATTATTGACGGATGTGTGTGTGTGTGTGTGTGTGTGTGTGTGTGTGTGTGTGTGTGTGTGTGTGTGTGTGTGTGTGATGCGTGTAGAGATAGCGCATTATTGACGGATGTGTGTGTGTGTGTGTGTGTGTGTGTACTGGTTGTTTACAGAAGAGTGCTCATCATGGATATTATTCAAATTAAGGATATTAGTTATCGAAAAGTGAAAGTGAAAGGAGAGGAAGACACTCTGGGGAATCCTACACTTTGCTGTTGCAGTTACATGCAAGAGAGAGAGAGAGAGAGAGAGAGAGAGAGAGAGAGAGAGAGAGAGCGACTTGATATATGAAAAACCATTAACGAACAAAATAACAGATCACGGAACGAATAGCAGCTTGTTGAAAAAGAAGCCCCAAATGGAGCGTCATTATTTCGATCCCGGGCCTCACTACCCAAACCCAGTTGTCTACCACTGTTGGCTGTTGTGGCTTCTGTTAGTCATATGTAAGGAAAATCTACGTATGTGTACTGTATATGTATGTTTGTGTTTCTTATTTTTGACTGTGTATGTCGTTTATATCTATGCATATTTTTGTCTGTCTATTTACCTATCAGTCTGTCTGTCTAGCTTTATCTGTCTATGTGTCTATACCTACTTGTCTATGTTCCTATTTATCTACCCTTCTCTCTGTCTGTCTGTCTATCTTTCTGTGTTTAATGCTGTTTGTATATATATTTATCTATTTATCTCTCCATCTGTCTCTCTGTCTCTGCATACCGGTATTACCATAGGCAGTATCATCAGTCTACTGAACCTTTTTTTTTTTTTACCTAACATCAGATTAGTCAATCTGTTTGTTTATTATTCCTTGTTTTAATCCAGCTGTCTATCGATACATCTGTCTGGGTGTCTAGACGGTCTGTTTATCCATATTGCTTTCTGGTTTTCTGTCCATTCAGCCATTCTTTATTATATGTCAGTTTTTCTGGTAATCCATCTGTATATCTGTTCTATCCAAGCAGTACACATCATTACTACATCTTTCATAAATAAAGTATATGCAAAACGACATGAATAACTAAGTCCTTCAAGGTTAGAACCAATCCAGCATTTTATTCCAGCTGTAGACAGACGATTTTATTCAGGTGAGAGGAAGTCATAGTAGCCAGAACGGGTTAATACTGTCACCTTTAACACTCTTATGGCGGTGGAGTTTTAGCATTCCATTCAACCTAATGTCAGGCGATTTTATTCAACTGAGAGCATATCACAATACGCTGACACTGTTAAAAGTACACCTGTTAATTACAGAATATATAGGATGTAGATAATGCAGAGATGTTGAAGAGTTGTGACAGCATGAATATGGAAACAGTTTGGTGGAAGGAGAGAGAGAGAGAGAGAGAGAGAGAGAGAGAGAGAGAGTAATAAGAAATAATAATAAGTGGAAAATCGCTGACAATACACACACATAAATAAAAATGGATGCAAAATAAACTTTGAACCCTGTCACGTTAAAAAAAAAAAAAATGTATCTTATGGGGTTTGATCCTGGACCCTCATTGTCCTGACCCACACAGCCACCTGTATTGGCTGTAAGGGTTTCTGCCCGATGGAAAGCTTGTCGATGCAACTGTCACTTTGTATCTCTGTTTCTTGCCTGTCTGTCCATCCATCTGTCTGCACGTCTCTCTCTCTCTCTCTCTCTCTCTCTCTCTCCCAGAGAGGGGGTGTGTAAGTTGGGAGCGGGGCAGTGAAATGGCGGGAGACAGGGCGAAGTGGAGGCGATTTGTTTGTGGCCACCCCGAACGAGATTGATAGATTATCCAGTTTGTCTGCCTGTACATCCGTTTTCCTTCTTACCCATACGTCTATCTAACTCTCTTTATCATTTTTTTTTTTTTATGGCTAATTTGGTCTACCTGTCGGTCTGTCTCTCAGTTTATCCACCTCGCTATCTTTTTAACTGTTTATCCATGTATTACCCAACGTTCCGTCCCAGCGTTCGTCCATGCTGGCCACAATAAAACTACTCAAAGCCTTCCAGTGGCCATGCATTGGTTCTCCATCATCGTCTGCATCATCATCATCATCATCATCATCATTATGCTTATCACCTTTATTCCATCATCGTCATCATCATCATCATCATCACTACCATTAACATTATGATACTTATCATCACGGTTAGGCTATTATCATCATCGTCATCATTATCACCATCATCATCTCCTTGACCATATCCATTGTAATATAGGGAATATGTTAGTAAACCTGGTAATTACGTCGATTCATAACATTAGGAAAATAATTGTGAGAAAAGAAAAGAAAATTAACCCCGTCAATCCAACAATATATAGTTTTTGGTGTTCTTGCTCCTGCCAGACGATTTTATTCGGTATAGGAAAACAGGCAACAATTATAGTGAAGCGTGTTTAAGGACGGCCAAAACAAACCCGTGTAGTTCGTAAATTCCCATCTAAGCTGAAGGAAACCGTCTGGTGATAGTAGGAACAATATGGAGAGAGAGAGAGAGAGAGAGGACTCCCCTCGTGCATTTCCAGGATCGAAACCAGGTGTCTCATTGGGAGATGTGGTTTCTTCCCGTGTCTGCTGTGAGAGCTTCTGTCGACTCTGTTATTTCATCATTGATTCCACTTCACTATTTCATTCCTCTTGGTAAAGGCCCCTTCTTGTGAAGGGGCTGATATTGTTTAAGATGGGTTTTGTACGAGTACACTGCCGGTCAATAATTGGTGTACATTTATGATGTTGCAGATCAATGTGACGTGATTCCACCCTCACTGATTATTTTCTCCGCCAGTGAATTTGAAAAGGGTTTTGTATTCACCCGTGTCGTTTGCGTGCTTGAGTGTAAGAGCCATAAATATTGTTATCTTTAAAGAACAATGGGGGATGGATTGATGACGGGCCATAAATGAATTTATTATATTATGAAGTGGACCTTGGTCCCAATGCATATATAAAGAAAAAAAAGAGCCCGTAGACGACACTGACCAGCTCTAAGCGGACCAAATTTGGTCACTGATAGGAAGTGAGTTTCCATATGAAAAGTCGCTCTTGCATGGCGGTACCGAAGGACAACATCCAACCCAAGAATCATGGGGATAGGTCAATAACCATAGGATCCTTAGCATTTCGCACAAGACAGTTCGTAATTTTAGCGCTATTCATATCCTTTGCACTTGATGACCTTTCAACCCTAACCTGGCGGATATAGCTCATTCATGTACGAAGCACACTTGTAGTACTCATAAATGTATATAAGCATGCAAAGTCTCATTCGATTCCATCCACCCACTAAATAGCTAAGGAATTTGAATCTCGTAGAATGGCCTACCAGAGGTAGAACTTCTAGGTGGCGCTGCCAGCGATTGGAAGTAAGTTTCGACACTGAATGGCATTTTTGTATGGAGGTACTCCAGTGTCACATTCCACCAACGAATCATGGCCCAGAATCATCGGAGCCTTAGCGTTTCACGTGAGCATAGTCGTGATTTTAGCTATTTTCACGGTGTTCGCATTTGATGACCTTGGACCTCTTACCTGACCAATGTAGTACATAGGTGTACGATAAAAAGTTGTAGTACTAGTCATTGTCTATAAGCATGCATAGAGTCATTCATATTCATCAAGCCTTTCGGGAATTAGAGGGGCATCTTTGAAAACCGGTACAGGTTGCTAGGGACGCCGAGGTCAATCTTCGCAGGGTTGCCACTCGATAACTAGAGAAGGGAGGGGACAATGTATGGTACACTTTCGGTAGAGAATGATCTAAGGATTACGCCTAAAGAAGTCAGAGTTTTCTGCTTCCATTAGTAAAGCTTCTACAACTGAAAATGTTAAAAGTACAAAAACAGCGGGTTTTCGGCAATTGCTGGGCAACGAGTAGTTGCCTGGCAACAATAATTTTTTCTACACAGCTAGGTTATAGGCTGGTCATTGTATCCAAGTTTGGTCGGAACCGGATAATTCCGAAGGGTAGAAGTACCTGCCACAATTAAATAAGAAACCAAGCACGAAAATGCAACTAACAATAAGAGAAACAAGACCTGACCAAAAAAATTTATATGCATGGGTGACGGCATTTGCTGTTTAAGATAATGTAAAACAACCACAACAAATACTGCCATAAAAGAGTTAAATTCCAAACCAATATCTTTCAGGAATGGGAATCGATATCTGGTTCTGTCAGGGTTCCGGTTCTTGTGCCCTACACTACAATGACTTGGATGTAATTGTATTCTTTCAGTTACCAGAAAATTTTATTCAAGGAATTCACTGGACTGGAGTAGTGAGGATGTTGATTAAGGCTGAATCTAACTCCTCCAGCTGAAAATGTCCCTCCTAATCTGAATAGTCATCTGGGAACGGCAATAATAAAAATTAATAATGGCGTTATCCTTGTGAAGAGGTTATTCCTATCTGTGAGGTTTGTGTTTAGTCCAAGTAAAGTGAAATATTAGAGCCTGAAAATGTGCAGCAAGTTGTTGCTGAGGTGTGCGTAGTATTGGCTGAAAATTTGTGAATCATCATTATCATCATCCAGTACCCTTCCTCTGCATGACACGATATCTCCCAGCTTTCTCCACCCTGGCATATTTGCTGTTAGGATGTGTTACTATGAATGTGTTCCTGGGTGGCTGTGGTGGTTATTTGTGGGAGAAGGAGGAGAGGAAGTCTATCTTATAGAGTGAGTATTTGAAGTGTATGTGTGAAGGTACAGTTCATGTAGAGGGAGTACAATATTGACGAATATATATGTGTGTGTGTGTGTGTGTGTGTGTGTGTGTGTGTGTGTGTGTTGGTTCTGTAGAAAAATGCGTATCTGGGGTTTTATTAATATTGAGAATGTTAGACATTGATAAGTCAATGAAAGGAGAGGGAGACACTGTGGTGAAACATATACTTGGTTATCTCAGTTACAAATAGGTGGGGGGAAGAGAGAGAGAGTAAATAATGGTACATGAAACATTTTGAAAAACAGACAAGATCTGAGTGAACGAACGTGGGATGGCACAGAAAAGTGGAGCCTACGAGTCTTCAGGGGGTCGATCCCTGGCCTCACTAACTAAACCCAGATGTTAACCTGTGCTGGCTGTTGTGGTCTCTGACTAGATGCCAGGCTATATATGTTATTTTTCTTTTTGTGTCTGTTATAATACTACTGCAACTACTACTACTTAGTATTACTTGTGGTAACAATAATATGACAATAACAGAAATAACAGCAATAAAGAACTCAACATTGCAGTAATAACTATGAATAATACTTGGTCTCTGTCTGGTCAGGACGCATCACATCCATCTCCATCTGTCAGACCAGAAAGACATATCTTTTTGTCAAAGGAACAAGGCGAAATGAGTGTTACCTGCACATTTTCTATGTATCCATGTTAATTATAATATTTTACATTAAACAGCTATACCGAGAGTCATGAACAAAAGTTCGGGCAATCCTCCACAGTATGTGCACTGTGTTACGCCCATCAAAGTTCTCATTCCTTCTCATGGGACATTATTATTCATCCTTCCCTCTGGAGCTCTGCTATATTTATTATAAACTGTTATCACATAAAATAAGACATAAGGCGTCATCCATTGCCGTAGTTAGAGGCAAAGTGTCTGAGAACTTTTGCTCATTCTCCACCTGCAGAACGAGCCTGGGAAAATGTTAAGTTCATGTACTGTTCATCTAAATTTATATTTATCATTTTAGTTACGTATTACTTCATTACCCGAAGTGAGAACGAACAAAATATAATTCGCACACATACATCAAATGTAACCAAAACATTATCAGTACTGATATTACTAGCGTGTATGTCTTATGTGCACGACGAAAGAGTTACCCAGTTTTCTCCAATCTGATCCAGTAGTTGTTAAAACAGCAGCAACAATTACCGTGAACTTACCTACCGGTTAATATTAATCAACAGTTCATTCAGGAACAAACACAAAAGAATTCACTGATCTTACGTGGGATGGAAAGCTGGTTCTCAATCACACGTGCTTTTCTTCCTGTCCAATTGTGAGGGTTTCTGTTGAAGTCACCGGCAAAGAAGTGTCAGAACCTTTATCAAGCCTTTCAGTACGATGGCACTTTGTAGCTTCTGACTGGGAGGCCCTCAGGCAGTACGTCTTTGAATTTCCCTGGAATGTTTATTACTTCCATGGCCGGGAGCAATCTGAGTGTGCCTTGAGCATTACGGAGGTTATTCTTTCGGACATGGAAGCATACATTCCTTTCTCAAAGCCTTTAAACAAGGCAGAAAATCTATCTATCTGTCTATAGCCAGACGCGATAATCCCGTAAAGGGTGGCCGTTTGTCTTTGAGTTAGTTGTTTTACGTGGAGGGGCACTAGGCCAACCCTCCACAAGCCCACATGCTGACATGTAGGGAACAAATATGGGTTATAAGGTACCATCCAGCATTGTAAATGGTTTCCTGGCTTACAGGAAACAATTCGGCTTGTCACTCAATGAAAAGCACCTGAAGAGGAAAGCCGAGTAATAAAAAGAAACAGGAAAGATGGAAGAAATAGAAAGAGATGAAAGCAGACACAGAAAAAGAATGATAAAGGTGAAGGAAGAAGTAGGCAGCACTACATCAAATGAGTGGATGATGGCCTTCACCACCTACCAACTTTTAATCACGTTTGTTCTAATGCTGTCCACAACAAGCAGAAGGCATATAAAAGGTACCAGAGCCAACCCACCCCTGAATCTCACCTTTTTTTTAATGTTTCTGCCCGGAATCGATCAAAGTCTGTTCTTTGCTCTGCTAAAAATAATTTCATCCATAATAAATGCTCTCAACTCTCCAACTCAAATTCTTCCCGCTACTTCTGGCACTCTGCCAAAAACCTTTCTAACAAATTTACCTCACTATCCTTCCCTCCTCTTTTCTACTCTGATGGCTCTGTAGCTATTTCTTCTACTGATAAAGCAGATCTCTTCGTTCAGACGTTCTTCTCCATTTCCACTTTAGACGATTCGGGTGCTGTTCTTCTGTCACTTCCCCCCTTTAACTTCCTCATGGCTGACATTAAAATTTCTTCAGCTGATGTATTTTCTGCCATCACTGGCCTCAGTACTAACAAGGCATATGGGCCTGATAGAGTCCCTCATGTTGTCCTCAAGAACTGTTCTTCTGTGCTTACACCCTGCCTAGGTAAACTCTTTCGCCTTTGTCTATTAACTTGCACCTTTCCTTCTTGCTGGCAGTTTGCTCTCATTCACCCAGTCCCAATGAAGGGTGAATATTCCCAACCCTCTAACTATCGCCCAATTGCTTTAACATCCTGTTTCTCAAAAGTTTTCGAATCTATTTCTAAAAGAATATTTTTAAAGCATCTTTCCTATCAAAACCTTTCTGTTCGTCACTATGGGTTTCGTCAGGGACGCTTCACTGGCGATCTTCTTACCTACCTTTCAGACTCCTGTTCGTCCTACTTTCGGGACTTTGGCGAAAGCTTTGCCATTGCCACCGCCGGATTAAGGGGGGGGCCCAAGGGGCCCGGGCCCTGGGCCACCCACCAAGAGGAGGCCTTCCACCAGACCAACTTGTGTTCATTTCATTTCGTGTTTATGCATTATATATTACAGCATTGGATGAATAGTCCCCGTTCAGTATTTCCTAACTAAAAGTGTCCTATTTATATATTAGGATTTAGGTTACCAATCTGTGGTGTATGCCATTGGGGGAGTTGGAAAGGGGGCCTCCCTTCCAAGCGGGCCCCGGGCCTCCCACATGCTTAATCCAGCCGTGGCCATTGCACTTGACATCTCAAAGGTTTTCGATCGAGTCTGGCATAAATCTCTAATTTCCAAACTGCCCTCTTGCGGTTTCTATCCTTCTCTGTGCCTTCATCTATAGCTTCCTTTCTGGTCTCTCTGTAGCTGCTATTGTAGACGGCCATCGTTCTTCTAGATCTATCAACAGTGGTGTTACCCAGGGCTCTGTCCTATCACCAACTCTCCTCCTTTTATTCAAAAATCACCTATAACTGTACATCTAACCCTATCCACTCATACAGGGATGATTACACCCTTTACCTTTTCATTCTGTTCCCGCAACGTCCATTTCAGCACTTACTTTAACAACGAAGGGATTGAACTATGGCACACCTTATGTCTGACTTGGCTCGTATCTCAGACTGGGGTAAAAATAGGCTTGTTTTTAATGCATTAAATACTCAGTTCTTACAGCTATCAACCCGACAAAATCTTCAACAGGAGTACCCATTAATGTTTAATAATATTCAGCTTAATCCTGCATCATTCTTGAACATATTTGTGGTTTCATTCTCTCGGGGAAAGATCATATTACATCTCTCGTAAAATCTGCCTCCAAGAGATTAGGTGTGCTAACCCGACTCTGTACCTTATTTACCCCTGCACAGTTGTTGACTTTATACACGGGTTCTGTTCGCCCCTGTGTAAAGTACAAATCTCGTGTGAAACGAGCCTCCACACATAGAACTCTTGTCAATAGGGTGGAGTCAAAGGCTTTTCGCTCATTAACTCTCCTCCTCTTACTGGCCTTCTTCAACCTCTGTCTCTTCACCGCACTATTACATCTTTATCTTTTCTATCGCTACGTCAATGGTCACTTCTCCTCTGAATTGTATGCTTGAATCCCTCCACCTCTACGACAGGAGCACAGCACCCGTCTACCAACCAACTCTCATCCCTTTTCTGTCCAACTCTCTAATGCAAGAGTTAACTGTTACTCCCAGACCTTCATTTATGCAACAGGTCAGCTCTGGAACTGTCTCCTTCAGTCTGTATTTCGTACTTCCTATGATCTCCAGTCTTTCAAACGTAGTGTGTCCAGGCATCTCGAAATGATCGGATCTTGAATTTGGCTCTACTTTGTATTGTTTTTGTTTCTTTCTTGGAAGGGACGGCTTGCGGGCTCCTGACCTCTGGTTCCTTCTTCCTTGAAAAAAATAAATAAAATAAAATAAAAATAAAACTTCCTTGCTGGTATTACCGCAGGATTGTATTCGTATTAGGCAAGATCTGTGGTAGTGAAGGGATTGGAAGCAGTGTCCATTAACCCTGTCAGTCCTTTGATGTTATGCCCCTGCAACAACACTATATTATTCAGCTTGGCAATGACCCGTAGTGGTGAAGGCATTACTACACTTGCAGTTACCCCATGTACAGTCACGGATTTTTTTTCTCTCTCTGACACCACTGGCATGGATCAATGGGACAGAACCACTGACCATTTGGTGAAGTTGGTTCTTATGTGTGATGCATTGTGCAAGTACTAGTGGGATTTATGTGCCACGTACAGTTAGTATTGGGTAATAAACAGTACTGCGTAAATGGTAGCTATTCTATCTATCTATCTCTTTGTATACAAATTGATTTACCAATGAATCGATCACTAATTATCGATATCTGTCTGCCTTCAACCTATTTGAATTACAGTGTTCGGCTGACAAATCTATTTTCTGGGCAACGCATAAATGTAACGGGAAATAAATACAGTAATACAGGTTTGTCCTCTGTCTGTCTGTCTGTCTCTCTCTCTCTGTAAGGCTTGATGTCGGTCTGCCTTTAGCCCATGCCTCTGTATGTCGAATGTGATGTCTGTATCACAATTAAATAGAATAATTAAACATCTAGTAAATAATCATGCAATCGTTATCCCCTTACCAAAAGTAATTATTCTCCCCACATATTGCACGCATGTCTGACAAGAAAATGAGGTGCCACATTGATGCAATAAATTTGTTCAGACCCTCAATATTTTAAACTAATGATATTCAATAGTACGTTTTTAAGAGGGAAATAATTACACAAGGAAAAGAGTATGAAACAAAGCAGGAATCCAGTTAACACACGTGCCATAAAATAAAAATAAAAAAGAAGCCCAAAAATGCCGATCGGTTTCGATCTTGGGCCCTCACTGGCCACATCCTGTTGCCTACCAGTGCTCGCTGTTTGGCTTCTGTCAGTCATATGTATGGAAAATAGTTTTGTCTCCCTCCTGTCCTAGGAGTATTTATCTGTCTGTTTGTCTATTAATCTTTAACATCCATATATGCCTACCTGTTTATCTGTCTACTTAATTATTATTCTCTATCTTTCTGTCTAATCATGAACTTATCTTACCTGATATCCTATATCTTTGTATCTGAAATATCTCTTGTTATCAGTCTATCAGACCATTTATCTACCTATTTATCGTTATATTTAGCTATTTCTCAAACATTATATGCATCGATCTTAGCTGATATTCTTTGTTTATCTGTTTAACGATATATATCTATTTATTAGCCTTTGTTCTATCATTGTTTGCTTCTCTATATCACTGTCTGTCTATCTGTATCTGTCTTTCTCTCCATCTGTCTATTAGCGCCATCCACAATTACTTTATGATCACTACTTCGTGCACAAATAGTATCACAGTAAACTGATAAGGATGATTCATAATAAAGCAAGTCACTGAACCAATAAATCAGTACCGAAAAACACAATCATTACCCAGGCTCCAATGACTTACTTTCAGCTGAATGTAATCATCTGGCGTTGACGGCAGTCAGTTACCTTAGTAGTTCTAACTGTGAGAGGGGCATTGGTACTGTTATTGACACGCAGGATCCTATGACTCAATCTCAGCTAAATAAACGAGTCTGAGTCAACGGGAAAAAAGTACTACAGTGTCCCCGTTGGTGAGAGTTTAATGTGGAGAGAATGAAGAATGAGAGACTGGGTAGAAGAGTTTGCATGAGTAAGGTGGAGGAGCAGAGGATGAGGGGAAGACCAAGGAAAAGATGACCTTATGGGACGGAGGTATATATGAGTGAAAGGCTTGGGGTATGAAACAGAGAGAGACCAGCCAACTGGCAGAGAAGTTGACTTGCAGGTGATTCTTTTTTTCTGCCTTCCCTTTCGGGATTAAGGCGTCTGGCTATACATAGATAAATAAGTACTACTAATTAACCCGATAGGCTCCTGTGACTCACTTTAAGCTGAACAGGTGGTGCCAGACACAATAGTCATCGCCTGACAGTAGTTATTTTATTTTCAAGAGTGGTCAAGTCATAACCCTCTTAGAAACCGTGATCTTGCGTTTGACCTTCAAGGTTACTCAAGGTCACAGGTCATGACGCCAAATAAAAACCCATATTAGGCTTCCTAGATCATGATCATAGTAAATATTTCTTTAATCAACCAGTTTCTTGTTGTAGCTTCTCTGAATAACCGTGACCTTGAGTTTGACCTTTCGAGTTCACTTAAGGTCAAAGGTCTTGGTGCCAATTAAAACCCCATGTGGGACTTCCTCTGTGTTGATAATAGTAAATATCCATCTGCATCCAGTTTCGAGTTATAATCTGCTGATTATCCATGACCTTCAGTCTGACCTATCAAGGTCACTCATGGACAAAGGTCTTGGTGCCAAATGAAAGCCCATATGGGGGTTCCTGTGTGCTGATAATAGTAAATATCTCCATCTTCAGCCGGATTCAAATTACAGCCCTGAAGTTATACATCTGAAAATCTGTGACCTTAATTTTGACCTTACAGGGTCACCCGATTACCTCCAAATTTAATCCTTTTCTTTTGGACTATTACCCACATACCCTGAAAGTTTCATGTAATTTCATTCAGCCGTTTTTCCGTAATATTGCTAAACAAACAAACAACGAAACAAATAAACAAAAAGAGACTTCACCAAAAACAATACCTCGCCAGACTTGGTTCAGGTGAAGTAGTAAAATCGAGTGGCGTTGGCTTGAAGAAAATGCTAACCTGACCTGACCATGAGAGGGTGAACTTCTAAAGCCAATATTATTCAGGAATGGGGATCGATATCTGGTGGTCAGGCACGGTTCCCGCTCATGTGCCCTTCAATACAATGACGTTGTCTTATTTTCTTTTTTTTTTTCATTATCAGAGGGTTTTGTTCAAGGATTTTGTTGGATCAGAATAGTGAAGAAGTTTATTAAGGCCGTATCTAACGACTCCAGCTGGAAATATCTTTCCTTAGCTAAATAAAGTCATCTGGAAATAGCTGGAATATAATGAAAAAGAAAGTAATCTGTGTGAACGGGTTATTCTTGTCAGAGAGAAAGAGAGAGAGAGAGAGAGAGAGAGAGAGAGAGAGAGAGAGAGAGAGAGACTAAAAGAAACCCTTAGTGCAATTTCAGGATCGAAACCTGGTGTCTCAGTGAGGGATGTGGTTTCTTTCCATGTCAGCTGTGGGGGTTTCTGTTAAACGAACAGCCACAACTTGGTCATATATTACTACATAGAGATCGATGTATGTTTTGTTATTTCATTGATGTTTTAATGACACTGTTTTAATATTCATGGTAAAGACCCTTGGTTGTGATGCTGTTGTTATTGTTTATATTGGGTACTGTACACTGGCGGTCAATAACTGGTTTACTTATGAGAGGTTGGAAACCAAAGACATGAGATTAAAACTTTCACCAACGAAGTTTGAGGAAGGTTATGCATTTACCCGTGTATGCTTGCGTACGTACAACATGTCAAGAAAAAAAAAAAAAAAAAAAAAAGAAGATTATCGGAAAAGAATAACGGACTGATTATTTGAGGGTTAAAGAAGCTTTTTAGATTTTGAGGCGCATCTAGATCCGAATTCTGAAACAAATAATAAACTGTATTGGCGAGGAGGGATATAACTGTTACATATGATTATATAACAGACTGAACTGAGAGGACCATGAAAGGGTTAAATTACAAAGCCATTATCATCCAGGAACGGGTATCGATATCTGGTTCTGTCAGGATTCCGGTTCTTCCTTCTCTTCAGTAAGATGACTTTAACTTCATTGAATTCTTGCTATTCCCGGAGGATGTTATTCAAGGATTCTATTGGAGTGGAGTAGTGAAGGAGGTAATTATGGCCGTACCGAACTCCTTCAGCTGCAAATGTCTCTTCTCAGCTGATAAAGTCACTCGGGAGGAGCAAGAACAAAATAAATAAATAAAGACGTTATCGTTGTGAGGAGGTTATTCCTCTCTGTGAGACTTGAGTTTAGTTCAAGTAAAGCGAACTATAAGTGTGCGACCACACTTGCACGAGACATACGAAGCACAGGGTTGGAGCTGCCGCAGTGTCCGAGTTTGAAGGCTGGAATGACTCCTGAGCCTCGTTTCCTCTTGTCAATCACATGTTTGCAGGAAGTGTTGCCGCAGCCTAAGGCTTAAAAAAATACACCAAGTTTTTGGAGAATTCGTACAGTTGGTTGAAAGTTAATGATCATCATCACCACCACCACCACCATCATCACCATCACCACCACCACCATCATCATCCTCATCACCACCACCATCATCATCATCATCATCATCATCACGGCACGATCTCAGTCAACTATCTCCACTTTCACGTACTTATTGTCAGGATATGTTATTGTGATTGTGTCTCTGGGTGGCTGTGCTGGTTATTTGTGGGAAAAGAAGGAGAGGAAGTCTGAAACGAGGTAACTGTGTGATTGGAAAGTTACGTGAGTGTGCGTAGGATTAGCGTGAATTTTGAAAAGTGCGTGTGAAGGTGCGTGTGGAGGCAATATATCGTTGACTGCATGCGTGTGTGTGTGTGTGTGTGTGTGTGTGTGTGTGTGTACTGATTGTTTATAGAAGAATGCTCGTCATGGATATTATTAAAATTAAGGATGTTAGTTATCCAGAAGTGAGACTGAAAGGAGAGGAAGACACTCTGAGAAATCCTACACTTTGCTATTGCAGTTATATACACGAGAGAGAGAGAGAGAGAGAGAGAGAGAGAGAGAGAGAGAGAGAGAGAGAGAGACTCTTGATATACGAAAAAACATTAACGAACAAAATAACAGATCACGGAACGAATAGCAGGTTGTTGAAAAAGAAGCCAGAACTGCATCGCTGTGATTTCGATCCCGGGCCTCACTACCCAGACCCAGTTATCTACCACTGTTGACTGTTGTGGCTTCTGTTAGTCATATGTAAGGATAATCTACTTATGTATGAATTTATGCATTTCTTAGTTTTGTGTATGTCGTTTATATCTATGCATCTATTTATGTCTGTCTATTTACCTTCCAGTCTATCTGTCTAGCTATATCTGTCTGTCTATCCTTATATACCTATTTTTCTGCCTACCATTTTATCTAGCCATCTCTTTGTCTATCTGTCTATCTATGTTTCTATCCCTGTCTGTGTTTATATTCTCTGCTCTCTATCTCTGTATCCGTCTATCTGTCTCTGCATATTACTATAAGCAGTATCATCAGTCTACTGGACAATTTTTGTTTTGTATAACAGCATATTAGTCAGTCTTTCTGTTTTTCATTCCTTCTTTTAATCCAGCTGTCTTTCCATACATCGGGATGGGTGTCTAGACAGTCTGTTTATCCATACGACTTTCTGGTTAACTGTCTATTCAGCCCGTCATGTTTTCTGTCAATTTTTATGGTTATCCATTTGCACATATGTCCTATCCAAGTTGTTCATATCATCTCTACATCTTCAAAAAATGAAGGCTTTGTAAAATAACATGAATAACTGACTCCCTCAAGGTTAGAAACAATCCAGGAATTTATTTCAGCTATCAACAGATGATTTCATTCAGCGGCGAATCAGTCATAGCAGCCAGAAAGAGTTACTACTGTCATCATTAACCCTCTCATGACGATGAAGCTCTAGTATTCCCATCCACCTAATGTCTGGCGATTTTATTCAACTGAAAGCAAATCACAGGAAGCTGAGACAGCTAAAAGTACACCTGGTAATTATAGAATATATAGGATGGAGAAGATGCAGAGATGTGGAGAAGTAGTAACAGAATGAGCATGAAAATAGTTTGGTAGAAGGAGAGAGAGAGAAAGAGAGAGAGAGAGGTGAATTAATAATAAACGGAAAATCGCTGATAATAAATACACGCAACTAAAAACAGACGCAAACTTAACTTTGAACCCCGTCATGATAAAAAAGAAACCCTTTACCTTGTGGGATTCGATCCTGGACCCTCACTGTCCTGACCCAGCCATCCACCTGGACTGGCTGTAGGAGTTTCTGTACGATGTATATATGGAAAGCCTGTCTATGCAACTGTTTCTCTGAGTCACTGTTTCTTCTCTCTCTCTCTCTCTCTCTGTCTCTCTCTCTCTCTCTTTTAATGTATGTACGTCTCCATCTGTCTCCATTTTTTATGTTAGTCAATCAAGCAGTTATCATTCATTCATTTTTAATATTTCCTTTAGCTCCTTATTTTTATCATTATCTTTATCCAATTTGCCTGTCTATATACGCCTGTTTTCCTTCTTACCTATCCATGTTTAACTCTTTACCAGTCTTTTTTTTTTTTTTGCCTAACCTAATCTATCTTTCGGTCTGTCTCAGTCTACATCTATTTTTTATAATTCTTTATCCACGTATTACCCAACGTTCCGTCCCAGAGTTCGTCCATGCTGGTCCCAGAAAAACTACTCAAAGCCTCCCAGTGGCCATTCATTAGTTCTTTAATTTCATCATCATCATCATCATCATCATCATTATGCTTGTCACCTTTATTCCATTATCTTCATCATCATCACTACAGTCATAATCATCATACTTATCATTACTATTATTATCATCATCGTCATCGTTATCATCATCATCATCGTCCCTTTGACCATAAGCCATTGTAATATACAGAATATGTTACTAAACCTGGTAATTACGTCAATTCATAAAATAGGAAAGTAATGGTGAGACAAAGATGAAAAGAAAATTAACCCCATCAATCCAAAACTACTGTATATATTTTTGGTATTCGTGCTCCTGCCAAACGATTTTATTCGGTACAGGAAAACAGACAACTCAATCAATCAATCATTTCCTGTGGCACCCTCGGGGATGCATAGGACCTCGATGAACTCACACCACCACATCCTATCTTGTGGTAACTCCTCAAGATCTCCCCAACACTCATCTCCAGCTTCCGGTCTCATTGTTCTCACCCACGTCTCTTTTGGCCTTCCTCTACCTCTCCTACCAAGTGCCACCCACCCTGTTGTATCTCGTACTATTCCCTGTCTCCTATACACATGTCCTAGCCACTTCCATCGTGAGAACCTAACATATTCATCGACCGGCTGCACTCCCGTTATTTCTCTAATTCTACTATTTGGTATCCTTTCCCACCACTTAACTCCTAATATTCTTCTAAGTGCTTTGTTTTCAAACACCAAGAATTTATTTTCCATAGTCCTGTGCTGTACCAAGACTCTATCTATCTATCTATTGCCAGACGCCTCAATCCCGTTTGGGGTGGCCACAAACAAATCGCCTCCAAGTCGCCCTGTCCCCCGCCATTTCACAGCCCTGCTCCCAACTCACACCCCCCTCTCTCATATACCTCTCCACCCCATCCCTCCATCTCATCCTCGGCCTCCCCCTCCCTCTTCCCCCCTCCACCTAACTCACATACACTCTATTCGTCAGTCTTTCACCCTCCATCCTCTCCACATGGCCAAACCACCTCAGTGTGTTCCTCATAACGCTTCCTATCACATTCACATCCACACCACAACGCTCCTTTATATCCTCATTCGTCAGCCTGTCTCTCCACGTGACTCCACAGGCTCCTCTTAAATAACTCATCTCCACTGCTCTCACTCTTGACTTGTGTCCTTCCAACAATGTCCAAGCTTCACTTCCGTACGTTAGAGTTGGTATCACAATACTGTCATGTAGTAACTCGTGTCCATAAATTAAGATACTCCTAACCATTACCTTATAAAGTTTGATATTTTATGCACAGAAAAATTTTTATTATTCCAAATATTTTTAAGCATTCCCATTGCCTGATTAGCCTTCTTTAACCTTTCCTCGAATTCAAAGTTCAAAGAACCATCCTTGGCTAAATAAGTACCTAAATATTTAAACCTATCAACTTGCTTTACAACCATACCTCCAATTACACATTCCTGCGCATTTTCCATATTCATATTGATTATTTCAGTTTTTCCACAATTAATAACCAAACCCACCTTGCGACCTTCACTCACCAAACAGTCCAACACTCTCTGCATCTCTTCTGGCCCATCACAAATCAATACTATATCATCTGCATAATCTAAATCCAAAAGTTTCCTGTTCTTTCCCCAATGTATACCTGCACCGGTTTCTGTTCCAACGCGTTTCATAATGTAATCAATGACCAATATAAATAGTAAAGGCGATAGAACACCACCTTGAATTACTCCGGACTTGACTTCAAACGAATCACTCAGACAACCATCAACCATCACTTTACAAAATGTGTCCTCATGCATGTTCATAATGACCCTCACAAACTCCTCTGGTATTCCATAATGTCTTATGATCTTCCCCATAGTCTCTCTCGAAACACTATCAAAAGCCTTTTCAAAATCAACAAAACAAAGACTTAACGGTACTCTCATTTCATTAACTTGCTGCATCAAATGCCTAACTATAAAGATCTGATCATTGCAACCACGTCCCTTTCTAAAACCAGCCTGTTCATCCCTCAGAATACCCTCAACCACTGGCTCCAACCTATTTAACAACACTCTACTGAAAACTTTCAAAGCTATCGGTGACAAAGAGATTCCCCTCCAATTACCACATACACTCAGGTCTCCCTTCTTCGGAACTTTAACAATTACACCATTCTTCCAAACTGATGGTAGTAACCTCGTCACCCATATCTTATTGAATAGCTTGATCAAGACCATTATTAATCTATCCCCCTTCACTTTAAACATTTCCGGAAATAAACCATCCTCCCCTGGTGCCTTATTATTCTTTAACTGTTTTACTGCTTTCTCCACTTCTGCAAGCCTCAACTCTCCTGTTTCAATATTTAAAACTTCCTGAGCAGACGGTATATCCTCTTCTGGTGGTATTGGTCTATTAAGAACTGTCTCAAAATTCTCTTTCCATCTATTTTTAATATCTCCATCTTTGGTCAATAAATTTCCTTCCCTGTCTCTAACTGGTATTTCCTTGCGTTTACCTGCATTACCACTCAGTTCTCGAATCGATTCATATGCTATTCTTTGACTCTGTCCATCATTTTTGTTTATTAATATTTCAGTCTCTGCAACCTTTTCATCCACACATCTTCTTTTATCTCTCCTAGCTAACCTTCTTACTTCTGAATTCAAACTCCAGTACGCAGCTCTTGCTAATTCAATCTCACGTTCATCAACGCATTGCATCTCACTCCTCAATTTAGCCTCACCTCTCTTTTTTATCATATCCCACGTTTCTTCTGATATCCATTTCTTTCTCCTGAATCTATGTCTCCTTCCAATCGTACATTCAGCAGACAACAAGTGAAGTGTTATTTCATCGTTGCTTCCACTTCACTATTATATTCCTCTCGGTAAAGACCCTTGCTTGTGAAGGGACTGATATAGTTTAAGATGGGTTTTGTACGAGTACACTGGCGGTCAATAATTGAACATTTGTGATGTTGCAGAGAAATGTGATGTGATTCCACCCTCACTGATTATTTTCTCCGCCAGTGAATTTGAAAAGGGTTTTGTATTCACCCGTGTCGTTTGCATGCTTGAGTGCGAAAGTCTTAAAAATATGTATCATTAAAAAACAATAGGGGATAGTTTGATCATGGGTTATAAATGAATTTATTACATTCTGAGGTGGACCTTGGTCCCAATGCATATATAAAAAACAAGCCCATAGGTGGCAACGGCCAGCTCTAAGAGGACCAAGCTTTGTCAGGGACAGGAAGTGAGCTTCCGTATGAAAAGTCACTCCTGTATGGCGTTACGGAAGGAAAACATCTAACCTAGAATCATGGCACTAGGTCAATAACCTTCAAAGCCTTAGCATTTCGCGCGAGCATAGTCGTGATTTTAGCGATTTTCGTATTTCTGCACTTGATGACGTTTGCACCCTACCCAGGCGGATGTAAGTCATGCATGTAAGAAACACGCTTTTATTGCTCACTAACATCTATAAGCATGAAAAGTTTCATTCGATTCCATCCACCCACTGTGTAGCTAAGGAACTTGAATTTCGCAGAATGGCCCACCAAGGTACAACTTCTAGGTGGCACTGCCAGCGACTGGAGGTGAATTGCGACACTAAAATATCATTTTTGTATAGAGGTTCTCCGGTGTAACATTCCACCAAAGTATCATGGTCCTGGCTTCAGAATCTTCGAAGCTTTAGCGTTTCCTATGAGCATAGTCGTGATTTTAGCTATTTTCACCGTTTTGCATATGATGACCTTTGACCTCTTACCTGACCAATGAAGTACATAGGTGTACTATAGAAAGTTGTGGTATTAATCAATGTCTATAAGCATGCAAAGTTACATTCATTTCCATCGAGCCACTGGGGAACTAGAAGAGCATTTTTGAAAACAGTACAGGTTGCTAGGGACGCTGTGGCCGATACTCGCAGGGTTACCTCTCGAAAACTAGAGGAGAGAGAGAGGGAAAAAATGAATGGCACACTTCAGATAGGGAATGATTTAAAGATTACGCCTAAAGAAGTTATAGTTTTCTACGCCCATTAGTAATGCTTCTACAGCTCAAAACATGAATAGTACGAAAACAGTGGGTTTTCGACCGTTGCTAGGCCATAATCTTTCGTACACAATTAGGTCATAGGCTGGTGATTGTGTCCAAGTTTGGTAGGAACCGGATAATTCCAAAGGGTAGAAGTACCTGCCACAATTAAACTAGAAACCAAGCAAGAAACCGCGACTAATAGTAAGATGAACAAGACCTGCTCCCCCAAATTGATATGTATGGGCGAATGTATCTTTTTGTTTAAGATAATACAAAACAACCAGAACTGATATAACCACAAAGGAGTTAAATTACAAAGTCACTATGTTTCAGGAATGGGAATCGATATCTGGTTCTGTCAGGATTCCGGTTCCTGTGCCCTGCAGTACAATGACTTGGTTGTAATTTAATTCTCTCAATTACTAGAGGATTTTATTAAAGGAATTCACTGGAGTGGAGTAGTTAGGTTGTTAAGGCCGTATCTAACTCCTATAGGTGGAAATGTCTCTCTTCAGCTGATCAGTCATCTGGGAACAGCAAGAATAAAACTGAATAATGACGTTATCACTGTGAAGAGGTTATTCCTATCTGTGAGGTTTGTGTTTAGTCCATGCAAAGCGAAGTATTAAGTTTAAAAATGTGTACCAAGTTGTTGCTGTGGTGTTCGTATTATTGGCTGAAAGTTTATGAATAATCATCGTCATCAAGTACCCTTCCTATGAATGACACGATATCTCGCAACTTTCTCCACTCTGGCATACTTGTTGTTAGGATGTGTTAGTTTGAATGTGTTCCTGGGTGGCTGTGGTGGTTATTTGTTGGAAATGTAGGAGAGGAAGTCTGAAAACGAGGTAACGTTTTTATTGGAAAGTAATGTGAGTGTGAGTAGGATTAGCGTGAGGTTTTGAAAAGTGCATGTGAAGATGCGTGTGAAGGTAGCGCATTGTTGACGGATGTGTGTGTGTGTGTGTGTGTGTGTGTGTGTGTGTGTGTGTGTGTGTGTGTGTGTGTGTGTGTGATGCGTGTGAAGGTAGCGCATTATTGACGGATGTGTGTGTGTGTGTGTGTGTGTGTGTGTGTGTGTGTGTGTGATGCGTGTGAAGGTAGCGCATTATTGACGGATGTGTGTGTGTGTGTGTGTGTGTGTGTGTGTGTGTGTGTGTGTGTGATGCGTGTGAAGGTAGCGCATTATTGACGGATGTGTGTGTGTGTGTGTGTGTGTGTGTGTGTGTGTGTGTGTACTGGTTGTTTACAGAAGAGTGCTCATCATGGATATTATTCAAATTAAGGATATTAGTTATTGAAAAGTGAGAGTGAAAGGAGAGGAAAACACTCTGGGGAATCCTACACTTTGTTGTTGCAGTTACATGCAAGAGAGAGAGAGAGAGAGAGAGAGAGAGAGAGAAAGAGAGAGAGAGAATTGATATATGAAGAACCATTAACGAACAAAATAACAGATCACGGAACGAATAGCAGGTTGTTGAAAAAGAAGCCCCAAATGCAGCGTCATTATTTTGATCTCCGGCCTCACTACCCAAACTCAGTTGTCTACCACTGTTGGCTGTTGTGGCTTCTGTTAGTCATATGTAAGGAAAATCTATGTATGTGTAAATGTATGTATGTATTTCTTATTTATGACTATGCATATCGTTCATATCTATGCATCTATTTATGTCTGTCTATTTACCTATCAGTCTGTCTAACTATATCTGTCTGTCTGTCTATCTTTCTATACCTATTTGTCCGCCTACCCTTCTATCTACCCATCCTTCCTTCTATCTGTCTATCTTTCTATCTCTGTTTATGTTCTCTGCTCTCTGTATATATATATATATATATATATATATATATATATATATATATATATATATATATATATATATATATATATATATATATATTTTTTTTTTTTTTTTTTTTGATCTATTTATCTCTCTATCTGTCTGTCCGTCTGTGCATATTATTATGAGCAGTATCATCAGTCTACTGGACAATTTTTTTTGTTTAACATCAGATTAGTCAATCTTTCTGTTTTTCATTCCTTGTTTCAATCGCGCTGTCTATCCATACATCTGTCTGGGTGTCTAGACAGTCTGTTTATCCATTTGACTTTCTGGTTATGTGACTATTCAGGCCACCTTTCTTTTATGTCTGTTTTTCTTGTGATCCATCTGTATATCTGTTATGTCCAAGCAGTCCACATCATCACTACTTCTTCCTTATATAGCGTCTCTGTAAAATAACATGAAGAACTTACTCCTTCAATGTTTGAACTAATCCAGTCATTCCTTTCAGCTATCGACATACGATTTAATGCAGCTGCGAATAAGTCATAGCAGCCAGAAAAAGTTAATCCTGTCATCGTCAAACCTCTCATGACGGTGAAGTTCTAGTATTTCAATCCGCCTAATAGCAGGCGATTTTATTCAGCTGAAAGCAAATCATAGGCGGCTGACACTGTTAAAAGTACACCTGGTAATTACAAAACATACAGGATGGAGATAATGCAGAGATGTGGAAAAGTAGTAACAGAAAAGTATGGAAACAGTTTGGTGGAAGGACAGAGAGAGAGGGAGAGAAAGAGAGAGAGAGAGAGAGAAATGAATTAATAATAAGTGCAATATCGCTGACAATAAATACACGTAACTAAAAACAGACGCAAACTTAACTTTGAACCCCGTCATGATAAAGAAGAAACCCTTCACCTTGTGGGTTTCGACCCTGGACCCTCACTGTCCTGGCCCAGACATCCACCAGCACTGAGTGTGGAGGTTTCTGTCCGATGTAAGTATGGAAAATCTGTCTATGCAACTGTCTCTTTGGGTCTCTGTTTCATGTCTATCTATCTATTTGTCTGCACGTCTCTCTCTCTCTCTCTCTATGTATCCACGTCGTCATCTGTCTCTATTTGTTATCTCACTCAATAAAACAGTTATCATTCATTCCTTTTTAACATTCCCGTGTCTGTAATTTTTATCATTATCCAGTTTGCCTGTCTATATATCTGTCTGTCACCTATAAGCTGTACATCTAACCCTATCCACTCATACAATGATGATTACACCCTTCACCTTTTCATTCGGTTCCCTCAACGTCCATGTCAGAGCTTACTTCAACAAAGAAGGGATTGGACTATGGCACACCTTACGTCTGACTTGGCTCGTATCTCTGACTGGGGTAAAAATAGTCTTGTTTTTAATGCATCAAATACTCAGTTCTTACACCTTTCAACCCGACAAAATCTTCCACAGGAGTACCCATTAATGTTTAATAATATTCAGCTTAATCCTGCATCATTCTTGAACATACTTGTGGTTTCATTCTCCCGGGGAAAGATCATAGTACATCTCTTGTAAAATCTGTCTCCAAGAGATTAGATGTGCTAACCCGACTCCGTACCTTATTTACCCCTGCACAGTTGTTGACTTTATACACGGGTTTCGTTCGCCCCTGTGTAAAGTACAACTCTCATGTGAAAGGAGGCTCCCCACATAGTACTCTTATCAATAGGGTGGAGTCAAAGGCTTTTGGCTCATTAACTCTCCTCCTCTTACTGGCCTTCTTCAACCTCTGTCTCTTCACCGCACTATTACATCTTTATCTTTTCTATCGCTACGTCGATGGTCACTTCTCCTCTGAATTGTATGCTGGAATCCCTCCACCTCTACGACAGGAGCATAGCACCCGTCTACCAACCAACTCTCATCCCTTTTCTGTCCAACTCTCTAATGCAAGAGTTAACCGTTACTCCCAGACCTTCATTTATGCAACAGGTCAGCTCTGGAACTGTCTCCTTCAGTCTGTATTTCGTACTTCCTATGATCTCCAGTCTTTCAAACATAGTGTGTCCAGGCATCTCGAAATGATCGGATCTTGAATTTGGCTCTACTTTGTATTGTTGTTGTCTCTTTATTGGAAGGGACGGCTTGCGGGCTTCTGGCCTCTGGTTCCTTCTTCCTTGAAAAAAATAAATAAAATAAAATAAAAATAAAACTTCCTTGCTGGTATTACCACAGGATTGTATTCGTATTAGGCAAGATCTGTGGTAGTGAAGGGATTGGAAGCAGTGTCCATTAACCCTGTCAGTTCTTTGATGTTATGCCCCTGCAACAACACTATATTATTCAGCTTGGCAATGACCCGTAGTGGTGAAGGCATTACTACACTTGCAGTTACCCCATGTACAGTCACGGATTTTTTTCTCTCTCTGACACCACTGGCATGGATCAATGGGACAGGACCACTGACCATTTGGTGAAGTTGGTGTTTGTGTGTGATGCATTGTGCAAGTACTAGTAGGTTTTATGTGCCACGTACAGTTAGTATTGGGCAATAAACAGTACTGCGTAAATGGTAGCTATTCTATCTATCTATCTCTTTGTATACAAATTTATTTACCTATAAATCGATCATTAATTATCGATATCTGTCTGCCTTCAACCTTTTTGAATTACAGTGTTCGGCTGACAAATCTATTTTCTGGGCAACGTATAAATGTAGCGGGAAATAAATACAGTAATACAGGTTTGTCTTCTCTCTCTCTCTCTCTCTCTCTCTCTCTCTCTCTCTCTGTAAGGTCTGATGTCGGTCTGCCTTTAGCCCATGCCTCTGTATGTCTAATGTGATGTCTGTATCACAATTAAATGGAATAATTAAACATCTAGTAAATAATCATGCAATCGTTATCGCCTTACCAAAAGTAATTTTTTTCCCCAACATATTGCACGCATGTCTGATAAGAAAATGAGGTGCCACATTGATGCAATAAATTTGTTCAGACCCTCAATATTTTAAACTAATGATAATCAATAGTATGTTTTTAAGATGGAAATAATTACACAAGGAAAAGAGTATGAAACAAAGCAGGAATCCAGTTAACACACGTGCCATAAAATAGAAATAAAAAAGAAACCCAAAAATGCCGATTGGTTTCGATCTTGGGCCCTCACTGGCCACATCCTGTTGCCTACCAGTGCTCGCTGTTTGGCTTCTGTCAGTCATATGTATGGAAAATAGTTTTGTCTCCCTCCTGTCCTAGGAGTATTTATCTGTCCGTTTGTCTATTAATCTTTAACATCCATATATACCTACCTGTTTATCTGTCTACTTAATTATTTTTCTCTATCTTATCTTACCTGATATCCTATATCTTTGTATCTGAAAGATATCTTATTATCAGTCTATCAGACCATTTATCTATCTATTTCTCTTTATGTTTAGCTATTTCTCAAACATTATATGCATCGATCTTAGCTGATATACTTTGTTTATCTGTTTAACGATATATATCTATTTATTAGCCTTTGTTCTATCATTGTTTGCTTCTCTATATCACTGTCTGTCTATCTGCATCTGTCTTTCTCTCCATCTGTCTATTAGCGCCATCCACAATTACTTTATGATCACTACTTCGTGCACAAATAGTATCACAGTAAATTGATAAGGATGATTCATAATAAAGCAAGTCACTGAACCAATAAATCAGTACCGAAAAACACAATCATTACCCAGGCTCCAATGACTTACTTTCAGCTGAATGTAATCATCTGGCGTTGACGGCAGTCAATTACCTTAGTAGTTCTAACTGTGAGAGGGGCATTGGTACTGTTATTGACACGCAGGATCCTATGACTCAATCTCAGCTAAATAAACGAGTTTGAGTCAACGGGAAAAAAGTACTACAGTGTCCATGTCGGTGAGAGTTTAATGTGGAGGGCATGAAGAATGAGAGACTGGGTAGAAGAGTGTACGTGAGTAAGGTGGAGGAGCAGAGGAAGAGAGGGAGACCAAGGAAAAGATAACCTTATGGGACGGAGGTTCTGTATGTATGAGGGAAAGGCTAGAGTATGAAATAGAGAGAGACCAGCCAACTGGCAGAGAAGTTGACTTGCAGGTGATTTTTTTTTTTTCTGCCTTCCCTTTCGGGATTAAGGAGTCATAGATAAATAAGTACTACTAATTAACCCGATAGGCTCCTGTGACTTACTTTTAAGATGAACAGGTGGTGCCAAACACAATAGTCATCGCCTGACAGTAGTTATTTTATTTTCAAGAGTGTTCAAGTTATAACCCTCTGAGAAACCGTGATCTTGCGTTTGACCTTCAAGGTTACTCAAGGTCACAGGTCATGGCGCCAAATAAAAACCCATATGAGGCTTCCTAGATCATGATCATAGTAAATATTTCTTTAATCAACCAGTTTCTTGTTGTAGCCTCCCTGAATAACCGTGACCTTGAGTTTGACCTTTCAAGTTCACTTAAGGTCAAAGGTCTTGGTGCCAATTAAAACCCCATATGGGACTTCCTCTGTGTTGATAATAGTAAATATCTATCTGCATCCAGTTTCCAGTTATAATCTCCTGAATATCCATGACCTTGAGTCTGACCTATCAAGGTCACTCATGGACAAAGGTCTTGGTGCCAAATGAAAGCCCAAATGGGAGTTCCAGTATGTTGATAATAGTAAATATCTCCATCTTCAGCCGGATTCAAAACACAACGCTGAAATTATACCCCTGAAAATCTGTGACCTTAATTTTGACCTTACAGGGTCACCCGATTACCTCCAAATTTAATCATTTTCTTTTGGACTATTACCCACATACCCTGAAAGTTTCATGTAATTTCATTCAGCCGTTCTTCCGTAATGTTGCTAAACAAACAAACAACGAAACAAATAAACAAAAAGAAACCACCAAAAACAATACCTCGCCAGACTTGGTCCAGGTGAAGTAGTAAAATCGAGTGGCGTTGGCTTGAACAAAATGCTAACCTGACCTGACCATGAGAGGGTGAACTTCTAAAGCCAATATTATTCAGGAATGGGGATCGATATCTGGTGGTCAGGCACGGTTCCCGTTCTTGTGCCCTTCAGTACAATGACGTTGTCTTATTTTCTTTTTTTTCATTATCAGAGGGTTTTATTCAAGGATTTTGTTGGATCAGAATAGTGAAGAAGTTTATTAAGGCCGTATCTAACGACTCCAGCTGGAAATATCTTTCCTTAGCTGAATAAAGTCATCTGGAAATAGCTGGAATATAATGAAACAGAAAGCAATCTGTGTGAAAGGGTTATTCTTCTCAGAGAGAGAGAGAGAGAGAGAGAGACTAAAAGAAACCCTTAGTGCAATTTCAGGATCGAAACCTGGTGTCTCAGTGAGGGATGTGGTTTCCTTCCATGTCAGCTGTGAGGGTTTCTGTTAAACGAACAGCCACAACTTGGTCATATCTTACTACTAAGAGAACAATGTCGACTTTGTTGTTTCATCGATGTTTCCATGACACTGTTTTAACATTCATGGTAAAGCCCCCTGGTTGTGATGCCGTTGATATTGTTTATGTTGGGTACCATACACTGCCGGTCAATAACTGGTTTACATTTGAGAGGTTGGAAACCACAGACATGAGACTGAAATCTTCGTCAATGAAGTTTGAAGATGGCTATGCATTTACCCGTGTCTGCGTACGTACAAGATGTCTTTTTTGATTTTGAAGTGCACCTGGATTCGAATTCAGAAATAAATAATAAATTGTATTGGCGAGGATGGAGGTAACCGTTGCCTACAATTATATAAGAGAGACTGAACTGAGAAGACCATGGAAGGGTTAAATTACAAAGCCATTATCATTCGGGAACTGGGATCGATATCTAGTTCTGTCAGGACTCCGGTTCTTCCTTCTTGTCAGTAGGATGACTTGATTTTCATTGAATTCTTGCTATTCCCAGAGGATTCTTTCAGGGATTTTATTGGAGCGGAGTGATGAAGGAGTTAAGGCCGTATCTAACTACTTCAGCTGTAAATATATTTCCTCAACTGATAAAGTGACTCGGGAGCAGAAATAATAAAACAAATAATGACTTAATCGTTGTGAGTAGGTTATTCCTCTCTGTGAGGCTTGAGTTTAGTTCAAGTAACGAGAACTAGAAGGGTGCGACCACACTTGCACGAGACATGTGATCGACAAGATGAAACGAAGCACCGGGTTAGAGCTGCCGCAGTGTTAAACTCTGAAGGTTGGACGGACCCCTGAGCCTCGTTCCCTCTTGTCGATCACATGTTTGCAGGCAGTGTTACCGCAGCCTAAGGCTTAAAAAAATACACCAAGTTTTTTGGGTATTCGTACAGTTGGTTGAAAGTTAATCATCATCATCACCACCACCATAATTATCATCATCATCATCATGACACGATCTCAGTCAACTATCTCTCCTCTCACCTCTTTATTGTTAGGATATGTTATTGTGATTGTGTTTCTGGGTGGCTGTGCTGGTTATTTGTGGGAAATGAAGGAGAGGGAGTCTGAAACGAGGTAATTGTGTTATTGGAAAGTAATGTGAGTGTGCGTTGGATTAGCGTGAGTTTTCGAAAATTGCGTGTGAAGGTGCATGTGGGGTCAGTGCATTGTTGCTTGGATGTGTGTGTGTGTGTGTGTGTGTGTGTGTGTGTGTGTGTGTGTGTGTGTGTGTACTGGTTGTTTATAGAAGAGTGCTCGTCATGGATATTTTTAAAATTAAGGATTTTAATAATCGAGAAGTGAGTGAGTGAAAGGAGAGGAAGGCACTGTGGAGAATCTTAAACTTTTGTATTGCAGTTACATGCACGAGAGAGAGAGAGAGAGAGAGAGAGACTATTGATATATGAAAAAACCTTAACGAACAAAATAACAGATCACGAAACGAACTGCAGGTTGTTGAAAAGGAAGCCAGAACTGCATCGCTGTGATTTCGATCCCGGGCCTCACTACCCAGACCCAGTTATCTACCACTGTTGGCTGTTGTGGCTTCTGTTAGTCATATGTAAGGAAAATCTATGTATGTATATGTATGTATGTATTTCTTATATTTTACTGTTTATGTCGTTTTCATCTATGCATCTATTTATGTCTGTCTATCTGCCGATCAGTGTGTCTCTAGTTATATCTGGCTGTCTGTCTTTCTATACCTGTTTTTCTACCTACCATTTTATCTAACCATCTCTTTGTCTACTCGTATCTGTCTGTCTATGTTTCTATCCCTGTCTGTGTTTATATTCTCTGCTGTCTATCTCTGTATCCGTCTATCTCTCTCTGCATATTACTATAAGAAGTATCATCAGTCTCCTGGACAATTTTTGTTTTGTCTAACAGCATATTAGTCAGTCATTCTGTTTTTCATTCTTTGCTTCAATCCCGCTGTCTATCCATACATCGGTCTGGGTGTCTGGACAGTCTGTTTATCCACATGACTTTCCGGTTATCTGTCTGTTCAGCCCATCTTTTTTTTCTTTTTTTATGTCTGTTTTTCTTGTTATCCATCAGTATATCTGTCCTATCCAAGCAGTCCACATCATCACTACTTCTTCCTTAGATAAAGTCTTTGTAAAATAACATAAAGAACTTACTCCTTCAAGGCTTGAACTTATCCAGTGATTTCTTTCAGATATCGACAGACGATTTTATTCAGCTGCGAATAAGTCATAGCAGCCAGAAAAAGGTAATCCAGTCACCGTTAACCCTCTCATGACGGTGAAGCTCTAGTATTTCAATCCACCTAATGCCAGGCAATTTTGTTTAGCTGAAAGCAAATCATAGGCGGCTGACACTGTTAAAAGTACACCTGGTAATTACAAAACATATAGGATGGAGATAATGCAGAGATGTGGAAAAGTAGTAACAGAATGAGTATGGAAACAGTTTGGTGGAAGGAGAGAGAGAGAGAGAGAGAGAGAGAGAGGTGAATTAATAATAAATGGAACATCGCTGATAATAAACACACGCAACTAAAAACAGACGCAAACTTAACTTTGAACCCGTCATGATAAAAAAGAAACCCTGTACATACCTTGTGGGATTCGATCCTGGACCCTCACTGTCCTGACCCAGCCATCCACCTGGACTGGCTGTAGGGGTTTCTGTCCGATGTAAATATGGAAAGTCTGTCTATGCAACTGTTTCTCTGAGTCACTGTTTCTTGTCTGTCTGTCTGTCTGTCTGTCTGTCTGTCTGTCTGTCTCTCTCTCTCTCTCTCTCTTTTTATGTATGTATGTCTTCATCTGTCTCCATTTTTTATGTTAGTCAATCAAGCAGTTATCATTCATTAATTTTTAATATTTCCTTTATCTCCTTATTTTTATCATTATCTTTATCCAGTTTGCCTGTCTATATACGCCTGTTTTCCTTCTTACCTATCCATGTTTAACTCTTTACCAGTCTTTTTTTTTTTTTTGCCTAACCTAATCTATCTTTCGGTCTGTCTCAGTCTACATCTATTTTTTATAATTCTTTATCCACGTATTACCCAACGTTCCGTCCCAGAGTTCGTCCATGCTGGTCCCAGAAAAACTACTCAAAGCCTCCCAGTGGCCATTCATTAGTTCTTTAATTTCATTATCATCATCATCATTATTATTATGCTTATCACCTTTATTCCATTATCTTCATCATCATCACTACAGTCATAATCATCATATTTATCATCACAATTATTATCATCATCGTCATCGTTATCATCATCATCATCGTCCCTTTGACCATAACCCATTGTAATATACGGAATATGTTAGTAAACCTGGTAATTACGTCAATTCATAAAACAGGAAAGTAATGGTGAGACAAAGATGAAAAGAAAATTAACCCCATCAATCCAAAACTACTGTATATATTTTTGGTATTCGTGCTCCTGCCAAACGATTTTATTCGGTACAGGAAAACAGACAACCAGGGAAGCATGTTTAAGGACGGCCAAAGAAAACCAGTGTCGCTCGTAAATTATCATCTAAACTGATTAAAATCGTCTGCTGATAGCAAGAATAATATATATAGATAGACAGACAGACAGACACACACACACACACACACTCATAGAATCCCCTCGTGCATTTCCAGGAACGAAACCTGGTGTCTCAGTGAGGAATGTGGTTTCTTCCCGTGTCAGCTGTGAGAGTTACTGTTCACGGAACGGCCACAACTTGATAAAGTCTTACTACTTAGAGAACAATGTCGACTTTGTTATTTCAACGTTGCTTCCACTTCACTATTATATTCCTCTCGGTAAAAACCCTTGCTTGTAAAGGGACTGATATTGTTTAAGATGGGTTTTGTACGAGTACACTGGCGGTCAATAATTGAACATTTGTGATGTTGCAGAGAAATGTGATGTGATTACACCCTCACTGATTATTTTCTCCGCCAGTGAATTTGAAAAGGGTTTTGTATTTACCCGTGTCGTTTGCATGCTTGAGTGCGAAAGTCTTAAAAATTTGTATCTTTAAAAAACAATAGGGGATAGTTAGATCATGGGTTATAAATGAATTTACTACATTCTGAGGTGGACCTTGGTCCCAATGCATATATAAAAAAACAAGCCCATAGGTGGCAACGGCCAGCTCTAAGAGGACCAAGCTTTGTCAGGGACAGGAAGTGAGCTTCCGTATGAAAAGCCAGCCCTGTATGGAGGTATCAAAGGAAAACATCTAACCTAAAATCATGGCACTAGGTCAATAACCTTCAAAGCCTTAGCATTTCGCGCGAGCATAGTTGTGATTTTAGTGATTTTCAGATTTTCTGCACTTGATGCCGTTTGCACCCTACCCTGGCGGATATAAGTCATGCATGTACGAAGCACACTTTTGTTGCTCACTAATATCTATACGCATGAAAAGTTTCATTCGATTCCATCCACCCACTGTGTAGCTAAGGAATTTGAATTTCGCAGAATGGCCCATCAGGGTACAACTTCTAGGTGGCACTGCCAGCGACTGGAGGTGAGTTGCGACACTAAAATATCACTTTTGTATGGAGGTACTCTAGTGTAACATTCCACCAAAGTATCATGGTCCTGGCTTCAGAATTTTCGACGCTTTAGCGTTTCGTATGAGCATAGTCGTGATTTTAGCTATTTTCACCGTTTTGCATTTGATGACCTTTGACCTCTTACCTGACCAATGAAGTACAGTACATAGGTGTACTATAGAAAGTTGTAGTATTAATGAATGTCTATAAGCATGCTAAGTTGCATTCATTTCCATCGAGCCACTGGGGAACTAGAGGGGCATTTTTGAAAACCGGTACAGATTGCAAGGGACGCTGTGGCCGATACTCGCAGGGTTGCCTCTCGAAAACTAGAGGAGAGAGGGAAAAAATGAATGGAACACCTCAGATAGGGAATGATTTAAAGATGACGCCTAAAGAAGTTATAGTTTTCTACGCCCATTAGTAATGCTTCTACAGCTCAAAACATGGATAGTACGAAAACAGCTGGTTTTCGGCCGTTCCTAGGCAACGAGTAGTTGCCTGGCAACCATAATCTTTCGGACACAGTTCGGTCATAGGCTGGTCATTGTGTCCAAGTTTGGTACGAACCGGATAATTCAGAAGGGTAGAAGTACCTGCCACAATTAAACTAGAAACCAAGCAAGAAACCGCGACTAACAGTAAGATAAACAAGACCTGCCCCCCAAAAATTAATATGCATGGGCGAATGTATCCGTTGTTTAAGATAATACACAACCAGAACTGATATAACTACAAAGGAGTTAAATTACAAAGTCACTATGTTTCAGGAATGGGAATCGATATCTGGTTCTGTCAGGATTCCGGTTTCTGTGCCCTACAGGGGCACCAAAACCTAAAGGTGCATCTTTCAAATCTGCATCACTGTAACATGTCTCATTACATCAGGGGGGCACCCCTCAGTTAGCGGTAGGGGGAGTCAGTGTCAGGTGGGTCGTACCTAACATTTCATATGGGCATCAAATCGTCAATTTTCATATCCTGTTGTGTTTATAAGTCAGCACTAAAATGATTGCCGAGGACGGATTTGCTGTGCCTTGGTACCGCTTCTCGTTATTAATGTAGTTTTGTTCATTATTACTGTTATTCCTTTTACTGTTATCATGATTATGGCTACTATTTCTACTACTAATACCACTACTACTGCTATTATCACTACTATAAGTCATAACAGTGGTAAGAAGTATTATTATAAAAGGCAATGAGAAATATAACATACACTGCCTGGTCTCTAGCCACAGACAACAACAGCCAACACAGGTAAACATCTGGGACTAGTTAGTGAGGCCAGGGATCGAGTCCCTGAATACGCGTATCCACCATTTTTCTTCTGTGCCATCCCACGTTCGGTGACAAAGCTCTTTTTTTCTTCAGGTGATTCATGAACCATTATTTATTCTCTCTCTCTCTCTCTCTCTCTCTCTCTCTCTCTCTCCAAACTGATTCCATATTCAGTCTGTCACTAACTTTGCCATATCTCTTCATTTTCTCCATCCTATATATTCTGTAATTACCAGGTGGACTTTCAGCAGTCAGTGGATGAGAAACAGGGACGTGCAGGAAGTTGATAGACAGAAGAGAGAGTTATATATAGAAAGGAGACACGAAAAAATTATTAAGAGTGAGTGAGAAGTGAGTGGATGAGGACTTTGGAAGGAATCTGAGTGTAAAATGGAGAGAATGTAAGAAAATGTTCTGGAAGGAGGTAAAGTTAGGCAGGGTGTTAAAGAAGCTAGTAGGGGAGTGAAAGATAGAATTGGCGGATTGCTATTACCTCCACCTTGACCTGCTTTCATCAGCTTCGACCTGGTCTGAGATTTTCATCTCTACTACACACCTATAAAGATTTTTGATATCGTGAGCGGTTGTGAAGTTATCTTGCTAACAAACACACAGACAGACAGACAGGCAGACAGACTGACTAAAAACATTACTAGCTTCGCTATCGCGGGAATAATAATTAATAATCTAGTAAACGATCATGCAATCTTTATTTAATTACCAAAAATAATAATTATCCCCATATACTATATGCATATCTGACAAGGAAAATGAGGTGCCACATTGATGCAGTAAATTCGTTCAGACACTAAATATTTAAAATTAATGATAATGAACAGTATGTCTTTAAGGAGGAAATAATTAAATAAGGAAAAGAGTATAAAACAAAGCAATAATTCAACTGGCACGCAATGAAAAATAAAAAGAGATCAACAAAATGCCGATTGGTTTCGATCTCGGGCCCTCACTAACCACACAAAGTTACCTACCAGTGCTCATCCACTCACTTCTCACTCACCCCCTGGGGGTAGGGGGGTTTCAAGAATACTCCCCCAGTATCCCTGCTTGTCGTACGAGGCGACTTAAAGGGTTGGTGGTGGGTTAGTGCCCCACCCCGTAAAAAGAACTAACTAAAAAAGCGAACAAAGCGCCTCGGATCAGGACGGACCATACGTTGACGACTAAGGAATGGACGAAGGACATTCTTAGGGTGGGAACGTGGAATGTAAGAGGAGTGAATGATGAAGTGAAAGAGAAAAAGATTGTTTAGGTGATTGAGGATGCAAAAGTGGATATATGTGGATTGACTGAAATTAAATGAAAAGGTGAAAGGGTGAGAGAATGGGAATATGGTTTAGGTATATGTGCGGGAGTCAATGAAAATGAGAGGGCAAGAGAGGGAGTATGTCTGATGATAAGCAAGAAGTGGAAGGAGAATATATGAGATTATGGAACAGTGGGTGTAAGGATTGTATGGGTGAGGATGAAAGTAGGTATACAAGCGTGGGCGATTGTATGTGTGTATGCCCCGACAGAGGATCGAGTGGCAAGAGTGAAAGATGAGTTTTGGTCGAGTGTAGAAGCGTGTATGGACAAGTTTGACAGGAGCAAGAGAGTGCTGTTGATTGGAGACATGAATGGCAAAGTTGGGAATGTACGAGTGGATGGAGTGGTTGGTCAGTGGGGTGTGCCAGCTGACGTAGATGGGAATGGAAGTGCTTTCGTGGACATCTGTGCTTGTAAGGGGTTGGCAATAGCCAACACCTACTTTTGGCATAAGATGATCCACCGGTATACATGGAAAGTAATGAGGAGGATTGATGGTGAACTTGTTGAACGAAAGGCAATGATAGACTACGTGTGTGTGGATGAGCGAATGAAAAGACAAGTGTTGGATGCAAGAGTGTGGAGAGGGTGGGGGAATGGAGTCTCGGACCATCACTTAGTGATGGCCAAGGTAGAGCTGCAAAGAAAGTGGTTGAAGAGACGAAGGGGAAGACAGGAGGAAGCAACTCCTGTGAGAAGAGTGGAGAAATTGCAAGATAGTGAGAAAATGACAGAGTACAAGAGCATAGTGGAAGAAAGACTGGGAAGGTATGAGCTAGAGCAGATGGAAGGGATGGAAGACGTATGTAAGATATTCACGGAAGAGATAGATGCAGCGTGTGAGGCGGTTTGTGGAGTGAGGAGGAGATGCAAGGTTGTGCAAGAGACAGCATGGTGGAATGATGAGGTGAAACGAGCTGTGGAACAAAAGAAGAAGGCTTATAGTGAATGGTTAGCGAGTAGAGGTAGGGGAGAAAATGAGAGAGAGAAGAGAGAGGTATATGTGATCAGGAGAAGGGAGGTTAAGAGACTGGTGAAGGAGAGTAAAAAGAAAGTGGATGAGGAGTTTGGGAGGAATCTGAGTGTGAAATGGAGGGAGAGTAAGAAATTGTTTTGGAAGGAGGTAAAGAAAGTAAGGCAGTGTGAAAGGGGAAATAGTAGGGGAGTGAAAGATAGGAATAATAGATTGTTGGTGGAGATGAGAGAGAAATTGAGGAGATGGAAGGAGCACTTTGAGGATTTGTTCAATGTGGAGAGTGAGAGCAGTGCGAGTATAAGTGGCTGGGGAATGGCTGGGAGAAGAAGAGATGAGAGGAGGGAGGAAGAAATCAGTAGGGCGGAAGTAGTGGAAGCGATGAAGAATATTAAGTTGGGAAAGGCCCCAGAAATTGATGGAGTGTGTGGTGAAATGCTTAGGTATGGGGGTGAGATTGTTGTGGAGTGGATATGGAAGTTGTGTAGATTGGCTTGGGAAGAGGGAAGGGTTCCAGAGGACTGGAAATCAGGTATAATTGTTCCTTTATACAAAGGAAAAGAGAGAGAGAAGTATGTGGTAACCATAGGGGTATTTGCCTACTTAGTATGACTGGTAAAATATTTGGTAGAATACTCATTGATAGGGTTAGGCATATTACAGAGGAGCTAGTTGGAGAAGAACAAGGGGGATTTAGAAAGGGAAAAGGGTGTGTAGATCAGATATTTGTTCTAAGATGTTTAGTGGAGAAGTATCTAGAGAAGGGAAGGAAAGTGTATGCTGCCTTCATGGACTTGGAGAAAGCTTATGACAGAATAGATAGGCAAGGTATGTGGAAGGTATTAAGAATATATGGAGTGGAGGGAAAATTGTTGAGTGCTGTGAAGAGTATGTACGAGGGAGCTAGGGTTACGGTGCGAGTGGATGGTGAGCTGAGTGAGTTCTTTGATCTCAATGTGGGACTGAAACAGGGTTGTGTGATGTCTCCATGGCTGTTTAATATATACATGGATGGGGTTGTAAAGGAGGTGCAGGGTAGGGCAGTGGATGTGGGGGTGGCTGTAATGAATGAGGGTGAGATTTGGAAGCTTCCGGTGTTGCTGTTTGGTGATGATACAGTACTGTTGAGTGAAGATGAATGGGAGCTGCAAGGTTTGGTGAATGAATTTGGGACAGTGTGTAGGAGGAGGAATCTGAAAGTTAATGTAAACAAAAGTAAAGTTATGGTGTTTGAGAGGAATGAAGTCACAGAGTGTGCAGTGAGGTTGGATGGTGAGGATATGGAGAATGTGAGTGCATTCAAGTACTTGGGTAGTGTGATGAGTAAAGATGGAACTTTCGGGGATGAAGTGCGTGAAAGGGTACAGCAGGGAAGGAAGGTTGTTGGTACACTGAAAGCAGTGATGAGAAATAGGGAGGTGAGTATGGAAGTTAAGAAGTCACTGCATGATAGTATTGTGATCCCTACCCTGACGTATGGAAGCGAGGCATGGACCTTGCAAGAGGGGAACAAGTCAAGAGTGAGAGCAGTGGAAATGAGTTACTTGAAAGGAGCATGTGGAGTGACATGGAGGGACAGGTTGACGAATGAAGAAGTGAAGGAACGCTGTGGGGTGGATGTGGATGTGGTTGAGAAGATTAGGAGAAATACATTGAGGTGGTTTGGACATGTGAAGAGAATGGAGAATGAAAGACTAACTAAGAGGGTGTATGTAGGTGAGGTGGAAGGAGGGAGAGGGAGAGGTAGACCGAGGATGAGGTGGAGGGATGGAGTTGAGAGGTATATGAGGGAGGGGGGGTGAGTTGGGGGGAGGGTAGTCAAATGGTGGGTGACAGAGGGACTTGGGGGCGTTTTGTCTGTGGCCACCCTTTGCGGGATTAGGGCGTCGGGCTATAGATAGATAGATAGACAGTCAGGAGTAAGGAAAATAGTTTTAGCTCTCTACCTTCGTACGAGTATTGATCTGTGTGTCTGTCTGTTATTCTATCTATAAATTCATATATGCCTACCAGTTTATCTGTTTACTAAATTATTATTCATTATTTTTCCGTCTAATTAGCAGTTTATCTTACCTGATATCCAATATCTTTGTATCTGCTCTCTCTCTATCTTATTATTATTCTATCAAATTATGTATCTGTTTATTTATCTATATATTTAGCTATTATCTCTATCTTTATATGCATCGACCGATCTTTTTGCCAGCTCCAGTTCTATCTTTGTTTATCTTTTTATCGTACCAAATCTATCTATCTCTTTCATGGCCGTTATTCTATCATTGTTTGTTTCTCTGTCTCACTATTTATCTATCTATCTTTATCTCTCTTACCATCTATCTGTCTATCAGCGCCATCCACGGTTACCTTATCATCGTGCACATACAGTATCTTAGAAAGCTGATACGGATAAATAATAACGCAGAAAGTCACTGAATCAATAAATCAGTAATATAAAACACTGTCAGCCCTCAGACTCCCATGACTTACATTCAGCTGAATATAATGGACTGGCGTTGGCGGCAATAAAATACCAGAGTGGTTCCGACTGTGAGAGGCAATGGTACTGTTATTGACACGCAGGATCCTATGACTCACTCTCAGCTAAATAAATGAGTCTGAGTTAACGGGAATTAAGTATTACAGTGTCCCCATCGGTGAGAGTTTAATGTGGAAAGAATGAAGAATGAGAGACTGAGCAGATGAGTGTATGTGAGTGAGGTGGAGGGACAAAGGATGAGGGGGAAACCAAGGAAAAGATGATCGTATGGGACGGAGATATATATTAGGCAAAGGCTAGGGGTATGAAATGGAGAAAGAGAACAGCCAATTTGCGGAGATGTTCACTTTGAGGCGATTTCTTTTTTTTTTTTTGAAGCATGCCCTTTTGGGATAAAGGCGTCTGGCTATACATAGATAAATAAGTACTACTAACTCCAGTAATAGCCCGATATGGCTCCTGTGACTCACTTTAAGTTGTACAAGTGGTGCCAGGCACAACAAACTTTGCCCAAAAGAACTTATTTCATTTTAAACTGTTTTCAAGTTATAGCCCTCTGAAAATCCGTCATCTTGCGTTTTAATTTTCAAGGTCACTCAAGGTCGAAGGTCATGGAGCCATATAAAAACCCACATGAGGCTTCCTAGATCATGATAATAGTAAATATTTCTTTACTCAACCAGTTTTGAGTTGAAGCCTTCCTGAATAACCGTGGGTTTGAGTTTGACCTTTCAGGTTCACTGAAGGTCAAAGGTCATGGTAACAGTTAAAAGCTGATATGGGACTTCCGATATTTTGATAATTGTAAATATCTATCTACAATCAATAACGAGTTTTAGCCCGCTAATATCCAAGACCTTGAGTTTGGCCTTTCAAGGTCACTCATGGACAAAGGTCTTGGTGCCAAATGAGAGCCCAAATGGGAGTTCCTGTGTGCTGATAATAGTAAATATCTCTATCTTCAACCGGATTCAGATTATTGCACTGAAATTATACCCCTGAAAATCTTTGACCTTAATTTTGACCTTACAGGGTCACCCGATTACCTCCAAATTTAATCATTTTCTTTTGGACTATTACCCACATACCCTGAAAGTTTCATGTAATTTCATTCAGCCGTTCTTCCGTAATGTTGCTAAACAAACAAACAACGAAACAAATAAACAAAAAGAAACCACCAAAAACAATACCTCGCCAGACTTGGTCCAGGTGAAGTAGTAAAATCGAGTGGCGTTGGCTTGAACAAAATGCTAACCTGACCTGACCATGAGAGGGTGAACTTCTAAAGCCAATATTATTCAGGAATGGGGATCGATATCTGGTGGTCAGGCACGGTTCCCGTTCATGTGCCCTTCAGTACAATGACGTTGTCTTATTTTCTTTTTTTTCATTATCAGAGGGTTTTGTTCAAGGATTTTGTTGGATTAGAGTAGTGAAGTTTATTAAGGCCGTATCTAACGACTCCAGCTGGAAATATCTTTCCTTAGCTGAATAAAGTCATCTGGAAATAGCTGGAATATAATGAAAGAGAAAGTAATCTGTGTGAACGGGTTATTCTTGTCAGAGAGAGAGAGAGAGAGAGAGAGAGAGAGAGAGACTAAAAGAAACCCTTAGTGCAATTTCAGGATCGAAACCTGGTGTTTCAGTGAGGGATGTGGTTTCTTTCCATGTCAGCTGTGAGGGTTTCTGTTAAACGAACAGCCACAACTTGGTCATATCTTACTACTAAGAGAACAATGTCGACTTTGTTGTTTCATCGATTTTTCCATGACACTGTTTTAACATTCATGGTAAAGCCCCCTGGTTGTGATGCCGTTGATATTGTTTATGTTGGGTACCATACACTGCCGGTCAATAACTGGTTTACATTTGAGAGGTTGGAAACCACAGACATGAGACTGAAACCTTCATCAATGAAGTTTGAAGAAGGTTATGCATTTACCCGTGTCTGTTTGCGTACGAACAAGATGTCTTATTTTATTCTGAGGTGCACCTGGATCTGAATTCAGAAATAAATAATAAATTGTATTGGCGAGGATGGAGGTAACCGTTGCCTACAATTATATAAGAGAGACTGAACTGAGAAGACCATGGAAGGGTTAAATTACAAAGCCATTATCATTCGGGAACTGGGAACGATATCTAGTTCTGTCAGGACTCCGGTTCTTCCTTCTTGTCAGTATGATGACTTGATTTTCATTGAATTCTTGCTATTCCCAGAGGATTCTTTCAAGGATTTTATTGGAGTGGAGTGATGAAGGAGTTAAGGCCGTATCTACCTACTTCAGCTGTAAATATATTTCCTCAACTGATAAAGTGACTCGGGAGCAGCAATAATAATAAAAATAATGAAGTTATAGTTGTGAATAGGTTATTCCTCTCTGTGAGACTTGAGTTTAGTTCAAGTAACGAGAACTAGAAGGGTGCGACCACACTTGCACGAGACATGTGATCGACAAGATGAAACGAAGCACCGGGTTAGAGCTGCCGCAGTGTTAAAGTCTGAAGGTTGGACGGACCCCTGAGCCTCGTTTCATCTTGTCGATCACATGTTTTCTGGAAGTGTTACCGCAGCCTAAGGCTTAAAAAAAATACACCAAGTTCTTTGGGTATTCGTACAGTTTGTTGAAAGTTAATGATCATCATCACCACCACCACAATTATCATCATCATCATCATGACACGATCTCACTCAACTATCTCTCCTCTCAACTCTTTATTGTTAGGAAATGTTATTGTGATTGTGTTACTGGGTGGCTGTGCTGATTATTTGTGGGAAATGAAGGAGAGGAAGTCTGAAACGAGGTAATTGTGTTATTGGAAAGTAATGTGAGTGTGCGTTGGATTAGCATGAGTTTTCGAAAAGTGCGTGTGAAGGTGCATGTGGGGTCAGTGCATTGTTGCTTTTGTGTGTGTGTGTGTGTGTGTGTGTGTGTGTGTGTGTGTGTGTGTACTGGTTGTTTATAGAAGAGTGCTCGTCGTGGATATTATTAAAATTAAGGATTTTAATAATCGAGAAGTGAGTGAGTGAAAGGAGAGGAAGGCACTGTGGAGAATCCTAAACTTTTGTATTACAGTTACATGCACGAGAGAGAGAGAGAGAGAGAGAGAGAGAGAGAGAGAGAGAGAGAGAGAGAGAGAGAGAGACTATTGATATATGAAAAAAACTTAACGAACAATAAAATAGATCACGGAATGAAGAGAAAGTTGTTGAAAAGGAAGCCAGAACTGCATCGCTGTGATTTCGATCCTGGGCCTCACTACCCAGACCCAGTTGTCTACCACTGTTGGCTGTTGTGGCTTCTGTCAGTCATATGTAAGGAAAATCTATGTATGTACTTACGTGTTTATGTATGTATGTATGTATTTCTTATATTTTACTGTGTATGTCGTTTTCATCCATGCATCTATTTATGTCTGTCTATCTGCCGATCAGTGTGTCTCTCTAGCTATATCTGGCTGGCTGTCTTTCTATACCTGTTTTTCTACCTACCATTTTATCTAGCCATCTCTTTGTCTATCTGTCTATCTATGTTTCTATCCCTGTCTGTGTTTATATTCTCTGCTCTCTATCTCTGTATCCGTCTATCTGTCTCTGCATATTACTATAAGCAGTATCATCAGTCTACTGGACAATTTTTGTTTTGTCTAACAGCATATTAGTCAGTCTTTCTGTGTTTCATTCTTTGCTTCAGTCCCGCTGTCTATCCATACATCTGTCTGGGTGTCTGGACAGTCTGTTTATCCACATGACTTTCCGGTTGTCTGTCTGTTCAGCCCATCTTTTTTCTTTTTTTTATGTCTGTTTTTCTTGTAATCCATCAGTATATCTGTCCTATCCAAACAGTCCACATCATCACTACTTCTTCCTTAGACAAAGTCTTTGTAAAATATCATAAAGAACTTACTCCTTCAAGGCTTGAACTTATCCGGTGATTTCTTTCAGATATCGACAGACGATTTTATTCAGCTGCGAGTAAGTCATAGCAGCCAGAAAAAGGTAATCCAGTCACCGTTAACCCTCTCATGACGGTGAAGCTCTAGTATTTCAATCCACCTAATGCCAGGCAATTTTGTTTAGCTGAAAGCAAATTATAGGCCGCTGACACTGTTAAAAGTACACCTGGTAATTACAATACATATAGGATGGAGATAATACAGAGATGAGGAAAAGTAGTTGTAACTTGCTATACTTTGGTGATAGAAACTCCGTGTACAAACAGCTAGATAAGGAGTTTATTACAAGCTCGCAGTAAAATGGTCTGCCCGTCTTGGCTGCCTGCTATCAACTGACGCAGTAACGCTGTCTTCAGGCGTGGGAAAGCGTGCTGACCTAGCAAGTTTAGTGGGGGCATGTATGCATTGGGGGGGGGGGGACATATATACATCGGGGGTAGACATATTGTGGAGGGGGTACATAGTAACAGAAAAGTATGGAAACAGTTTGGTGGAAGGAGAGAGAGAGAGAGAGAGAGAGAGAGGTGAATTAATAATAAGTGGAAAAATCGCTGACAATAAACACACGTAACTAAAAACAGACTCAAAGTTAACTTTAAACCCCGTCATGAAAAAAATGAAACCCTGTACCAAATGGGATTCGATCCTGGACCCTCACTGTCCTGACCCAGACATCCACCTGTATTGGCTGTGGGGGTTTCTGCCTGATGTAAGTATGTAACTGTCTCTTTGGGTCTCTGTTTCATGTCTATCTATTTGTCTGCACGTCTCTCTCTCTCTCTCTCTCTCTCTCTCTCTCTCTCTCTCTCTCTCTTTGTCTATGTATCCACGTCTCCATCTGTCTCTACTTGGTATGTCACTCAATAAAAGTTATCATTCATTCATTTATAATATTCCCTTTATCTCCCTATTTTTATCATTATCATGATCCAGTTTGCCTGTCTGTATATCTGTCTGTCTTCCTTGTTATCTATCTATCTATTTAACTCTATTTATCAGTTTTTTTTTTTCTTGTGGCTAATCTGACATATCTGTCGGTCTGTCTCTGTCAGTCTATCTACCGCTATCTTTTTAACTCTTTATCCATTTATTACCCAACGTTCCGACCCAGAGTTCGACCATGCCGGCCACAATAAAGCCACTCAAAGCTTCCTTCTGGCCATTCATTAGTTCCCCTTCAACATCATCACCATAATCATCATCCTCATCCTCATCCTCATCATCATCATTATTTATTTATTATTATTATTATTATTATCATTATTATTATTATTATTATTATTATTATTATCACCTCTATTCCATCATCTTCATCATCATAACTATCATCAACATCACTATACTCCTCATCACAGTTATCATCATCATCATCATCATCATCATCATTTCCCTGATCATAATCCCCAGTAATATACGGAATATGTTAGTAAACCTGGAAATTACATCGATGCATAAAATTAGGAAAATAATGGAGAGAAAATGACAGAAGGAAAATTAACCCCATTAATCCAACAATATATATATTTGCTGATATTCTTGATCTTGCTAGACGATTATATTCGGCATAGGAAACAAGCCAACCAGTGAAGCATGTTTAAGGACGGCCAAAGAAAACCAGTGTCGTTCGTAAATTATCATCTAGACTGATTAAAATCGTCTGCTGATAGCAAGAATAATATATAAAGATAGATAGATAGACAGACAAACAGACACACACACACACAGAATCCCCTCGTGCATATCCAGGAACGAAACCTGATGTCTCAGTGAGGAATGTGGTTTCTTCCCGTGTCAGCTGTGAGTTACTGTTCACGGAACGGCCACAACTTGATAAAAACTTACTACATAGAGAACAATGTCGACTTTGTTATTTCAACGTTGCTTCCACTTCACTATTTCATTCCTCTTGGTGAAGACCCCTGCTTGTGAAGGGGCTGATATTGTTTAAGATGGGTACTGTACGAGTACACTGGCGGTCAATAATTGGTGTACATTTCTGATGTTGCAAATCAGTGTGATGCGATTCCACCATCACTGATGATTTTCTCTGCCAATAAATTTGAAATGGTTTGTGCATTAATCCGTGTCGTTTGCTTGCTTGAGTGCATGGGTCTTAAAAATTGTTATCGAGAAAAAAAATGGGGGATAGATATACTATGGACCATAAATGAATTTATTACAGTCTGAGATGGCTCTTTGTCCTAATGCATAATTATAAAACAAGTCCATAGGCAACAATGGCCAGCTCTAAGCGTAAGAAGCTTTGTCAGCGACCAGAAATGAGTATCAATATGAAAAGCCAGTCCTATATGGCGGTATCAAAGGACAACATCCTACCCTAGAATCATGGCGCTGGATCAATAACCTTCTGATCCTTAGCATTTAACGCTGTCCTAGTCGTGATTTTAGCAATTTTCATATTTTCTGCACTTTATGACCCTTGAACCCTAACCTGGCGGATATAAGTCATGTATGTACGAAGCACACTTGTATTTCTCATTAACATCTATAAGCGTACAAAGTGTCATTCGATTCCATCCACCCACTGTGGAGCTAGGAAACTTGGATACAAATAGTATGTGGCGCTGCCAGGGACCGAAATTGCGTTTCGATACTAATAGCCATTACTAAATGGAGGAACTCCAGTTCACCATTCTACGCAAGTATCATTGTCCTGGATTAACAATCTTCGGAGCCTTAGCATTTTGCACTAGCAAGATCGTTATTTTAGCGCATTTCATTTTTCTGAACTTGATGAACATTGACCCCTCACCTGGCGAATACAGGTCATGTGCGAGTATGTACGGAGCACACTTGTAGTAGTCGTTAACGTCTATAAGCATTCAATGTTTCATTCGATTCCACCCACCCACTGTGGAGCTAGGGAACTTGAATTTCGCAGAATGGCCCACCAGAGGTACAACTTCTAGGTGGCACTGCCAGCGACTGGAAGTGAATTTCGACACTAAATGGGATTTTTGTATGGAGGTACTCGAGTGTAATATTCCACCAAAGAATCATGGCCCTCGATTAAGAATCGTCGAAGCCTTAGCAATTCGCGTGAGCACAGTCGTGATTTTAGCTATTTTCACAGTTTTCACAGTTCATGACCTTTAATCCCTTACCTGGCCAATGTAGTACATAGGTGTACTATAGAAAGTTGTAGCACTAGTCAATGTCTATAAGCATGCAAAGTTTCATTCATTTCCATCAAGCCGCTGCGGAACTAGGGGTACATTTTTGAAAACCGGTACTGGTTGCTGGAGATGCTGAGGCCAGTATTAGCAGGGATGCCTCTCGAAAACTAGAGGGGATAGGGAAAAATTCATTGGCACACTTCCGATAGGGATGATCTAAGCATTACGCCTAAGGAAGCCAGAGTTTTCTACGGCCACTACTCATGCTTCTACAGCTCAAATAATGAATATTACGAACACAGAGGGTTTTCGGCCGTTGCTAGGTAACGAGTAGTTGCCTGGCAACCATAATCTTTCGGACACAATAAGGTCATAGGCTGGTCATTGTGTCCAAGTTTGGTAGGAATCGGATAATCCCGAAGAGAAGAAGTACCTGTCACAATTAAACTAGAAACCAAGCAAGAAAACGCGACTAACAGTAAGATAAACAAGACCTGCCCCCAAAAAAATTTATATGCATGGGCGACGGCATCTGCTGTTTAAGATAATGTAAAACAACCAGAACTAATATCCCCATAATGGAGCTGAATTCCAAACCGATATCTTTCAGGAACGGGAATCGATATCTGGTTCTGTCTGGATTCCGGTTCCTGTGCCCTACATTATAATGACTTGGTTGTAATTTTATTCTTACAATTACCAGACAATTTTACTCAAGGAATTCACTGGAGTGGAGTAGTGAGGGTGTTGATTAACGTCGTATCTAACTCCTTCAGCTGGATATCTCTCTCTTCAGCTGAATAGTCATCTGGGAACAGCAAGAATAAAAATGAATTATGATGTTATCACTGTGATGAGGTTATTCCTGTTTGTGAGGTTTGTGTTTAGTCCAAGTAAAGCGAAATATTAAAGCTTGAAAATGTGCACCAAGTTGTTTCTGAGGTTTGCGTAGTATTGGCTGAAAGTTAACGAACCATCAATATCATCATCATCCAGTACCTTCCACTGCATGAAACGATATCTCCCAACTTTCTCCACTCTGACATATTTGTTGTTAGAATGTGTTGGTATAGTTGTGTTCCTGGGTGGCTGTGGTGCTTATTTGTGGGAGAAGGAGGAGAGGAAGTCCGAGAACAAGATATCTGTGTTATAGGAAAGTAGATGTAAGTGTGCGTAGGATTAGCGTGAGTTTTTTTTTTAAGTGAGCGTGTGAAGATGCGTGAGGGAGTGCAATATTGGCGAATGAGTGTGTGTGTGTGTGTGTGTGTGTGTGTGTGTGTGTGTGTGTGTGTGTGTGTGTGTGTGTGTGTGTGTGTGTACTGGTTATTTGTAGAAGAGTGCTCATCTGTGATATTATTAAAATTGATGTTAGTTATAGAAAAGTGAGAGAAAGGAGAGGAAGAAAGTATGGGGAATCATACACTTGGCTTTTTCACTTGCATACAGGAGAGAGAGAGAGAGAGAGAGAGAGAGAGAGAGAGAGAGAGAGAGAGAGAGAGAGAGAGAGAGAGAGCGAGCGAGCGAGAGAGAGAGAGAGAGAGAGAGAGAGAGAGAGAGATGTAAAACATTAACAAATGACAGATCATGGAACGAATATCAGGTTGTTGAAAAAAGAAGCTGGACCACAGAGTTGTGGTTTCGAATCCGAGTCACACTAACCAGACTGTTATGTAGCCTATACCACTATCGGCTGGTGTGGCTTCTGTTAGTCATATGTAAGGAAAATCTTTGAATGTATGTATATTTATCTATTTATCTGTTTATTCATCAGTATATTTTCTAATATTTGTTTATTTATGTGATAGTACATCTCTCTTTGTGTCTATCTATCTATCTGTCGATCTATGTATTTGTTGCTCTGTCTATATCTATCTGTCTTTTTATCTATGTATTTATCTATGTGAGTCCCGGAGGATTGGAAGTCAGGTATAATTATTCCCTTGTACAAAGGAAAAGGGGAAAAAGAAGTGTGTGGTAATCATAGGGGCATTTGTCTTCTTAGTATAATAGGAAAAGTGTATGGTAGGATACTTATAGACAGAGTTAGAGAAAGAACAGAGAAATTAGTTGGAGAAGAACAGGGAGGCTTTAGGAAGGGAAGAGGTTGTGTAGATCAGATATTCATTCTTAGATCTTTAGTGGAAAAGTTTCTAGAGAAGGGAAAGAAGTTGTATGCGGCTTTCATGGATTTGGAGAAAGCATATGACAAGGTGGATAGACAAGGATTGTGGAAAGTGTTAAGAATATATGGAGTAGATGGGAAGTTGTTGAATGCTGTGAAGAGTATGTACGATGGTGCGAAGGCTGCAGTGCGTGTGGACGGTGAACTAAGTGAATTTTTCTCTTTGAAAGTTGGTTTGAAACAGGGATGTGTCATGTCTTCATGGTTGTTCAATCTGTACATGGATGGGGTAATAAAAGAGGTACAAGGTAGGGTAGTGGATGTTGGAGTGGCCCTGGTGAGAGAGGATAGTGTTTGGAAACTCCCTGTACTGTTGTTTGCAGATGATGCTGTGTTGTTGAGTGAAGACGAAGGGGAGCTGCAAGGCTTGGTGGATGAGTTTGAGAGAGAGTGTAAGAAACGGAACCTAAAGGTGAATGTAGGGAAGAGTAAAGTGATGGTCTTTGAGAGAGGTGAAGTCAGTGAATGTATAGCGAGGTTGGATGGTGAGGAATTGGAAAATGTGAGTACGTTTAAGTACTTGGGTAGTGTGATGAGTAAGGATGGAGGTTTGGAGGGTGAAGTGCTAGAGAGGGTACAGCAGGGAAGAAAGGTTGCTGGTTCTTTGAAAGCAGTGATAAGAAACAGGGAAGTGAGCATGGAAGTGAAAAAGTTACTACATGACAGTATTGTGATACCAACTCTAACGTACGGAAGTGAAGCTTGGACATTGTTGGAAGGACACAAGTCAGGAGTGAGAGCAGTGGAAATGAGTTATTTAAGAGGAGCCTGTGGAGTCACGTGGAGAGACAGGCTGACGAATGAGGATATAAAGGAGCGTTGTGGTGTTGATGTGGATGTGATAGGAAGCGTTGTGAGGAACACACTGAGGTGGTTTGGCCATGTGGAGAGGATGGAGGGTGAAAGACTGACGAAGAGAGTGTATGTGAGTGAGGTGGAGGGTGGAAGAGGGAGGGGGAGACCGAGGATGAGATGGAGGGATGGGGTGGAGAGGTATATGAGAGAGGGGGGTGTGAGTTGGGAGCAGGGTAGTGAAATGGCGGGGGACAGGGCGACTTGGAGGCGATTTGTTTGTGGCCACCCCAAACGGGATTGAGGCGTCTGGCAATAGATAGATAGATAGAATCTGTTGGTATTCATACCTATCTCTCTGTGTATATCTGCCTACTTGTCTATCTGTGTATCTGTCTCTGCATGTTAGTACCAGCAGTAGCATCAATCTACGACACAGATTTTTAGTCCGGCATCAAGTTAGTCATCTGTCTGCATTTTATTCAGTGTTTGGATTCAGGTATCTATCCACACATCTGTCTGAGATCCTACTCAGTCTATTTATCCAAATGTCTGTGTGGTCTCTGCCTATTTAGCCCATCTTTCTATCTACTTTTCTGTGTATCGATCGGTATATCAATTTCACCCAAGGTGGCGACATCAACACTCCTCTTTCCATAAGTAAATTCTTTGTAAAAAAATATATGTAACTTACTCCTTCAGGGTTAGAACCAATCCAGTGTTTTATTCTAGCTACCGACAGGTGATTTTATTCAGCTGAGAGTCATAGCAGCCAGAGAGACTTAATCCTGTCACCATTAACCCTCTCATGACGGTGAAGCTCTATTCCAATCCACCTAATGCCAGGCGATTTTATTCAGCTGAGAGCAAACATAGGACGCTAACACTGTTAAAAGTACACCTGGTAGTTACGGAATATATAGCATGGAGAAAATACAGAGATGTGGAAAAGTAGTGACAGAGTGAATTTGGAAATAGCTTGGTGGAAGGAGAGAGAGAGAGAGAGAGAGAGAGAATTAATATTAGAAAAAAAATAGCACTGTCTATAAAACACTCGTAAAAATAAAAAAACAAGCGAACCCAACTTTGATATGGAAAAAGAAACCCCGTTGTTTCTTGGGTTCGGCTTCTGACCCTCAATGTCCAGACCCAGATATCCACCTGCGCTGGCTGTGGGGGTTTCTGTCTAATGTAAGTATGGAATGTCTGTCTAGGCCACTGTCTCTTTGTACCTGTCTCTTGCGTTTTTTTTTTTTTTTTTAATGTCTGCATGTGTGTCTGTTTCCCTCCCTGCCTCTATGCATATGTATGTCTTTATCTATTTATCTATCACTCTATCTCAATCAGTTAACTAGTTATCATTCATTTTTATCTTACTGTCACAATAATCTAGTTTGCATCTTTGTACGTCTAACCGTTTCCTTACCTGTCTATCCAACTATCTATCTATCTTTTTTATCAATCTTTGTTTGACTAATCTAATCTATCGGTCGGGCGTTCTCTGTCAGTTTATCTACCTTTCTGTCTTTCTATCTCTTTATCCATTTATTATCCTACGTCCAGTTCCAGAGTTCATCCATGCTGGCTGCAAGTAATCTCCTGAAAGCCTCCCAACGGGCACTCATTTCTTCATTATCATCATTATCATTATTACTCTTATCATCATATTGATTTCATCATTACCATTATCATCATTACTGTTATCATCACCTTTATTCAATGATAATCATCAATATTTTATACATGACATTACAGTTATCATCATCACCATCACAATTATTCTTATCATCATCTTTATTTCATCATCATCATCATCATCATCATCATCATCATCATCATCATCATCACCATCATCATCATCATCACTAACAACATTATACGTTCCACATATATCATCAGAGTCAATATTACTATACTTATCCTCACAGTCATCATCTTTATTATCATTTTTATGTTTATCTTCACATTCATTGGCATCATTATCATCATCATCATCATCATCATCATACTTATCCTCAAAGTAATCATCATTATTATTATCCTTATCCTTATCATCATCATCATCATCGTCATTATTAATATTACACTTATCCTCAGAGTCATCATTATTATCATCATTATTATGATACTTATCTTCACATTAATCATTATCATCATCATCGTTATTAATATTATACTTATCCTTTAAGTCATCAACATCATCATCATCTTCACCATAACCGCCAGTGATATGCAGGATATGTTGTTAACCTGGTAATTTCATCAGGTCGTACAATTAGGACAATAAAGGTAAGAAAAGGAAAAAAAAAAATTAACAGATTTGTGTTCAAGAACATTTTGTTGTTATACTCGCTCCTGTCAGACGATTTTAACATTTTGTTGTTATACTTGCTCCTGTCAGACGATTTTATTCGGTATAGGAAAACAGGCAACTAGTGAAGCGTGTTTAAGGACAGCCAAAGCAAACCTGTGACGTTAATTCTCATCTGAGCTGAAGAAAATCGTCTGGAAATAGCAAGAATAACATGGAGAGAGAGAGAGAGAGAGAGAGAGAGAGAGAGAGAGAGAGAGAGAGAACAAAATGGACTGCAAATGAAGAATGGTTGCATGAAATGTGATAAAAGAAACCCTGGGGACATTTCTGGTTTCGATTCCGGGCTTCGTTAACCAGACCCAGTTATGAACCACTGTTGACCGCTGGGTTTTCTGTCGGTCACCTATGAGGAAAATCTGTCTATTTATCTATATATCACTTCAAGCAATATTTCAATGTACTAACCGGTTTATTAGTGAAACATTTCATCATTCACTCTGTCACTGTTTTATCTACATTTCAATTCAGCTACCCATCGAGCTAGCTCTCTATCTCTCTTTCTGTGTCTATCTCTTTACAAATTGTCTGTCACCAAGGCTTTTAAGGTGTACTTGTCATCGATCACTTGATCAATCTCGTTGCTTGTCAGTCTTTTTTTTCTGTATCTATTTGTCTTTCTAGCTGTCTACCTAGATATCTGTCTGCCTACCTATCTGTCTATCTGTTTACATCTTTAGGTATTATATATCTGTATATTTACATATACTTTTTAATCCTTACATCTGTGTTCAATTATTTTTAAATATCTGTCAGTCATATTCATCCAGTGGCACCATAAATATCTCATTATTTATGTTTTTCTCCCTCCTGTCCATCTACCTATCAGTCTTTTTATCTATTTATTTATCCATGTACGTACAGAAGAGAATATATTTATTTTCCCCATGCAAGATGACCGTGACTTTACTATTCCCTATACTGTAATAAGTAGTGTTGGTAACCTGCTAAGAACAAGTAACTCCTTAGTCATTAAATCAACTCCAGTAATATATTCTACTTAACTACAGACGATTTAATTCTGCTGAGATTAATCCAGTGTAGTTGAGGCAGTTGTGGCCATTAACCCTCTCATGGTGAAGACGCTCTTGTATTCCAGTACAGCCAGTGACAGTCGATTTTATTTAGCTGAGACTAAATCATAAAAGGCTGAGAATGTTATAAATAAGATGATAATTAAAGAACCTATACGATGAGATAATGAAGAGAATGGACAAGTAGTGACAGACCAAAGATGTAACTGAAAACCTGAGTATAAACACACACACACACACACACACACACACACACACCTTAGTACACACACACAGACACACACACCTTAGTACACACACACAGACACACACACCTTAGTACACACACACAGACACACACACCTTAGTACACACACACACACACACACACACACACACACACACACACACACACACACACACACACCTTAGTACACACACACACATGAGAGAGAGAGAGAGAGAGAGAGAGAGAGAGGTAAGAATTTTGGATGTGTGAACCGGGGATGGGAGGAGGGGTGACTAAATATATTCCAAAATAATCTAAGGAGTAAAACATGACGTCTAAAAACAAAACATGATCTAGGTCAAAAGAAGTCCACCTTTTGCTGGTTTCGATCCCGGGTCGTCACTAACCAGACCCAGTTATCTACCAGTGGCTGCTGTGGCGGCTGTCCGTAGTATGTAAGGAAAATCTATCTATCTGTCTTTCTGTATATCACATCTTGCAGTTCACCAATTTATTAGCCAGTTTATTAGTCTAGCATCCTGTCAGCAAGGTTGTTATTCTCTCTCTCTCACTATTTATCTGTCTGTCGAACCATTCATCTATCTGTCTGCCTCAGTGTATGTGTACTTTCACTTTATCTTTCCATCCGTCTTCATTGGTTCCTGTCTTCTGTCGGTCTATGTATCTCCATATATATTTGTCTTTTTGTCTGTCTATAGTTTTCTTAATGTCAATCTCTGTATATTTCTGTCTGTCTATCTATCTATCTATTTATTTGTGTTTCTATTATCTGTCTGTGTATGTCTTCAATCTTGGTTTATGTATCTACCTATATCTATCTATTCATCTGTCTGTGCATCTGTATTTATATATTTATCTGTCTGTGTCTATCTGTCGATGTAATTGGATTCTGATGGATGAAAAACACATTATAATATGATCCATCCTTCCATTCTGCAGTGTGTCAATCTATGTATTAATTTCCCAGAGATCATCCCGGGTGGGTGTTATATGTTGTCCGAAGCACTGAGGTTCCTTTGCCTCACAAATGAATAAAAGCGTCTGACCTCAGCTGGAATGGGATGCTAGAGTTGTCCAGACAATGAGAGAGTTTGTAGCACGGCTTCTTGGTTACTAACCGGAACGGTCAATTCACACAATTTCTTAGGTTACAAAGATCTGGCTGTCAAATGTGTTGGGCTTTCAGTACATTAGAACAAGTAGAGTAAAAGACTGGGGAACAAAGAGATCGCAAGTTAAAAACGCTAACACCAGGCCACCCTGGCTCCCCACCTACATATCTGGCAACAAAATCCTTAAGACATTTCGTAATTAATTTCTTGAATTGTCTGCTTATTAACCTGTATTTTTGTATTCAACTTTCCTAACTACATAAACGTCGTGACATGTAATTCTTCATTTATCAACTACTTAATCACATTTCTTCACTTTCCTAACTACCATCCTACCAACAACAGCATCATAAAATCTTTAAAATTCTTTCTTTGTTTCCCTTCTTAACCACCTTTCTGCCAACAACATCGTGTAGTTCTCCCTTTACTTACCTTATATAACACTCCTTCGTCACCTTGGCCCCATCATTGTCACCCTTACGCCCAGTGCAAATCATACGGCTCTTCATTCGACTCCTATTATTCAGGATTTTCTCTTCACACACGAACACATAAAAATTAGACCTGACGAGAGGAGAGGAGAGCCGGCAACTAATTCTATCTAGGAAGCGGAAGTCCATCGGCAGGCGTCCGTTGATGAGTTGGCCATAACCTTTACGACTATGCAAGCAAAGACTAAGAAACAATAATACATTCGCCATTCCGGTCTGTATCCTCACATAATTCATCATTACAGTCTGTACTAATTTTTTCTGCATATTTTGCGTTTTTGCTTGTTTATTCATTGGCGGCATCTGAGTACACACCTAACTGTTTCTCTCCTCGATCCCCCACACTGCTTTGTTGCCAAATCTATTCGTGTCACCTACTTACAAACCTTAAGTGACACCATCACCATTAACAGAACGGGATAAATCATAGAACAGGAGAACATTTGTGAAAAGCGTTTAACTAGACAGTCTCGCTCCACTCGTACCCAGAATCTGCGCATCTCTCCACCCCCCAAACCAGCCCCTACACACCTCCCTCCCCCTTTTCCCCTCCTCCTCTCCAACTTCCCACCACTCCCCCCACCACCGTGTCCACCCAGCAATCACTCATATATACTGAAGGAATTGAATCTTCGGTGTGTGCAGTATAATAGCCAAATGGTTTAACATGCAAATAAGGAAGATTGTGAAGTGGCTGAATGTGTTTGCTATGTATCAATAGTCTCAAACACATTTTAAGCGCCATATTTTCATTTTTATCCCCCTTCTCCTTTTTTTTTTTCTGGATATATTCATTTTTCCACCTATGCTTTTTTTTTTTTCCATGGATACCGGTTTAAATATATACATATATTTTTAATATCCCGGAAACTGAGATGTTTTCCTCTTTCTGAAGCACCAAAAATATAAAAAGTAACTCAAGCTAATCAAGACATCATACCTCTGCTTATACATTTTCTTGTTCATAATCCTTCACTCTATTGCATTTATCCAGCACAATCCTGCATCATCCTGAACCATACTTGGGGTTTCATTCTCTCGGGATTTATCTTCGAAAGATAATCTAAAATCCCTTGTAAAACCTGCCTCCAAGAGATTAGGTGTGCTAAGCCGACTCCATACTTTCTTTACTCCTGCACAGTTGTTGAATTTACACACGGGTTTTATTCGCCCCTGTGTAGAGTACAACTCCCATGTGTGGGAAGGTTTCCCACATACAGCTGTTGTAAGGTGGAGTCAAAGGCTTTTCATCCCATTAACTCTCCTCCCTTTACGGGCTCTTCTCAACCTGTGTGTCTTTGCCGCACTGTTGCATCTTCATCTCTTTTCTATCGCTACTTCAATGGTCACTGCTTCTCTGAACTCTCTGCTTGCGTCCATCCACAACTACGATGGGCGCAAAGCACCTGTCTAGCAACAAACTCTCATCGCTTTTCTGTCCAACTCTCTAATGCAAAGTTAATCGTTACTTCCAGTCCTTCATTTACGCAACAGGCCAACTCTGGAACTGTCTACCACTGTCTGTATTTCCTACTTCCTATGATCTCCAGTCTTTCAACCGGAGTGTGCCAAGGCATCTCGGAATGAATGGATCTTGAAATTGGCTCTCTTTTGTATTTTTTTTCCCTTGGAAGAAACGGCTTATGGGCTCCGGCATTTGGTTCCTCCTTCCTTGAATAAAAATAATAATAAGGATGTTATTGGCCATCGATGCCAAGAAAGCGTTCTCGGCTGTTTGGTTGTTCATGGCAAAAGAAAGATCAAGACTGAATGACCTTGGTACTGACTGCTGATTCTTTCTGATTTATTGCATGAATAACAATCTGTGTGTGTGTGTGAGTGTGTGTGTGTGTGTGTGTGTGTGTGTGTGTGTGTGTGTGTGTGTGTGTGTGTGTGTGTGTGTGTGTGTGTGTGTGTGTGTGTGTGTGTGTGTCAGAGAGCACCGTAGATAAATGAGACAGGATTCTGTTGTGTTATTACTAATACTAATCATCCATTCCTGTCTCTCCCATGAAAACCATGGTTTCAGGGCTAGTCTACTCATTGTTGATATATAATGTGTGGGTGACTAGTCACACATCAGTGAGGGGCTAGTCTATTCATTGTTGACATATAAGTCGTGGGTGACTAGTCATACATCAGTGAGGGGCTAGTCTATTCATTGTTGACATATAAGGCGTGGGTGACTAGTCATACATCGCTGAGTGACGCAATGAAAGCAATAAAACAACCAGCCATCGGATGCCAACACTAAAGGGCCACATCAGGCTGGGACGCTTTAATCCACTCGACCATCAGGAGACAATTTGGTTACACACCTGTAGTTACCACGTACCGAAGTAATTGATTTCCTGAGTAACAGAGAGAGAGAGAGAGAGAGAGAGAGAGAGAGAGAGAGAGAGAGAGAGAGAGATGCGTACCTTTCGAAAAATGAAAACTATCATGCAAACTAAGAACTAAGGAACCGAACGTGGAATCACACACACACACACACACACACACACACACACAAAGATAAAAAAAAACAAAAAAAACATCAACATTGGTTTCGACTCCGGGTCTCACACACCAGACCCAGGTATCTACCTGTGCTGGAAGTTGTGGTTTCTATTTACATGCTTGGTTATAGATCAGCTTTTCTCTGCAACAATAATGATAATAATAATAATAATAATAATAATAATAATAATAATAATGATAAATAATAATAATAATAATGATAATAATAATAATAATGATAAATAATAATAATAATAATGATAATAATTATAATTAAAATTATAATAATGATCATAACAACAACAACAACATCAACAACAACAATAATAATAATAATAATAATAATAATAACAATAACAATAATAATAATAATAATAATATTAATAATTTATAAATGAGAGCGTTCACCATCCACCCACTCGATGAAGTGCTGCTCTCGGGTGCCTGCTTTTTCCTCTCTTCCTTCTTTCCGTCCTTCCTCTTCTGCCTTTCTCTCATTCTTTCCTCTTCCTTCTCTTTACGAGTGACTCTACCCTGAGTGACAAGTCAAATGGTTTCGTGTACACCAAATAATAATTTACCACGCTGGGTGGTAACCATATAACCAGATTATGACGCCTGGTTGTTTAATGGGCAATTAAGGAGCTCCAGTTGGACTGAGCCGGGGCAGGTTTATATCCGTGGGATGGTTGGGGTTTATTGCTCATGTAATGCCACTCAGGGATGATTGGGACTGGTCAGTCTCATCTTAAATGTCAGGACCAACTTGCCTAGCCCCGGGCTCCTACGCTCCTCATGGTGCAACACTGGATTAGACGATGAATGAATGAATGAATAATAATCCATCCATCCATCCAGCATCCAATCCTACGTCGCCTCATAAGGAGCGTTGTAACCCGGGGCTAGGCAAGTTGGTCCTGACATTTTAGATGAAAGTGACCAACCTCACTCATCCCTGAGTGGCATTACATGAGCAATAAACCCCAACCACCCCTTGAATATAAACCTACACAGGCTCAGCCCGATTGTAGCACCTTAATTAACCACTAAACCACCAGGCGCCATAATCTGGCTATATGGTTACCACCCAGCATAGTAAATGGTTTCCTGGTGTACAGGAAACCATTTGGCTTGTCACTCAAGGTAAAGTCACTCGTAGAGGGAAGGAAGAGGAAAGAATGAAAGAAAGAAAGGTAGAAAAGGAAGGGTGGAAAGAAGGAACAGAGGAAAGGGCAGGCACCCAAAGCAGCACTACATCGAGTGAGCGGATGGTGAGTGACTTTCCAACCACTAGACAATAATAATAGCAATAATAATAATAATAATAATTATTATTATTATTATTATTATTTTTATTATTGTTATTATTATTATTATTATTATTATTATTGTTATTGTTATTATTATTATTATTATTATTATTATTATTATTATTATTATTATTACAATAGCAATGATAATTATAACTACCGAACATAGTTATATTAAGATCAACACTCAGCCTGTCCTTGGTCAGAGTGCATTCCATCCGTCTTCATCAGTCAGCGAGAAAGCCATATGTGTACACCTGTAAAAAGGTGGGATAATTTTCCATGATTTTATGTTAATCTCTGTTTATGTATATTATTTTTCATCAATCAGCCATACGTACAGCCATGAGGAAAAGTCTGCGACAGTCTTCTGCCAGCATTGTGTAATGTCTTCCATATTTCACATTCCTTTCCGAGGGTTATTGAGCATCCATACTTCTCACACCTTTTTTGTGTGCTTCATATCGCTGACAGGTAAAAAAAAAAAATAATGGAAAGGAAATTATTAGTCTTCCACTGACATAGCTAGCAGAGAAATGTTGACGAACCTTTACTTATGCCTGTACCTGTGAAAGGATGATGGGAAAACTTTCATTTAACTAAATGTTTATCGATTATTGAATATAATATTTTACTAGTGTATTCCTTCAATCAAGTAATAATAAACTATAATCTATAAAGTCATTCCTATACATAATATGAAGTCATCATTATTTTAATTAATTAGTTTCACATTAGCGACGAGAACGTTAGCCAGCTTTCTGCAATCTGACCTAACCGCAGCAAAACAATAACAACACATTCTCTGAACTGACCAAACGGAAAGGATTAAGTGTAAGAGTTCATTCAGTAACAAAGGCAAAAGAAACTAATTGACTTCACGTGGCACTGAAACATGGTTCTCAGTCACATTTTATGTCACGTGAGAGGATTTCTATTAAAGTCACCAGGAATAAGTGTCAAAACCCTTGTCAAGCCTTTCAGTACCTATGACGCGTGTTTATTTCCTCAGCAGGATTGTATTCAGCTTAGGCAAGATCTGTGGTAGTGAAGGGGTTGGAAGCAGTGTCCATTAACCCTGTCAGTCCTTTGATGTCTTTTTATGTGATGCCCCTGTCACAACACTAGAATATTCAGCTTGGCAGTTATCCGTCGTGGAGAAGGCATTAGTACACTTGCAGTTACCCTGTGTACAGTCACGAAAAAAATTATTGTACGCCCTTGGCTCTGACACCACTGGCAAGGATCACTGAGACAGAAGCCGTGGTTATTTGGTAATGTTGGTAGCCTACCTGTGAGTGTGTGATACAGTGTGCAACTAACAGCAGGTTTTATGTACAGTCACGAGCCATAGTTTACACCCACCCAATATCCTACCTCTCGCTCGATGGACGTCGTAGCCTGGGCCTCATACCGAACGATGACTCCCGCTCCCTCCCTCCGTCATCACCCCCACTCTCTTACCCCTTAACCGTACCTCTCACCGTGCACCGAGGTGGTAGTTCGGAGCTTCCCAGATTCGAAAGCACAACTCTTGATGAGTGTATGTTCGGGATTATAGGAGTTGTTACCGGTATGAATAACACCTCAATAATTAGATTTACAGATTTCGCGCTCTGCCACCGGTTAAGATATAGTTTAGCATTGCATGTCTGCGTCCTATCCGTGCATAAATATGCCAATGATATTAATCACCGTTGGCCAGTGGGTTTATATCCTTTATCTAAACCATATAAGTAAGATTGGTGATAGCAATAATCCATAACATGTATGATATCTGCCGATACCTTGAGAAAGGTAGGTCACTCATATGACACCTCCTTGCGAGATACCGCTGCCTCGTTACCAGCACGCAGATGTCAGTATCGGAGCAGCAGGCTATGGGATTTAACCAGAAACAGGTAACAAGCGGAACGGAAAGGAGGATGCTTATACCTTATATTTCCGTCAAACAGTGATATTCAATCTTCCGTATGAATGTAAACTACTCTTGACAAACCTCTACATTTATTTGCTATTACAGCTACGGTTGTCTCGACTACGCCTTATTACTACGTGTCTGCTTGAGGGAGGATAAGGATAAGCAGGTAATGTAGTAATAGCAGATAAGTTTATATATGTATATTCTTTACGTTGAAACCATTCCCCAGAGTCTACTATATTGGATAACCTGAAACACCTATGACATGTCACAGACAAAATAAATATATATATATATATATATATATATATATATATGTACAGTACATCCCCTAGTACGCAACTATATTGGCGGCAGAGGACGTCGCGTACTAGGAATTCGCATACGGTGAATACATAAACTTATGGGAAAAATTACATATGGGCGGCACCCCCCTTCATGGGCAACCCTTGAGACGCTTTCAGACCTAAGTATTATACTATACAGGGAAGCTAAGACATAGTACCTAAGATAAAGTAAATCTACAAGATTTTGGTTTTACTATGTAAATCATTGGTGGTAGGTGGTGGCAACCATCATCCACTCACATGATGTATTGCTGCCTACTTCTTCCTTACCCTTTATCATTCTTTTTCTGTGCCTGCCCTCCTCTCTTCCTATTTCTCCCATCTTTCCTGTCACTTCTTATTGCTTTTCTCTCCTTTAGGTGACTTTACATTGAGTGACAAGCCTAATGGTTTCCTGTAAGCCAAGAAACCATTTACAATGCTGGGTGGTAACCATATAACCATACTATACGTGCTCCCTAGGTGTCAATAAGTGGGTTGGTGGAGGCTTAGTGCCCCTCTCCGTGAAACAACTATCTCAAAGTCAAATGGCCACCCCTTACAGGATTATGGCATCTGGCAATAGATAGATAGATTGATAGACCTTTACCTGTTATCGCTTCTTGGGAGGGCAATGTCGTGTACTCGGGGTAACCCCAGATTTGGACCACTCTTCGTTGCCAGTCTCGCTTACAAGGAGTTCAATTCGCTTACTAATAAGAAACACACTAAAAAAAAAAAAAAAAAGGTCCTCGCATACAAGGAGGATCGTGTACTCGGAACTCGCATACTGTGGGGAAGTACTATATATATATATATATATATATATATATATATAGAGAGATAGAGAGAGAGAGAGAGAGAGAGAGAGAGAGAGAGAGAAATGTGATAAATATAATGAGAGGATACCATTATTTTATTTCAGAAATGCCTGGAAGAGGTAGGGGTCATGGACATGCCCCTGGCACCCACGCAAATAGGGACGAGGTAATCAGAAGAAGAGGCATTATTATAGGGCTCCATGAGGCCGGGGTATCTGTGTTGGAGACTGCATGTCGCATGGGCATTACTCAGAAAACAGTTCAGTGATGGGTGCTACAACATGCCGAGGAAGGCTATGTTTTAACTAGGCCTAGATCTGGCCGGCCTAGAGTGCCGTCGGCTGAGGACGACAACGGAATTATCACGGCCATCAGAGACAACCCTATAATAACAGCAACTAACGTAAAAAGAGATCTAGCCCTTTCTTTGCCACCCTTCCACCACTCGACGGCATCTCCATGAGGCTGGTCTTAAATGCTATGTCCCAGCAGTTAAACAGATGCTCAGTGAAGAAAATAAAGCAGAACACATTCCGTTCGCCCAAGAGCTCATAAGCCATAGCAAAGCCATCTGGAGGAAGGTGATATTTACAGATGAGAAAACATTCAATTCTGTTTTAGCATCACATCGTCACTGCTGGCGGACTGATAACACCCGTTACGAGGCTAGGAACATCTTCGAGACAGAGGAGCGGCAGGGTTTGTGTTTCCTTCCACAGATGGATGTGGGATGGTGGTCCTGGACAGCTTGTCACAATTGACGGATACCTGACCGGAGCGAAATATATCGCCATCTTGGAAACGTCTCTCTTTCCATCCATTCAGGCGGATGCTATTCCTGAACCAAATCCCATATGGCTTGTCCAGGACAAATCGTCCGTACACACATGCCGAGTTGTGAAAGACTGATTTTCCCGCCACAATGAAATTCGTTTGATCGACTGGCCATCAAAAGGTTGTGACTGCAACACTATTGAAAATTTGTGGGCAATAATGGTGCAGGAGTGGGAAGTGCAGGAACAAACCAGAACTTTAGTGGAGATGAAGGCCAGGCAGGGGTGGGAGGGAAGATGTCGTCAACCAGCTATCTGTAACCGGCTTGTAGATTGTCTCAGCCCGCCTACAGCAAGTACTAGAAGTCGAGGGCGACTGGATCAAATATTAAGCCTTTGAAGGTATCATTCTCAAGGTGCTTATAGCTTAATACATGGACTTAGGTTAGTGTTGTGTTTCCCGCTTTAGGGGTTTAGGTTAACGTCTGCATGTAAGTTGTCTTATGGTGTGTTTTGTGTCCTACTGTATGACTCACATGTAATATAAGTCACACTAGTAATTGCATTATTTCATTACATAACAGTTCCTTATTAGTTTCTCCACTAAAACTATACGTAAAGTAATAGTTGCCTTGGAGGGGTAAATAGTGCATTGACAATTATTGGGCAATATGCGAAGGAAGTGACAGCCTGCGTTCAACAAATGGAAAATGTTCATCTTGACATCTCCCCAGGAAATCTCAATGAAACGCCAATAAACTACCAATGTCATCAGAAGTAATATGTATATTTTTTATTTCATTACCAGTGTTATGTAATACATTACTAATCAACTGGATTATTATTTCAGCATCCTTTATTTGTTCTCGCATATGCATTATGATCTGCTACGTATTTAAAGCAGTGAAATTCCGACCTGCTACTGTATCTCGAAGCACGAAGTATGGAGGGACTGAGAGGTAAGAGGGGGAGGGGATGTGGGAAGGAGAGAGGGGGAGGGGTCATCGTTCGGTGTGAAGCCCCGGCTACGATGCACATTCAGCCTGCGGTAGGTTGGTGGGTGGGTCTCCATTATGGCTCGTGACTGTACTACGTATAGTTTTTATTTGGCGAAGTTGCTATTTTTGAGTGTGTGATGCAGTGTGCAACTATTAGAAGATTTTCTGTTCCACGCACAGTTATAAGAAAGTAAGATCTGCAATACCTAAATTGGTAGTCACTATTTTAGCTATTTGTCTGTCTACCAATGTATTTATCTGCAAGTCTCGGTGTCTGTCTGACTTCTGCCCGTTGGTATATCTAAATTTTCCCCAGTGTCTAAAATAATGTTTTCGATAAAACACATATATAACAGGTAATATCCAGAAATACAAAGGTTTGTGTCTAGTACGTCTGTCTATAACACTATATATCTATGCATCTGTGTTTTTTTAAGTTTTGATGTCTGTCTGCTTTTTGCCTATTTATACATCTGTCTGTGTCAATCTGTCAAGTAATATGATGATTTCTATATCATTAGTAGCATTTAACAGGTAATAAAACTAGTATTGGAACCTTTATTTGTCAACCATATAAACTGCATAGCATTACAGAAAAATGTAATCTTACCCATGTGTAATGCCACAAATTTAGTATTCATGTATGTGTTTAGAGGTACTGTAATTTCTAAGTTAGAGGGGTGTAATCTGAATACTAGTCTATAAATTCCTGTCCTAAGTAGTAATTCATATGTTAATGATTGATGTCGGGTTAACTTTATTTTTATAAATATGCATCTCTGTATCTATGCATTGGGTGATGTGGTTGTGAATGTTGAGCTATGGGAATTCCTCCGTCTGGTCGAGTAATGAATAACATATGCGAGCAGTCTTTCTCCTTGTTGTGCGTCGTTGTTGGGCGCCAAGTTTAAACCTTAAACAGAGTAATGATGGGTATACAATTCTCTCCGTATCCTAGTTGTGAAATGCTTACTAATGAAGCTGCTAGAACCCAAATATGTGAGATTAACAGTCAAAAAGGCCTAAACAATGTAATTTGTGAGGATTTAATAGTCCCGATTGCCTTAGCCGTCACTAGATGGCATAAGCTGCCAAATTCAAGGCAGGATAGTGGTAAATTCAGTATTTAAATTAAGTGAGGATTGAATCCCAAATTTTCCCCAATCCAATCAAAAGTCCTAACGTCATGTGTACACTACTAAATAAATTGTGAAGAGAATTAAAACCCACCACATTTCAAAAACACCAACTCATTTGATCTAGCAGTGGCGTCTCTGGCGTGCCCGGGAAGGCTCACTCGATGCTCAAACATCGTGTGTAATGGACGTTGGTTCAGGTGAGTTGTCCACATTTCTCCTTTCCCCCCCCGCCCTTTTTCCTTGTTTAATCCTTACTTGGGGTGAACCATATGAAGTAATGTTGTTAAAAGCTTAATGTAGACTCGCTGCTCAAACATCGTGCGTAATGGACGTTGGTTCAGTCCCCAGACACCGGTGACGTCGCAGTGTGCACGAGGCCATCTCGTGGTATTGCCCATAGACTCTTACATACACACTTACACTACCCATGAATTATTTTATAAACCGAATGTAGTTGAAATGGTATTATTGATCTATCAGGTGAACTTCTTTTTTTTTTTTGTAGATAGGAATAGAAATTTAAAAAGTGATGTGATCTTGTAACGGAAAGGCGAAATTCAAATTCATTAACCATTTTCTTTCTCTTATATCAATATGTTAGAAAATTAGGAGCGTGGAAGGGAATTTAGTGGTTGTGAGCAATAATGTGATTTTGAGTGTTCCTCGAGGCTAAACAAGCCCGAGTGATTATGTATTCTTGGTGATTATGTGATTTTGAGTTGTTCCTCGAGGCTAAACAAGCCCGAGTGATTATGTATTCTTGGTGATTATGTGATTTTGAGTTGTTCCTCGAGGCTAAACAAGCCCGAGTGATTACGTATTTTTAGTGATTATGCATTAATGATGATTATGAACTATTAATAATTATGAATTAATAATGTTTGTGAATTATAGTGAATTGCATGATGAGAGTATACTATACGGACGAAATAGAGCACGAGTGATTATTTTCGTTGGTTCGAGGCTATGCCAGCCCGAAAAGACAACTCAAGCTCATAAATGTCCCTGTCTTGAGGCTATGGTCTAGCCCAAGAATAACTGACAAAAGAAGAGTGAGGTACGATGACCTCAGAAATCACTTGTATGTCCCAGATTGTTTCGCCTGGAGACAATGTTGTAGGAATGATCACCCAAACCATGGTTTTAATGTACAACCCATTTTCATATGACTAAAGGTCATGTAATTAAAAATGTCTGTTGAAAACCAGTATAGAATTATTAAAGTAAAGTATATGTCATTTTTTTTTTTTTTTTGTTATACCCATTCAAGGGAATTATGTCCTCTCATGCCTAACTCACTCCCCTTCCAATTCAAGATTCCTTCGCTTAGGGAACGACGACCACACGTGGTACTGACTTAATCTCGACTCGGCCAAAAACTGCAAACACTACCAAAACTATCTTAAACAATTATCCTTTACCATACCAAGTCAAAACACCACCCCCTCCCCCTTTTGTTTTACTGAAGTGAATTTTCTATAAACCAAGGAGGGGAGACTAAGTCGAGTACCATCTGTATTATCAAAGGGTATGTTGAACATCACCAACAACCGGTAAGATTATAAATCCTAACATTACACTGATGAACAATAACGGTGGGATTGGAAAACACACCTGCCGTTACACATGTACTCCTACACTGCCTGGGAACAAAGTGAATGATGCAATGAAGGGAAATTGGTATACACTGTTATACATTATGATACACTGAAGTACGACATCGCTTAAAGCCTCACTATTCGAAACTGCACATGATGGAAAGTATATCTGTAAGGGCGAAATTATTATACAAATTATACAGAGAATTCACTGAGGAAAACAACTATAACTCACGTACCGAATATGACATATTATGGGAAAAAAAGAAGTCAAATTTTCTTTCCTGGTAATAACCTCGGGTCCTCATTAACCACACCCAGTTACCTACAAGTGCTCACTGGTTTGGCTTCTATCAGTCATATGTAAGAAACATCTGTTTATCTGTCTACCTTACCTATATAATTATTTACCTACAAACTACCTATCTCCTCTCGGCATATTTATTAATGTTTATCATTCCATTTGTCAGTCAATATGCTTAGCTGATATTCTGTTTTTGTCTGTCGATTTGATCAACATTCTATTCATCTTTCTGTCTATAAACGTATCAAACAGTCTAGTAACCATTCAACCTGCCTGTCGATCAAGATCAACATACCAATCAGATAATCAAGCACTCAATCAATCAATTTCTACTAATCTATCTACTTATCTACCTATATCTGTCCATCTGTCCCATCCACGGTCTCCACAACATCGCCACTTTCTATTAATAGTTTCTTGTAAACTAATATGGATAATTAATAAATCAAGTCATTGAACCAATATATCAGAAAAAAAAAATCCTAACACATAGGCTCCTATGGCTTACTTTCAGCTAACTAAAATCGTCTGGGGTTAGGTGTGTGATTCTGATTGGGGTATTGTAATAAGAATTTCATCTCAGGCTATTATGACCTATATATAGCTGATGAAATTGAGTGAATTAACTAGAATGAAGTACCTAAGTTGTTTCACGTATGAGAGGCAATGGTACTGTTCCTGACACAAAGTCCTATGATACACACTCAACTAAATAAAACTGTTTGCGTTAGCGGGAATTAATTACTACAGCTTCACCGTGAGTGCAAGTTTAGTAGAGAGTGGATAGAGAATGAGGGACTGGCTACAAGAGTGAGCGTAAATGAAGTGGAGGGGAAGAGGGGGAGGGAGGCACCAAGGATGAGATAGAGGGACGGAATAGATAAATATACTATGAAAGAGAGGAGTGTGCGTTAGAGAGAGGGCAGCCAAATGGCAGAGGATTAAGTGATTTGAAAGCAATTTGTTTGTGGCCTCCCCTTACTGAATCAAGGCGTCTGGCAATAGATGTACGGTATGAATAAACAGTACTAACACCATTATTAACCCAATGATGCTCCTGTGACTCACTGTAAGCTGAATGAAATCGTCTGGCGTTAGCTTGAATAAAATGCTCACCTGACTTGACCATGAGAGGGTTAAGTATAAAGTCAATATGATTCAGCAATGGGGATCGATACCTGGTTCTCAGTTAGGGTTTGGATTCCTGTGCCCTTCAGTACGATGACATGATTTTAAATTTATTCTTGCTATTACCAGATGATTTTATTCATGGATATCATTGCAGTGGAGTAGTGAAGGAGTTGATTAAGGCCGTATCTACCTCCTCCAGCTGGAAATGTCTCTCCTCTCCTGAATAAAGTCATCTGGGAGTAGCATGAATACAATGAAAGAAAGTAATCGGTGTGAAAGGTTGTTTCTGTCAGAGAGAGAGAGAGAGACAGAGAGACAGACAGACAGACAGACAGAGAGACAGCCAGCCAGACAGACAGAGACAGAGACAGACAGACAGACAGACAGAAAGACAGACAGACAGACAGACAGAGACAGACAGACAGAGAATTATATTGGGCTAGCGAACGTCAAAAGTCAAAGTGACGGACCATGACACGAAATATGAAAAAGAAATCACGACATTCTCAACTGGTTTCGATCCCGGGTCTCATTAACCAGACACAGTTAACTACCTGTGTTGTTTGCAGCGGCTTAGAGCTATCAACCTACCTATCTGCCCTCCTATATAGCAGTCCATAACTCTCTCTCTCTCTCTCTCTCTCTCTCTCTCTCGGGACTAACTGGTCATTTTAATATATCTGTCTATCTATATCCAAATACCAACCACCAATCCTTCTGTCATTCAGCATTTCTGGTCCTTTTATATTTCCTAGATGTCAGTTAGTATCTCCATTGTCGTGTTTGTTTTATACGCGTACACCTCTGTAGATATATATTTTTTTCTTTACACATAAACACACCAGTTGGTTATCCACATACATATAAACACAGCATCTTCTCATACACATACCATAAACACAGCATCCACTCATCCGGATACCCATAAATACAGCATCCACTCATCCACATACCCATAAACACAGCATCCACTTATCCACATACTCATAAACACAGCATCCACCCATCCACATACCCATAAACACAGCATCCACTCATACACATACCATAAACACAGCATCCACTCATACACATCCCATAAACACAGCATCCACTCATACACATACCATAAACACAGCATCCACTCATACACATCCCATAAACACAGCATCCACTCATACACATACCATAAACACAGCATCCACTCATCCACATACCCATAAACACAGCATCCACTCATCCACATACCCATAAACACAGCATCTACACATCCACATCCCATAAACACAGCATCTACACATCCACATACCCATAAACACAGCATCTACACATCCACATCCCATAAACACAGCATCTACACATCCACATCCCATAAACACAGCATCTACACATCCACATACCCATAAACACAGCATCTACACATCCACATGCCATAAACACAGCATCTACACATCCACATACCCATAAACACAGCATCTACACATCCACATCCCATAAACACAGCATCCACTCATACACATACCATTAACACAGCATCCACTCATACATATACCCATAAACATAGCATCCACTCATCCACATACCCATAAACACAGCATCCACTTATACACATACCCATCTTTACCTAGAAACACACCATCCACTCATCCACACACCCATCTATCCACCTGACAGCGTCCAATCCCAGAATTCACCCCTGCTGGGTAATACTTCTGGTGCCTTAACCCCTTCAGGACAGTGACGACTTTTGTGGAGTATTCTCTATGTCTTCAGACGCTGATATTCAGCTTAGGAAAGATGTCTTGAGCTGGAGGGGTTAGGTACAGCCTTCATTAGTCCCTTCACTGCTGACCCACTGTCCTGAGCTGGAGGGGTTATATACGGAAATTATTAATCTTTTTATTGCTGGCCCACTACCCTGAGCTGAATAAAATTTCAGGTCATTACAGGAATATTATATAATAAAAGACGTCGCTGTATCGATGTGTTACATATATTTCCCTGATCGCCCATATGTTCAGTGGTTGTGATGGCCAGTGATTTCCTTGCTTTGCCTTTGTTGTTGGAATTAACACCTTTGACACAGACCAAGAACAAGATGAAAGGGAAAGGTGGTGGAGTACGAGTATATGAGGAAGATGCAGTTGTGACTAAGCAGGGGCAGAAGTGACTGGAGCTCATATGTAGGGAGGTAACTGGGTGAATATGCGGGATTAGGAAGACTACTACTTTGACCAGTAAGAAATTATGTGGCAGGGTGTATGAGGGAAGATGTCATTTTGTCGGTGGGAGGAGGGGTCGTTAGTTACGACGGAAATAAATATCAGGTTTTTTAGTTGACAACCTCTTGGAGGTTTCAACGTCAGAGAGAGAGAGAGAGAGAGAGAGAGAGAGAATGGCAAAGGCATCTTAGGGAATCATAACCGAACGAGGCAATAAAACAAATTCAGTTGTAAAAAATGTCTGTAAACAAGGTAAAGAAACCACACCAGTCTGCTGGGTTCGATCTTGCCCTCACTATCCAGACCCAGTTTTCTACCTGTGTTGGCCTTAGTGGCTTCTGTTCGTCTCACGTACAGAAAATATGTTTATCTGTGTACTTATTAGTTTTTTTTTTTTACTTGTATGTCACTCTGAAGGACAATACGTCCTCTACTAAATAAGCCTCGCACTCTGTGTGTGTGTGTGTGTGTGTGTGTGTGTGTGTTCATCATTCTATCTCTTTACCGGTTCCTCAGTCACATGCTTCATCAATCACCAGACAATCCCAGAATTCATCCAGGGCGGCCACAACAAAACGCTTTTTACCCTTTGGCTGCCAGTTCCTTCCTGCAGTTTATTTCCACTGACGTCACATGATTTTACTATCTTAAAGGGAGAAATTTGCAAGAGAAAATGCAGAAGGTATTACAGGTAATGTTTTGGCTGGGAAGTATAGTACTTCATGCTTTCTTCCAGCTTATGATGGATGGTTATATTGAGCTCATAGAAACTTCCGGCATCAAAGGTTTTAGTCTCCTTATTGACACTCAACATTACTCCATCATCATCATCATCATCATCATCAACCAGACCTTTATCGCCGAATGAGGACTGGGTGCGGTAGTGGAGAAGAGAGAGAGAGAGAGAGAGAGAGGGACTTTAGCCCTTCAACACCCTCTTCATTTACTTTTTCCTCACATAGTTTCCATTTTCTTTTCCTCTCATTATCCTCACACATTTTAACTCCCTTCATAAAATAAAAATGCTAACACGAAAATTTAAATCATACAACGTACTTGGGATCACAAAATAAGCCTCAGGTTGCCATAGGTTTCGATCCCGGGCCTCACCTACCAGACCCAGTTATCAACCAGTGTTAGCTGCTGTGGCTTCTGTCATTCATATGTAGGAAAAGCCTATTTATATACTCTGCCTTAGTATCATTCTATGTCTCTGTCTATTTATCTTTCAGTCTACCTATCATTCCATTAATATCTATCCAATATCCAAGGTGACCAGAATATAACTACACCATCCATTAATATAGCCTTTGATGAACCGATAAGGTAAAAATAACATTGATAATTACGATGCCTCTAGTATTTAGCTTCAGGTAAGGCAAGACGATTTTATTCAGCTGTCGTTGGGCTCTAAGACCCTAATAGTGTTGATCCTGTCACCATTAAATCTCACGTGGTCGGGACAACTCTAGTATTTTATTACAATTAACACCAAAGAAACTGACGCAGCTTACAGAAACTCATAATGGCCTCAGAGTGTTAGTAAAAAAATCAAGTAGTTGAGCCAATAACTCTGTAATGGGAAACAGTGTGAACTCAAGATCCGTCAACTTTCAATCAGATGAATACAACCGTCTGGCGTTATCTGGAGTCAAATACTGGAGTTGTACCCCCCTCCCTCCATGACATGGCTTAGGTTACTATTCTCTTTTTGTTTTAACCCGGCCTAAAATTGTCATCTCTCCGTCGTGGATGCTGAGTTGTAACAATTGATCAGCATCAGAATATGATGCTAGTCACGATAAAATGCTTTGGAAGGATATACGTGAGCTACGTGAAATAAGCTGCAAAAGGACAAAAATCTGTGCCAAGTTAAGGTAAGAAGGGTATAGTATTAACACTCAGGCTTCTGTGACATACTCTTGTCTGAAATAAGCGTGCGAGGATATCTGGAATAGGGTGTTAGAGGGTTAATGATTTTCTTATTAAACCTCTCAGGCTCCTATGGCTCACGCTAAGCTTGCACAGTTATCTTGCGTTAGCTGGAATATAATACTAGACATGTTCCTTGACTGGAGAGATAATGGTAGTACAATACGTTCAGGCTGTCATGCTCACTCTTACCTGAACAAAATCACTTGACCTTGTTTGGTATTAAATACCAGAACTGTGCCCACCATGACAGGTTAAAAATAAAGCCAATATTTTGCAGGAATGGGGATCGATATCTGGTTCTCAGTCAGGGTTCCGGTTCCTGTGCCCTTCAGCTGAATGCTGTCATCTGGTAGTGGCAAAAATTAAAATGGAAAAGTAACTGAAGTGAAGGGGTTATTTCCGAGAGAGAGAGAGAGAGAGAGAGAGAGAGAGAGAGAGAGAGAGAGAGAGAAGCTTGCCTTCTTGCGTCCGAGAGCATTACAAAAAGAAGAATTACTCCAGTTATTCCTGCTGTCAACATTAAGTATCTGCAGTCTGTTATAGATATGGCTGAAAACAAGGGGGGGACAGAAACCGCAGAAGATACGGGGATCGAATACCGTTTCATATCATGGATCAGGACCCTCTTCCTGTCTGTCTGTGAAGTTTTGTTTAGTTTGTTTATGTTTAAGTGTGTTTATCCTAAAATGTTCTCAGGTATACGCAGAAATAATACGAATGTGGTGGAGAGGGTGCAGTGAACTGTCTGTGGGTAATATTACATAATTCTTGGAGTAAAAGAACTGCGTCCGTGGAATAGATAAATGCTGTAATATTACCCTCGTACAAGAGGTGACAGAAGGGAGTGCTGAAAGTATTATGGAATAAGTCTGCTAAGTGTTGTGGTAAAGATATTTGCATGAGTACTGATTAAGATAGTAAAACATATTTTAATTGTTTGATGACTGATGAACAGGGTAGCTTTTGGAGGCGTAGAGGTTGTGTATGCTGTATATTTGAATGAAGCTATAATAAATTTGTTTATGTGTCCTCTGGGCAAAGGCTTCAAGGCCTACTTCTCGGCGGCAGTGGCATATATCAAGGCCTAGTAGTCCTCCTGCGCCTCCACATTTCACTTTTCGTAAAGGAAGCATTATAGAGCTGAACTTGTAATTTTGTTTGATAATGGAAACACGGATGAAATATGGAAGGTGTTGGGTATGTACGGTGAGGATCGAAGGTGTTGGACTGCAGATTTAAATACTTTCCTGCAGGTGCTGTAAAAAAGATTTGATGTACTAGTAAGGCAGCGGAGCAGGCTATTCAGTTGTATATAAAAAAGAAAAGAAACCCCTGGTTCATTTGCAGGATCGAAACCTGGTGTCCCAGTGAGGAATGTGGTTTCTTTCCTTGTCAGCTGTGAGGGTTTCTGTAGTTGGAACGATAAAAACTAGGTAAAATCTTCCGACTTAAAGAACAAGTCAACTTTGTTATTTTATCCTATGTTTTACTAGACCATTATATTCCTCTTGGTAAAAGCCTCCTGGTCGTGTGTTAATGTTGCTGAAATTAAATACTGTACACTGACAAAGAGAGAGAGAGAGAGAGAGAGAGAGAGAGAGAGAGAGAGAGAGAGAGAGAGAGAGAGAGAACGCGTTATCAGAGTGCAGTAAATAGCTATGTAAGGATGGCTCCCACGCTTTCAAAAGCCTTAACAAATATAATCCTTCGTAATTTCTAAACACATAGGTATTAAATTTTAAAAAGAATCTAGCCTTAATACTCGTGCTTGTCTGTACCTAAAACATCCCCTATAATAAGTAACCCAAAACGCCAACTCGTTAAAACACAAACGAAATATCCCAATTTCTACATACTCCTTCTTCTTTCTTAGATTTTCTTGCCTTAAGTTGGCAGATCGGGCACCTTGGTTTTTCACAGGGAGGTTTAATTTTCTACTTGGTCATCAGAAGCACGTAAATCTTTTTCTGTCACCCATAATCCCATTCATTCATAAGTTAGTAACTCAACGTTTCACAGGTCTTTTCACTTAAACACCGTTTCACAAAGTTTGATATCTGAATCTCCCAACTCAGCTCAGCTATTTTCATAAATCAAGAAATAACTAAGATCACTGAAGAGGGGGCAAAATAACACTGTTTCATTTAATGCAAGGAAAGCCAAATATATCCAGTGTACTAACAAACAGGTGTTGCCTGACTCCTATATTGTCCTTCATGAAATCAGTACCCTTGTCTCTTAAAGTATTCAAATTCTCGTTGTTTCGCTTAATAAGATCATCAGTTGGACCTCGCACGTTAGATCACTTGCTAAAATCGCCTCAAAGAAACTTGGATAATTGAACTGAAACCGTAACTTCTTCATAGAAGAGCTGTTAGCTATATTTTGCAAGAGAGATGTGTACTCTTAGCTCGAACATTCCACTCTCTTATGGAGTGGATGTAGAGAGGTTGCACCAAAACCAGGCAAAATTCAGAACAAAGCCATAGGAGCATTAAGAACTCACCAGTTACATATGAAGTACCCCTTTAAATAAAAAGGGATGTTGCCAACCTTGCATTGTTTTATTTATTTATTTATTTTTTTTGAAATTGTTCAGATGATGTTGCATATATATATATATATATATATATATATATATATATATATATATATATATATATATATATATATATATATATATATATATATATATATATATATACATAAAATGTTACACTCCATTTGTGTAATTGTTCATTTCAAGAAATGGGCAGTCAGATTGGCCATTAGGTGAAACGGCCAGTCATTTGCTCATTTCATGATATGGACGATCAAACTGCCCATTTCGTGAAACGTGCAGTCATTTGCCCGGATCATGAACTGAGCAATTTGTCGCCCAGTTCTTAAACTGGAAACATTGTTTTTCATCATTATCGGTCAAAGGACCTTGGCTGGGTGGGGAGTTGAACCCCTCAATGGTCGTAGGGACGGAAATAGTTTGGATCCGTGGCCGGCCCAGGCACCATGTTTTCAGGTTTTGACTTTTTTTTTTTTTTTTTTTTTTTACCAAATTGAAGAGAAACATCTGGCGCACCTGACACTGCAATTTTTAGCTTCCTAAATCCATCTTGTGCTTGGCAATGAGGCGCGAAAATTTTTCGCCAAATGACTGCCTATACGTCGATGAAAACTAAGCAGACACAAGATCCATCCGGCAAGCGCTCTGCCAGTGGAAGTTTCATCTGTTTCTTTGTTCGTCCAAAATGTGCTTCAAAAAGTTGTACATAGATTTCCATTAAATTTTGTGAATATGTGGGCCATGAGACAAGGAAGAGTTGATTAAATTTTAGTTTAGAGCTGAGTTCGATCCCCGGTTGAGGACTGTTTTGTTTGTCCACAAGATACTTCAAAAACTTTTTGAAAGATTTTATTGATTTCTTTTCTGGGTATGTGAGTCATTGGCCAAGGAGGAGTTGATGAAGTTTGGAGGTGATCTCAGTTGTCTGGTATAGGCGTTGGAGGAGGAATGCGCTCAATGAGTGCTATCTTTTGGAATGAATTCGTGCATGCGTTTAAGACTGGTACTGGCGTAATCATCATCATCATGCAGACGTCTTTTCTCATATATAGAAGGCATAAATTAGGGTCTTTGGAGTACCGTAGTAATAAAAAGTGATAGATGAGAAATAAAAAAAATTCATCCCTAAGAAATGGGCCACACTGTCATTCAGTCTGCACTCCATCCCCCGGAATCCCTACTCCACCTGCCAGTTCTTAAACTAATCACAAGGCCTCACCGACAAACAGCAACGGGATCTGGGCAGAGATTGTGAAACAGGTTTTGATCACAGTTTCCTATGAGATTCAAGGGATTCCTTTTAATCTAACCCCTTCAGTGTGACGACGTATTAGTCTTTTTATTTTAGCAAACTCCAGACGACTTTGCTCAGGTATTGAGAGAGTTTTGGAAGTGAATGGGTTAGATGCGGCCTTCAGTGACCCCGTCAGTACCTGGAGGCTCTAGTAACAGGAAGAAAATAGCCTGGTAGCTCACAGCAGCATACTAGGCAAAGGCATCATCGGAGGGAAGTGCTGACCTTATATTTTCTTCTAAAATCATGAGATACGCTAGTTGTTTTATATATTCTCCCTCACTAGGTCTGATCAGCCTTTGATCAGGTGAAGTGGGGTAAGGGGATGGGTCCATTATGATGTGGCAGGGGTAAATCAGCTCTGCTGTCGGGCCCTGCTGCGGATGTCGCTGATAGCACTGCGCAGTTGACCCTCGTGCGGTGTAGTGCGATGAGGATCTGTCTCTTCTCCCCTTGGGAGTATGTCGTCCTGTTACCTCCCTTTCTTTGGGGGAAGCAGCCTACGTATATAAATAAACTGGTATTATCAACAGCATTACAAAGGGTTTAAAAATTGATGATTCTGATGATCAAGATGGCAATGATAAAGATGATTCTGGGGTTTTGATTGCAGTTTTAATATCAAAACTGGAGATATCTTGACAACAGCAGTAATGCAGGGGGTTTATGCTAGCTAACGCCATGCCCTGTACTCCTGCCTTTTCCAACGTGCCTCTTCTGTCTCCTATCACTCCCAAATCCTTCTTACCAGTCTCTCCAATTTCCCCTGAATATGACTGGTTGGGTCGTGTGTGGGCACGTGTATGAGTCTGTGGTGATTTCGATCAGGTGTGTTGTATGACCATCCATGACGTCACTCTCGCGCTGTGTGCGACATTCCCTGGCTAGAATTTCCACTGCTTTTTCCTCCAGCTTTCTCGAATTTAGGCATGACTTTCCTCAAGCCTCTATATTACATATTATATTAATGTCTCTGACTGTTATGCAGTGTGTTATATATTAGTGCCTCTACATCAGTACATCATAAACAGGGTTAAAATGTACAATATAAAGAGATGGCCACAATGTAACTTGGTGAAGGGCACAATATATCATACTGTACGTGGCAGCGCAGACCCTTCAGTTTAGTACGAAACACCAGATTTTTGACCCTGCAGAGGTTTTTTCATTTAAGTTTTCTGGGAACATGAGTATATTCTTGAAAGGGTGTCGCCGAAACACACTACTGTAGGTGGTGGTCCTATCTTAACTCGCTGCATCTCCATACAAACACCCGGGAGAATTAACTTGTTTCAGGTCAGGGCAAGGTTTGAAAAGTAATTGAAAACCAGACAGTGGCAATGGTGGACCCAGTCCCCAAAGTAGGATACTATGTAAGAACTTGGTTGAAGTCCACTCCCAGACTTACACCCCTTGTTGGGGGTTACAGGTATTTTTACTAACTCATGATGGGGTAGGAAAAGGAAAAGCTTCAGCTTAGGGAATACGGTGTCCTCCCTTAGAGACCAAACACACACACACACACACACACACACACACACATACACATCATTGCTACATAAAATGGAAGAGAAATCGGAAAGAATTATACTAACTGGGGACTTCAATACAAATATAAATTGGAATACTCTAGATATAATTAGTCAAGAAAGCTGTTGGGACCAAAAGCTCCTGGATCTCGTACAAGAGTTTTTCTTAACGCAACATGTGAGGAAAACCACCAGAAAAAGAGGACTTGATGTACCTTCAGTGCTAGATCTAATATTTACAAGGCAAGAAAATGATGACAGTTTAATATATCACCCTCCACTCGGCAAAAGCGATCATGCAGTACTAAATTATAACTTCAGGATAGCATATGACATAGTAAACAGCAATGATAGTTACAAAAAGAGCCTAAACTATAAAAAGGGAAATTATCAAGACCTAAAGAAGTATTTCTTAGAAGTTGATTGGGAAAATGAGCTTAGAGGACAAGATTTAAATGCTGTATATAAAAAATTTTGTGAATTTTATGAAATAGGAGTCCAGAAGTACATCCCACAGCACAAAGAAGCAGATAAGAAAGTACAGAAATGGTTCAATACAGAATGTAAAAAATCAAAAGAAAGAAGAGATTTGTTGTGGAATAGATACAGAAGACACAATAGTGAAAGGGCGTATAATAAATACAAACAGGCAAGAAACGACTATACAAGAATAAGGAGGGAAGCCCAAAAACAGTTTGAGGAGGATAGAATAAATAAAAGTAGTGATCAACCAAAGCTGTTTTACAGCTACGAAGTATATCAGAAGCAAAACTAAAGTAAAAGATATAATACAATCCATTACGGACGAGGGAATCACTTATACACAAGAGAAAGATATTTGTGAAGCACTAAATAAGAATTTCCAATTAGTTTTTACAGAAGAAAAAAATTTTGAGAGGGACTATGTGGAACACGCATGTCCACACATACTACCAGATATACAAATAGCAGAAAAAGTAATACAGGAGGAGTTAAGTAGATTAGACAGAGGAAAAGCAAGTGGTCCTGATGAAATTTCATGTTGGGTATTACGAGAATATGCAAAGGAGTTAAGTAAACCATTATTTTTAATTTTCAAGAAATCCTTGAGTCAAGGTAAACTACCTGATATTTGGAAAAAAAAAAACAAATATTGTCCCCTTATTCAAGAAAGGAAATAGACAAAATCCACTCAACTACCGACCAGTATCACTGACCAGTGTTGTAAGCAAGGTATTAGAAAAACTTATAAGAAAAGTTTGGGTAAATCATCTAGAAGAACACAGTATGATAACAGAAAGACAGTTTGGTTTCAGAAAAGGAAAATCATGTGTTACTAATCTGTTGAGCTACTATGACAGAGTAACAAACACAATACAGGAAAGGGAAGGATGGGTGGACAGTATCTATTTAGATTTCAAGAAAGCTTTTGACACAGTACCACAGCAAAGACTTTTATGGAAACTGTACCATCAAGGAGGAATTCGAGGCAAACTGTTTTGTTGGATGCAAGACTTTCTCATAAAAAGAGAAATGAGAACAGTACTAAGAGGAAACTACTCATCATGGAAAGAAGTGACTAGTGGAGTACCACAGGGTTCAGTGCTGGCACCAATCATGTTTTTAGTGTATATAAATGATATAAACAGTAACACTGGAAATGAGAGCTATCTGAATATGTTTGCAGATGATGCAAAAATACAAAGGAGAATTACTAACATAGACTCTTGTAAAGAGCTACAAGAAGAATTAAATAAACTTCATAAATGGAGTAGTACATGGCAAATGGAATTCAATGTGGACAAGTGTCATGTAATCAAGTTTGGTAAAAGTGGAAAAAGACCTGATTGGGATTATAAGTTAGGAAATAAAACCCTATACACATCAGAAAGAGAGAAAGACCTAAATGTGATTATCAATAACAGACTATCTCCGGCTGACCACATCAGCGAGAAGGTACGGAACATGTATACACTGCTTGCAAATATGAGAATAGCATTCACATACATAAATGAAGACATGCTAAGAAGGATAATAACATCATTCATTAGACCAACCCTGGAATATGCATCAGTAGTCTGGAGTCCTCATCTCAAAAAGCACATAGACAAGATTGAAAAAGTTCAAAGGGCCGCTACAAGATGGATACCAAGCTTAAGGGACCTAAGCTACGAAGAAAGACTAAATAAACTGAATCTACCAACACTACAGGAGAGAAGGAAAAGAGGTGACATGATAATGCTATATAAATGCATATCAGGAAAGGAGAAAATAGACATAAATGATTACTTAACATATGGAGAAGCATCAGCAAGAGGACACTGCAAAAAATTGCATAAGAAGAGAGGTGATAAAGACGTAAGGAAATTCAGTTTCCCAAACAGAGCAATTGATCAATGGAATGCACTACCGAATGAAATAGTGTGTGCCAAAACAATTCACAAATTTAAGGATATGTACGATAAATATGGTTTAAGACACGGGACAGTACGAGCTTGACTCATTCCTGTAAAGATACAATTAGGTAAGAATTAGGTAAGAGAACACACACACACACACACACACACACACACACACACACACACACACACACACACACACACACACACACACACACACACACACACACACACACAGAGCGTGAGTCTCCCCCCTCAGTGAAGCTCTCAACATCCTCCAAGAGATCCTTGTGGTAAAACTTAAGAACTGTCTATGATATTGCTTTTTGTGAATGTGAATATCACAGAATATATAAGAACACACTGTTAATATATTAGACATAAGTGCCATCCTTCAATTAAAAAAAAAATACTGAATCGATGTAAAGAATATACAGAATCGTGGCAAAAATAAATAAAAGCATGAGACACAAAGGAGTAAGACGCAAAAAAAATATTAATGGCCTTTATTTTCAACCTGTACGTAGACACAAAGACAGAGAACCCTCAGAGAGAGAGAGAGAGAGAGAGAGAGAGAGAGAGAGAGAGAGAGAGAGAGAGAGACAGACAGACAGACAGACAGACACACACACACACACACACACACACACACACACACCATACACACACACACACACACACACAAATAGTGAAACACAGAGAGAGAGACAGCGGAAAAAAAGAGAGAGACAGAGACACACAGAGAGACAGAAATATGGAGACAGACACAGACAGTGACAGAGTCACACAGAGAGAAACAGAGACACAGAGAAACACACAGAGACACAGAGACAGCGAGATACAGAGAAAACACAGAGGCAGAGAGACACAGATAAACACAGAGACACACAGAGAGAAATACACACACACACACACACACACACACACACACACACACACACACACACACACACACACACACACACACACACACACACACACACACACACACACACACACACACACACACACTGACCAGTGTTGTATGCAAGGTACTAAAAAAGCTAATGAGATAAATTTGGGTCAACCATATGGAAAAATACAATATGATAACTCGGTTTTAGAAAAGGAAAATCATGTGTTACAAATCTGTTAAGCTACTATGACAGAGTTGCAGAAGCACTACAGAAAAGAGAAGGATGGGTGGAGAGCATCTATTTAGATTTTAAGAAAGCATTTGGCAGAGTACCGCACCACAGACTTTTATGGAAACTGTACCATCAAGGAGGAATCCAGGGTAATCTGTACTGTTGGATTCAAGATTTTCTCAGAAAAAGGGAATTGAGAACAGTACTAAAAGGAAATTACTCATCGTGGAGGGAAGTAGGCTGACTAGAGGATTTCCATAGGGCGCTGTGCTGACACCATTTATGTTATTAGTATATATAAATGATATAGACAGGAACGTTCGAAATGCAAGCTATGTAAATATGTTTGTGGATGATGCAAAAATACAAAGGAGAGTTACAAACACAAACTCTTGCAGAGAGCTACAAGAAGAATTAAATAAGCTTCATGAATGGAGCAATCGATGGCGAATGGAATTCAGTGTGGGCAAATGCCATGAAATTAAGTTTGGTCAAAGTGGGAGGAAACCAGATTGGGATTATAAGCTAGGAAGTTGCACCCTACACATATCAGAAAAGGAGAAGGACCAAGAGTGATTATCAGTAAGAGACTATCTCCGGCTGACCACTTAAATGAGAAAGTACAGAACATGCATACACTGCTTGCTAATATGACAGCAGCATTCACATATATCAATGAAGACATGGTGAGAAAGACAGTGTCATCATTCATCAGACCAATCCTGGAATATACACCAGTAGTCTGCAATGCTCATCTCAAAAAACACATAGATAAGACTGAAAAAGTGCAAAGGGCCGCTACAACATGGGTACCAGGCTTAGAGGATCTAAATTATGAAGAAAGACAAGAAAAACTGACCTTACCAACATTACAAGAGAAAAGAAAAAGAGGAGACATGATTCTGCTACATGAATGCATGTCAGGGAAAGGAAAAATAGACATCAGCGAGTATATAACCCATGGAGAGGCATCAGCTTGAGGACACTGCAAAACACTGCATAATAAAGAGAGGTGACAAAGACGTGAGGAAATTCAGTTTCTCAGCTAGAGTAATTGATCATTGGAATGCAACACCGAATGAAGTAATGTGTGCCAAAACTATTCATAAATTTAATGATATGCATGAAATAAGTGGTTTAATGCACGGGACAGTACGGGCTTGACTCATTCCAGTAAAGATACAATTAGGTAAGTACAGTTAGGTAAGTGTACACACACACGCACACACACACACACACACACACACACACACACATAGATCGACATACAAAGAGACAGAGAAAAAGACAGAGAGACACAAAGAGAAAAAGACAAACAGTCATACAGAGGCAAACAGACAAAGACGGACAGAACAGCGAGAGAGACGCAGAGATACCGACGGACAGAGAGAGAGACACACACAAATATCCACGGACAGAGAGAGAGAGAGAGAGAGAGAGAGAGAGAGAGAGAGAGAGAGAGACAGAGACAGAGACAGACAGACAGACAGACAGACAGACAGAGAAAGAGAGACAGACAGAGAAAGAGAAAGATATGGAGAGAAGGAGAGAGACATAGAGAGACAGAGACAATAAAAGGCAGGGAGACGGACACAAGAATTTAGAGACAGAGAGAGACAGAGACAGAGGAATAGAGACAAAGAAAGAGAAATATAAAGAAAGATACAGAGACAGAGGAATAGAGACAAAGAAAGAGAAAAATAGAGAAAGAGACAGTGACAGATTAGTTGGGATGAAATTTCACATCATTGTTTTCCAGCCACAAACGGAAACCAATTTTTGTCCGCCAGTGTACAATACCTAACTTTAACATTATCAACGGCTTCACTACCAAGGGTGTTTAACACCGTCCACACACACCGTACATACACTGCACCTTCCCTCCATTTCTTGCATATTCAACATTTTCCATCCACACTTTACATACACAATACCTTCAATAACGTATTCGTGTTTCCGTTGTCAACCATAATTCACAAATCCAGCTCTACATGCGTTCATTATATGTCTTGCCGCAAAGATGCAATCCACGCATCCTGTACAACTCCAAATACTACTTTGTTCAAGAAGCATCAAGTAGTCTAACATATGTCTTATTTTCCATAACACTACTCATCCAAATCCCTTTCCTACAACACTACAGACTTATCGAAAATAACTTTAACTGTTCTACCAAGGTAATGTTACAACTTTTTTTCTTCTTCAGGGGTACAGTTCTATTGATTCAGGAAGTCACTGCCTCTCTCCATCATACTGTATCATTTCAGCAAATACCAGAGAATAATTTAGGATAAACCCACCAAAGCATAAGTAGCCTAAAAAGAAACCTCATCGACATACAGGAAGCGGGTCAGGATCCATGACTATCAACCGGGAATGGATCCCAGTCTCCGTACGTTTATTTTCTTGTCATTTTTTAATAAGGAAAATTATAACAGACTACAGATACTTGGTGATGACAGTAGTAAGTATTACTCGCTGAATTGTTCTTTGTGTGAGGCAAACATTCTGAAACTATGTAGAGATGATCTCTCTCTCTCTCTCTCTCTCTCTCTCTCTCTCTCTCTCTCTCTCTCTCTCTCTCGATAAAATGACGATGATGATGATGATAATGCTGATGGTAATGATGATGATGAGTGGCCACTGGGAAGGTTAGACATTTTCCTCTGGCCAGCATGGCTGAACTCTGAAATTGGACATTGGGTAATAGAAAGTTTGAGAGATGGTGGTGAAGACTAGGATACAGGCAAACAGACTTTTAAAATATAGAAAAATATATTGTTTGTTTAGATTAGACAGACAGAGATACAGACAGATCAAGACCGACTGAAAGGTCAACAAACAGATGCAGATGTGCAGACAGATATAGTTTCAGACACACAGACATGGTAATGACGAGGACAGAGACAGAAAGATACATTGAATCTTCAGAATAAAAGAATGATGGAACAATTCGCTGACTATGATAGATAGAGAGATAGAGAGAGCTAGAGATACAAACACTCAGATGAACGGACATATTTTCCACACAGTTATCGGAAAGAAAATCCTACAACCACCACAAGTCTGGATAATGAGGGTCAGAGATAGGAGCCCTTAGAGATGGGAGGTTATTTACTACATCATATCGGGGTTCAAATTGGATTCATCTTTAGGCTATATATTATACCCTCTCGCTTAAGTATGTCAGAGCTCTTCATATGTATTTTTATCTCTCTCTCTCTCTCTCTCTGACGGGAAAAACCCTTTCACACTGATTACTTTCTTTTCACTGTATTCTTGCTATGACTTTATTCAGCTAAGGAGAGACACTTCCAGCTGGGGGAGGTTAACTCCTCCACAAATCCACTCCAATGAAAACCATGAATAACATCCTCTGGCAATGGCAAGAATAAAATTAAAACTAAGTCATTGTACTGAAGGGCACAGGAACCGGAACCCTGACTGAAAACCAGATATTGATCCCCTTTCCTGAATAATAATGGCTTTTAAGTTGGCTCTCTCATGGTCAGGTCTTGTTAGCATTTTATTTAAGCTAACCCTAGATGATACTATTCAGCTTAGAGTGAGTCACAGGAGCCTTGTCGGGTTAATACTGTGTTAGTGCTATTTATCTATACCGTATATCTATTGCCAGACGCCTTAATTCCGTAAGGGGAGGCCACAGACAAATCACTCTCAAGTCATCTTATCCCCTGCAATTTCACTGCCATCTCTGTAACTAACACCCCTCTCTTTCATATATATATATATATATATATATATATATGGGTGAGTTTGAGTATCTTGAAGTAGTGAAATTATTAATATATTAATAAATCAAACCTTCCACCACCTACTCAAAGGGGAAAAATGTTGCAAGTAAAACCATATTTGTTTGTCGGCATCAGTCGAGACATTTTCTGATGAATCACTTTTTTTTCTTGGTTCCCAGAGGATAGTGTTTTGCAGTGAAGGAGACCCTCGACTACCCAGTGACCCCTCCGTCTTTGCTTCCCAACCCTAACCACCCTCACTCCATCCGCCTTCTTTCGCCCATCCCCACACTCCCTCTCTCTACCCCTCCCCTTTCCCACCTCACTCTCCCTCCCACCACCCCCAACATCATTCCCTATGTTGCCGGAAGCTTGCTAATGCATGTAATTATCTGATGTAAATCAAAGTTATTTTTTATCTGTGCGATTATGCAAATAGGATCTGGATAGTAATAAAATTCGTATTCTGTATACAAATACAATCCATGATATATAGCAGGACTTTTCATTAGCCTAAATATGTCATCCAAGATTACTGTCTAGGCCAGATAATCAGACGCTAGCGTTAGCGAACCAATCAAAAGTGTCGGAGGTGAGCAGTGTGCTAAAGACCGAGGTGAGTTCAAGGACACACATGATTACATGGGCACCCATAGTCATCACAATGAATCGACACGACACCCTCTTGACTGAACACGGCCGCATCATTTCTCTCCACAGTGGATTTATCTCAGGCCATTATGAGCTATTTCTGGGTGAACAAGTTGTGTGAATTAGCTAGAATGAAGTACTTGGGATCATTCAAGTACGGGAGGCAATGGTACTGTTCCTTACACACAGAATCCTATGATACACACTCAGCTGAATAAAACAGTATGCGTTAGCGGAAATTAATTACTACAGTTTCACCGTGAGTGAAAGTTTAATAGAGAGTGGATGGAGAATAAACGACTGACTATAACAGTGAGAGTAAGTGAACTGGAGGAGGGGGGGGGGAAGAGGACACTAAGGATAAGATATAGGGATGGAGTATATATATATATATATATATATATATATATATATATATATATATATATATATATATATATATATATATATATATATATATATATATATATATTACATGCATTAGCAAGCTTCCGGCAACATAGGGAATGATGCTGGGGGTGGTGGGAGGGAGAGTGAGGTGGGAAAGGGGAGGGGTAGAGAGAGGGAGTGTGGGGATGGGCGAAAGAAGGCGGATGGAGTGAGGGTGGTTAGGGTTGGGAAGCAAAGACGGAGGGGTCACTGGGTAGTCGAGGGTCTCCTTCACTGCAAAACACTATCCTCTGGGAACCAAGAAAAAAAAGTGATTCATCAGAAAATGTCTCGACTGATGCCGACAAACAAATATGGTTTTACTTGCAACATTTTTCCCCTTTGAGTAGGTGGTGGAAGGTTTGATTTATTAATATATTAATAATTTCACTACTTCAAGATACTCAAACTCACCCATCAATAATTGGGTTACGTTGGGCACATGCTTGTTATACTAGGAGGTGAACGTCATTCCCTCATATTCTCTGATTAGGAGACACCTAATACAGACTCTGCAAGGAAAGAAAGCAGGCAACATCTACAGCCGGATGAATGTGTAGTGTTCAGCTGGTAGCAGTGTGTGAACCAGTACGCTACAATGCTGGCAAGATATATATTAATCCATTACAAAAGCCATAAAATCTAAGTTTTTCGTTCTCAGGAATATCATCCTCATTTGCGGTAGAACTTTCTACCATAATAAAGCATAACGACGCCAAATAATATGAAGTCGGTGGTGCACGACCATGACATTAAATGGTCATGGATTTTATATGTAATATGTTTCCCCCACCTTCCTTTCCTAGTAACTGGCTGGGTAAGATTTACTACATGACTCATAAATAAATCATTAATCATCAATAATTGACGGTGTGTGATTCTAATGTTATATCGTCTGTATTAATTTTGCATAAAAAAACCAATCCTTGGTTTGTAGCATTATAGTTAGATTTAGATACAGAAGAAAACCTAAGGTTACATTCGGCTTTATTGCTTTATAACCTGTCTACTGCCTACTGCAATAGTTCTCTCCCATTCCAATAATGCAACTCTACTGCTGTTGAGGCTTTCCCACCTCTCCCCCAACCCAACCCCGCCTCACTAAGTAGTGAGAGGTTCGAATCACGATCACACGTGGTTCGGAATTCAAACCTTGGGCTGAGCCGGCATTGGCAACGCTAGGTGGTAAACGCAGGAGTGAAGCCAACTGTACATGTACTATGATTCTTTCAAAATTATTGAGATCTGTGATGGATTAAATAATAGAATTCTAAAGATACTGTATATTAAAACAAGGTATCCTTCATTGAATAACATTATGTCCGTAGTCCCATTATCTCTTCCATAGTCTCTGTGTTCTCCATAGGTTAGATGGCCGATACAGTCACAGGATCACCAATGAGCATGGATTTGAACAGCAGCAAGCACTATGCATTTGAAATATTTTTACCTTCTTAAGCAGTCATGCATATCCTGTTGTTTTAGTTGATAATGGAAAAAAGCTAATTTTCGTCGTACTTGTAAACCGTTTTGCATTGTCGATAACAAGTTATGCTACAATAGAAAGCAGAAACATGATGATCCACTGAAGGTGCAAGTTTTGTGAAACGAAGCGGAAGTGAAATGTGTGATTCAAGAAGTTCATGAAGGATCAGGGGAAAGCAAGGAATCTCGAAGTATGCGTGCACATCATGGAATCGCAACTACAGTTACATTAGTCAGAAAACTCTTTTATTGGCTCTCTGTTGAAGCTGATGTGTCTGCTTATATCAAGTCTTGTGCTCAGTGTCAAAAAGTAAACCCCAAACCATCGACTGAAGTACCAGAGCTGCACTCAGTACCTGTTCCTAATACGGTCATGAAGCAGATTGGTATAGACATTTGCACACTCCCAGAAAACGATGGCTACAAATACGTAGCTGTTGCTATTGACTATTTTTCAAAATGGACTGAAGCAAAACCATTGAAACAGAAAGATGCTTCCAGTGTCGCCGAATTTCTCTTTGAACTTGTAACAAGGTATGCATACTTTGATATACAAATAAATGATCAGGGTCGGGAATTTGTTAACCAGGTTTCAGAAACTTTGCATGAGCTTACTGGGGTGAAGCAAAAGGTGACTAGTGCTTACCATCCTCAAGCAAATGTCTTGTGGATCGACAGAATAGGACAATAAAGGACAAATTATTGAAAATATATGAAAGTGATAACAACTGCGTTTCCTGTCTTAATGGAGTGCTATTTGCTCACAGAACAGCTGTTCATAGATCAACTGGTTACTCTACATTTTTCCTTCTTTATAACCGTGAACCCAAACTCCCTGTGGACGTCAAGTATGGAATACAGAATCAGTCAACAACATGTGACTTTGAAGATTATGTGGTGAAAGTGGCACAAGCCATGCATGACATTCGCGAGCACTGCAAAGTAAATGCTAATGCATATATTCAGAAAGCACAAGCTAAACAACAACGGAATTACAACAAACGACACAACACAGCTTATAGTTACAAGCCTGGAGATCTTGTTCTCTCAAAAAACCTTAAACTTGCGGACAGGAAAGGCGATAAGCATTTACTTCCATGGAGTGGTCCCTTCAAAATTGAAAGATTATTGGATAACAATACTTGTGTGCTTTCATCATCAGATGTAGAGATTAAAAAGAAATAAAATTTATGTAATCTAAAGCCGTTTGTTCAAAGGAGGGATAATGAACCAGTATATAAGTGATAGTGACCAACCAGAGGCTAGTACAATGAAAAAGACACTTACTCGAATGTGGATATCTTCTCTTGGACTGACAGAGAATGACAAAAATATAATTATAAATAATGACTGGTTGAATGATAAGATTATAGATACTGCACAGACTCTAATATGTAAGCAGAATCCTGTGGCAGCAGGACTGGACACGACACTGTTTACACAGAGGCCAAGTGGGTTTGATTCACCTGGTTTTAATACTGTATAAATTCACTTTGATGAAAATCGGAATTACTGGTTCACCTCTTCAACGGTCAGAATGAGGATAGAGGTAGCAGATAGTATGACACCCCAAAAATTGATTGAATCTGCTCAAAAGCAATTGAAATCTCGCCATGAATCTCTTGCCAAAGATGGGTGCCTAGAAGTTAATCTTATACATTGTGATCAGCAGACGAATAGTTATGACTGTGGACTGCATGCAGTTGCAAATGCTATCGAATTTTTAGCAGAGGATGGTAATCCAATGTCCCAATATGAAAATAGCAAGATGAGGCAGCATCTAATAGAATGTTCTGAAAAGGGAGTGTTGTTGCCTTTTCCTAAATCACTGAAGAATAGAAGGAAAGCAGCCTACCACAAAGCAATTGACAATCATTATGTAATGATGGTAAACTTTGTAGTTCTGTGGCTTGGAATTATTTTACTGCATATTGTATATTTTCAGTTTATGATGTCATATTCTGTGGGTTCAAATGATTTCATTGCATATTGCATATTTTCATCTTAGGTTTTTACGTGTAAATATTTTAAACAATAAAATTACTATGTACACTGACATAGGCTATCTCTTAATAAGGATGAAAATAAAAGATAAAGCTTAACTCTGTATACACCTTAAATAATAACGACTGGGACAAAAAGATATATTTCACAAAGGGAGTGCTTACTATACGCATGATATTGACTGGGGGAGTGCGAATAATTCAAGGGGAATGCAAATTAAATGTATAATAATGACTGGTGGAGTATACGTATAAGAACGACTGGGGAGTGCAATATCTGGAGGAGTGCATATTAAATGCTACACCGGTCCTGCAGTCGACACACAAATGGCTGATGAATATATATATATATATATATATATATATATATATATATATATATATATATATATATATATATATATATATATATATATATATATATATATATATATATATATATATAATATCCCCTCAGGGCTACGTCATCATTTATTCATTCACAATTTCTCTCAAATAATTTCTATCATGTGCAGCCACTCTTTCTTGCTCAACAGACATCCCTCTCGCATCTAACGCTCTCCTCACACTGAGATGGACAGTATGATGGATTAATATCAGCAGAATTAAATAGTCTGTAGTTAAGTAGAATAAATTACTGGAGTGTACTTAATGACTAATGAGTTAATTATTCTGAGCAGGTGACCATCACTACTTATTATATGGAATTCTGAAGTGACGGCCGTCTTGCTTGGGGAACATACATATATACTCCACTGTACATACATGGATAATTAAACATATAAACAGACTGATTGATAGATAGAAGGGAGAAAAATAAAAATAATGAGAAAAATATGGTGCCACAGGATGATTATGGCTAAGACAGAGATTTAAAAATAATTGAATACAGATGTAAGCATAAAAATATATACAAATATATTGATAAATACTACACAGTTAGGTTAATAGATAGATAGGTAGGTAGACAGATATATAGGTAGACAGCTACAAAGATACATATATTCAGGAAAAGACTGACAAACTGAGAATGATACTGATCAAGTGATAGATGACAAGAACACCTTGAGAGCCTGGTGCTAGACAATTTGTAAAGAGAGAGATACAGAAAGACAGGTAGAGAGCTAGATAGATGGACAGCTGAATGGAAATGTAGATAAAATAGTGACAGTGAAAGATTAAATGTTTCACTAATAAACCTGTTAGTACAATGAAAATTGCTGTAAGTGATGTATAGATAAACAGACAGATTTTCCTCATACATGACCGACAGAAACCCAACGGCCAACAGTGGTTGATAACTGGGTCTGGTTAGTGAGGCCCGGAATCGAAACCAGGAATGCTCTCGGGGTTTCTTTTATTACATTGCATGCCATGATTCTTCACCTGCCATCAGCTTTGTTTTTATTTCTATTCGCTTAGCTCTCTCTCTCTCTCTCTCTCTCTCTCTCTCTCTCTCTCTCTCTCTCTCCATATTATTCTTGTTATCACCAGATGATTTTCTTAGATGAGAATTTCCGAACGACACGTGTTTTCTTTAGCCGTCCTTAAACACGCTTCACTAGTTTGCTGTTTTCCCATACCGAATAAAATCGTCTGGCAGGAGCAAGAATAACAAAAAACATGTTCTCGTATATCAGGGGTTAGCTTTATATTCGTCGTTTTCTCATCATTATTTTCCTAATTTTGTGCATCGATTTACCTACAAGATTAATCCTGCATAATACTGGGGATTATGGTAAAGGTGATGACGATGATGATGATGGTGATGATATGACAACTGTGAGGATAAGTATAATAATGGTGATGATGATGGTGACTGTGAGGGTAAGTATAATGATGATGATAATGATGATGATGGTCATGATTGCGATGATAGTGATGTTGGTGACTGTGAGGATGAGTAGAAATGATGATGGTGATGGCTGTTATACGTATAATAATAATGAGGAGGAGGAGGATTGAGATTACTGTGAGGTTAAGTATAATAATGATGATGACGATGCCTTTAAGGACAGGTATAATAATGATATTGATGATAAGTGTGGTGAGTATAATAGTGTTGTTAGTGATGATGATGATAGAAAAAAGGTAATGGTAAGAATAATGATAATGATTATGATGATGGAATATATTTGATGATAGGAATAATGACGATGATTATGATGATGGAATATAGGTGATGATAGGAATAATTACGTTGATGATAAATGTAATGTCATATATAAAATGATGATAATCCTGGAGTAAAGGCGATGATAATAAAAATGTTGATGAAATAAAATTGATGATGATAATAATAATAATAATAATGATGATGATGATGATGATGAAGATGATGATGATGAAATAAAGAGTGCCCACTGGGAGTATCTGAGGAGTTTTTTTGTAGCCAGCTTTGATGAACTCTTTGACTGGACTTCGGGTAATAAATGGATAAAGAGATAGAAAGAAAGGTAGACAGACTGATGGAGAAAGGCCGACCGATAGATTAGATTAGCCAAATAAACAAAAATCGATACAAAAAATAGATAGATAAACTGATAGGTAGGTAGGGAAACTGACAGATGTAAAGAGAAGCTAACTGGATAATGATGACTGGGGTGGATAGACAAAAGTGAGTGATTGGTAATTAATTAACTGACTGACATAGATTGATAAATAAATGGATAGACATACTCAGACATAGAGGAAGAAAGGCATCAGATAGACGTTCAGACAGACACGAAAACAGACATGAAATAGACAGAGGTACAAAGAGACAGTGGCACAGACAGACTTTCCATACTTACATCGGACAGAAACTCCCACAGCCAACACAGGTGGATTTCTGGGTCTGGACAGTGAGGGTCAGAGGCCGAACCCAAGAAGCTACGGGGTTACTTTTTGTATATCACGGCCTGGTTCAAAGTTGCGTTCGTGTTTGGCTTTATTTTTTATCTGTGTCTATTAACTGAGCTTTTCTTTCATTATTAATTCTCTGCCTGTCTGTCTGTCTGTCTCTGTCTGTCTGTCTGTCTGTCTGTCTCTCTCTCTCTCTCTCTCTCTCTCTCTCTGCTTCCACCAAACTGTCTCCATGTTCAGTCTGTCACTACTTTGCCACTTCTCTGCAGTTCCTTCATCCTATATATTCTGAAATTACCTGGTGTACTTTTAACACTGTCAGCGTCCTATGATTTGCTTTCAGTTAAATAAAATCGCCTTGCATTTGGTGGAATGGATTACAAGAGCTTCACCGTTGAGGGTTAATGAATTAACTCTCTCTGACTACTATGACTGACTCTTAGTTGAATGAAATCGACTGTCGGCAGCTGGAGTAAAATACTGCATTGGTAGTAACCCTGAAGGAGTAGCATATTCATGTTAGTTTACATACTTTTTACTTATGGAAGGAGTAGTATTGATGTAGTCACCATGGATTGGATCAATAAACAGACAGATACAGAGAGACCGGACAGATTGAATTATTGACTGAATTAACAAAGAACTGTAAAGTCATTTGGATAAACAGATTTACTAGACACCCAGACAGATGTATGGATAGAGAACTGGATAAATACAATGAACAAAAATGTGCACAGAAAGCGCATACCTCCGCAATGCCATTGTCATTAAAAAGGATGCGCATCCGGATCCGGATCCACTCCAAAACTTAAACAATTCTTTCTTGGTCCACGGCTCACCTTTTCACAATATTTCATTGAAATTCATCAAGCACTTCTGAAGATATTGTGCCGGATACTTCGGATCCGGATCAGCCCCCTAATTTAACCATTTCTTCCGTGGCCCCTGGCCCATACTTCCACCAAACTTCATCAAAATCCGTTCATAACTGTTTTATTAATCCTGGATCCAGGTCTGTGGATATAGAATCCGGATCCGGATCCTCTCCCATATGTAGTAAGCTCTTTCTTGGTCCATGGAGCACCTTTCCACTAAATTTCATTGAAATTTATTGAGAACTTTTGGAGATATTGTGCGGAATACATCATGTCCGGATCCGGATAAGGCAAATAATATTAATCATTTCTTCCTTCGCCCATGATCCACCCTTCCACAAAATTTAATCAAAATCCGTTCATAACTTTTTGAGTATTCCTGCTACCAGACAGACAGACAGACAAACCAATGCGAGGTAAAACATAACCTCCTTGGCGAAGGTAATAAAACACAGACTAATTTGATGCCATACTAAAAAACTACCTATTAGACTGATGATGCTACTTATAGTAATATGCATAAACAGATAGCCTAGACAGATAGATCGATAGAGAGATAAACATAAACAGATAAGTAATGATATAAAATGACAGAGGTAGACAGAGATACAGGTAAATACAGATTGATAGATAAATTGTTCTGTAGATAGATATATATAGAGTGACATATATTGGTAGATAGACAGACAGATATAGACAGACAAACTGACAAATAGATAAGGAAATATAAGGTAACAGATAGAAAAATAGATAGATAAATACATACATACAAACATGAATAGGTTTTCGTTACGTATGACTGATAGAAGCCACACCAGCCAACAGTGGTAGATAACTGGGTCGGGGTAGTGAGGCCTGGGATCAAAACCATGCAAATGTACCTACGGCTTCTTTTTATAACAACCTGCTTTTCGTTCCATGAGCCGCTAGTTTGTTCGTTAATGTTTTCTTCATATATCGGTCATTCTCTCTCTCTCTCTCTCTCTCTCTCTCTCTCTCTCCTGTATGTAACTGCAGTAACAATGTTTAGGAGTCTTCACAGTGTCATCCTCTCTTTTCATTCATTCACATTTCGATAACTAACATTTTTAATTTTAATAACATCACAGACACACACTCTTCTACAAAATTACTAGAAAATGCACACACACACACACACACACACACACACACACACGATCAACAAATCAGTCTTTCCTCACACAACTTCACATGCATTGATCAGAAACACACGCTAATCCTACGCAATCATCAATATTCCAATAACACAGTTACCTTGATCTCAGACTTCCTCTCCTCCTTTCCCACAAATAACCACCACAGCCATCCAGGAATAGAACCACAGTAACATATCTTAACAACAAAATATAATAGGTCAGAGTGGAGAAGTTCGCGGAGATCTGTGCCATTCAGTGGAAGGATAATGATGATGACGATGATGGAGTTGATGATGATGATGAATTAAATATTCAGCGTCTATATAATAACGATCCGTTTTTTGTATGTTTACTTTGTCCATTTCTTATCTTAACACAGCTAGAACGGCTCACTGTAGGGCAATTTTTGTTAGAGCAAGGTAGAGCTAAAATGCTCTAACTTGATGAATAATACAATTTCAAGTCCAATCGGGCCACCGGTTCCCGAGTTATGACTCATTTTTGGCCTTTTGACACCGAGCGGATTCAGCAGCCTTTAGGCGGATCACTTACTTTTTGGGCACTGAAGTTACTTCAACACACCCAAAACTGCGCAACGTAGTTCAAGTTTTATTATAGCAAGGTATCGTTAAAATGCTCTAACATGAAGAATGAAACAGTTTTTAATCAAATCGGACGACCGGTTCCTGAGTTATGACTAATTTCTGGCCTTTTGGCATCGAGCGGAAATTAAAGCGAGCTTATTTAAATCCAGAAAAATTTTGGGGGGTTGCTCACATTACGGGTTAAACTAATATAATCAACGTTTTAATCTCTCTCTCTCTCTCTCTCTCTCTCTTCCAGCATTGTATCCTCCAACACGTGTTGCACCAGAAGGTAACACTAACTCTGCCATCCACAACACGCCACCCTCCCTGATATACTCCTCCACCTTGCCCCTTCATCTTGTTCTTGGTCTGTATCAAAGGTATGAATTACAGCACAAAGCCAAAGCAAGGAAGTCACTGGCCATCGCAACCACTGAACATATGCAGGAGGAGGCAAATATTTTAACCCTCTCATGGTGGGACAGCTCTAGTACTGCAGTCTATTCCAGCAAATGCCTGAAGGTTACATTCAGATGAGTGAGTCACAGGAGCTACAGGCTCTTATACTGTCATTATTAACAATTTCTTTGTCAAGACATCTAGTACCAATATTTTAATCCAGCTACGCCAAAGGAGTGTATTCATTTGACAGCGTACTATTGCTGACTCTAATGTCGATCCACTGCCTTACGATGAATAGCAAGACAGTAAACAATTATTTCTGAAACTTCGGTGATCTTTTCTTCGAAACCCATCGGTCTTTTCAGAATATAGTGTACGCGTTTCCAAAATCTTCGACCAAAAAGTAGAGCGATATTTCTGACTGCAAGTATTCATAAGCTAGAGTGTGTTAGTAATGACTATCAACGCTTCCGTCCTTGCCGAAACCCTTACTTTTTATTTTCTGGTAACGTCTGATGATTAATTTAAGCTGCAAGTGAGTCATTGGATCCAGAGTAAACCTCCCCTCCTCCCCCCCCAAAAAAAAAACATATAGAGTAAAAGGGAATTAAATAGACATATATAGGTTAAAACGACGGACAGATAAAGGGGCAGATGAATGAATAAATAGCGAGCTGAATCGAACGATACATAATTGAAAAGCACAAAATCATGGCACATATATAATTATCATTTGATACATTTTACATTTAGACTACGAACATAAAAAGATAGGTGTGTGGATCATTGCTTGACTGGGCGGATAGACAAATAATTAAGAAGGTATACTCGTACTACGGCTCATAAACAAAGTCCACTACAGCCAACACTGGTAGATAACTGGGCCTTCCTTTTGAGGCCCAGGATGTAAACCAGAAGAACGTGGTTTATTTACATATTTGTACTTGTTTTTTATATCAGTATTCTAAGGTTTTAACTCTCTCTTTCTCTCTCTCTCTCTCTCTCTCTCTCTCTCTCGAGAGAGAGAGAGAGAGAGAGTATGCAACAACACGTTCACTTACTCACCTTCAGTGACTAACATCCTTAATTGTAACAAGGCACTTACACAAACTATTCTCTCTACAGCCAGCACACACACCCACACCCACACCCACACCCAGCCACTCACCCTCCCATCCACTCACACACACACAATAAAAAATGCATTCCCTTCATACGCACCTTCACATGCACTTTTCAAAAAACTCATGCAAATCCAGCCCATGAACATCTGCTTCTTAGTAACACAGTTCCCCCGTTTTTGGACTGCCTTCGTAAAGGAAACACTGATGAATTATTGGAGGCGTTGTGCAAGTACGATATGGAGGGAAGATGCTGGGTGTGTACTGTGTGGATGGAACGAACTGTGTATGAATGATGTTGATGGAAGGTGTTGGTTGTATGTGGTGTGGATGGAATGTGTTGTATATGTACGGTGTGGATGAAATGCTTTGTGTATATATGGTGCTAATGGAAGGTGCTGTGTATGCACATTGTGAAAGGAAGGTGTGTAAAAACGGTGTGGATGGAAGCTGGGTAAATTTTTAGAAGTAACCAACGTTTTCTTTTATTATTATTTTTATGGTTTCCAATGCAAAATACTGTGCTTTAATTAGTTTTGACCCTCATTTTGGGGGGAAAATCCCCCTTTTGGAATTTTGAGTAAGATTTCCAAAAGTGGGTTTATCCCCCAAAATCAAGATCAAGATTAATTAAAAATACACTATTTTGCATTAAACTAACCCAAACTAACCTAACCTAACCTAACCTAACCTAGGCCTAATCTAGAGCCTGACATAGACCGAATGCACACGCCTGCACCAGCCAATATGGCGCAACATTCATCCGTTACTGAACGACAGCCTAACCTAAGTCACTATATGACTATCCCTACAAAATTTGCTCCCCCAACTGAAACTAGGCTTAAAGGGTAAGTCTTAGTTAGAATAGTTCAGGGACGTAATATAATGAAAATTGGTGACGTTGGTTACTTCTAAAGTTATACCGGAAGCTGTTGTGTATGTATGATGTGAATGGAAGGTGTTGCTTATGCACTGTGCGGGGAGAAGGTGCTGGGTGTATAGGGTGTGTGGATTGGTATTGATGGGTATGGTGTAAATGGAAGGTGTTGGGTGTGTGCAGTGTGGGTGGAAGGTGTTATGTGTTTACGAAGTGGATGGTAGGTGGTCTGTGTTGATGGTGTGGGTGGAATGTATTTAATATACACGGAAGGGATTGGAAGTGTTAGGAAGGTATAATCTGGATGGAAAACTGATGAATGTTACTTACTTAAATAGTGCGGATACAGCAAAGAATCAATATAGAATGTTATTTAATGGTTACTGAGAGAGAGAGAGAGAGAGAGAGAGAGAGAGAGGGGGGGGGAGGGGGACTAAAAAGAAATCCCTAGTGCATTTCCAGGATCGAAACTTGGTGTCTCGGTGAGGGTTGTTGTTTCTTTCCATGTCAGCTCTGAGGGTTTCTGTTAAACGAACGGTCACAACTTAGTCATATCTTTCTAGAGTACAATGCCAACTTCGTTATTTCATCTTTTTTCCATGACACTGTTTTATTATTCACGGTAAAGCCCCCTGGTTGTGATGCCGTTGATATTGTTTAAGTTGGGCACTGTACACTGACGGTCAATAATTGGTTTACTTTTGAGTGACTGGATACCAAAGACATGAGATTAAAACCTTCACCAATGAACTTTGAAGAAGGTTATGCATTTACCCGTGTAAGTTAGGGTACGTACAAGATGTTAAAAAAAAAAAAAAAAATGTTATCGGAAAAAAAAAATGGTGGATGGATTGTTTACGGATCATAAAAATGTTTTTCAGATTCTGAGGAGCACCTGGATCTGAATTCCGAAATAAGTACAGTAATAAATTGTATTGGTGAGGATGGAGGTAACCGTTGCTTATGATTATAATATAAGAGACTGAACTGAGAGGACAATGAAAGTGTGAAATTACAAAGCCATTCAGGAACGGGGATCGATATCTGGTTCTGTCAGGACTCCGGTCTTTCTTTCTCTTCAGTACGATGACTTGATATTCATTGAACTTGCTATTACCAGAGGAGTTTGTTCAAGGATTTTATTGAAGTGGAGTAGTGAATGAGTTGATTAAGGTCGTATCTAACTCCTTCAGGTGTAAGTGTCCCTCCTCAGCTGATAGTCACTCAGAAGCAGCAAGAATTAAAAAAAAGATAACGTTATCGTGGTGAGGAGGTTATTCCTATCGCTGAGGCTTGAGTTTCGTTCAAGTAAGGCGAACTATAAGGGTGCGACCACACTTTCTCGAGACATGTGATCGACAAGATGAAAAAAAAGCACAGGGTTGAAGCTGAAGCAATATCCGAGTTTGAAGGTTGGACCGACCCCAAAGCCTCGTTTCCTCTTGTCGATCACATGTTTGCAGAAAGTGTGACCGCAGCAAAAGGCTTAAAAAATACACCAAGTTGTTGGGATATTCGTATAGTAGGTAGAAAGTTAATGATCATCATCATCACCACCATCAACACCAATATGACACAATATCGTCATCTTTCTCCTCTCTGACCTATTTATTACTGGGATATGTTATTGTGATTGTGTTTCTGGGTGCTGTGCTAGCTATTTGAGGGAAGAGGGAGAGGAAGTCTGAAAACGAGGTAACTGTGTTATTGGAAAGTAATGTGAGTGTGCACAGGATTAGCATGAGTTTCTGAGAAGTGCGTGTGGAGGTGCGTTTGGAGGCAGTGCATTGTTTACGGATGTGTGTGTGTGTGTGTGTGTGTGTGTGTGTGTGTGTGTGTGTGTGTGTGTGAGAGAGAGAGAGAGAGAGAGAGAGAGAGAGAGAGTATCGATTACTAGTGCTAATGAAAAAACTTTAACGAGGAAACTGAAAATTGAGAAAAGAAACATGTAATGAAAAAAACAAAAGAGGAAGAAGCCGTAATGAACCAGTGGTTTTGATCCCGGTCCTCACTAACCTCACTAGGGGGGAAGGCTGTGGCTCAATCGGTAGAGAGGTGGCCTGCGGTCCAACCGAACCCTGGTTCAAGTCCTCGCTGGGGCAGGGAACAGTTTAAGGATATGAATTTCATGTAAAAGCAGACTTTATCGATCTACCAGAAGACCCGCTGACATATCGTAAAAATACCCCCGCTAATACCAATACACCAGTCCTGTATGAGACAGCCCTAGCATGTATTCAATATGGACGGTGGGTGTTAGAAGCCGAAGTGGTGACATGTAGAGGTGTACGATATGTAGGAGGACTACTGGGCCTTGGGAGCAGGCTGTGAAGTCTATGCCCAGAGTCGAACACATTAAAAATAAAAAATAAAAAACGGACCTAGGTTTCTACCAGTGCCGGCTATTGTGGCTTCTGTTTATACGCCTAGCTTTATATCTGCTTCCCATTTTTTCATTGTTATAATAATAATAATAATAATAATAATAATTAATAATATAATAATAAACGCTGAAAACTTCATTTGCCGTCAACAATACTTAGCCTATCGTTGGTACGACCCTATCCCATCCTTCTTCATCAGTTAGTCTGAAAGACATACATCCAGTCGCGACCCAACGAAAGTATCCAGGCCATGTTAATGCCGTGGCCAGGAAACCAAGAATGGTCTGGTGTTCAGACACAGCTTTAAGACCCTTCCCCTCCTCCCGGGTGCCCATTTGCGAACTCGGCCAAGATTTTTGGCCATATCTTGATACCCTGAAGGTTTCATGTTTATAGCTCAAGCTATTCATGAGATACAGTATAATGGGGACCCCTCCCCCCCACAGAGAGAGAGAGAGAGAGAGAGAGAGAGAGGCAGGCAAAAACATTATCTCTCCGCCTTCTAAAGGCGGGGGATAAAAATGAAGCCAGAAATGCCGATTGGTTTCGATCTCGGGCCCTCACTAACCACACCCAGTTACCGTACCTACCAGTGCTCCATATTTAGCTTCTGTCAGTCATATGAAAGGATAACAGTTTTTTATCTGTCTATTAATGTATCTATAAATTCATATAGGCTATACCTACCTGTTAATCTGCCTACTCAACTACTCTTCATCATCTTCCTGTCTGATCATCAGCTGTTATACCCGATATCCTGTATCCATGTATCTGCTGTCTATCTATCTATCTTATTATCAGTCTATCAAAATATGTATCTACCTATTTACCTATGTATTTAGATATTATCTGCATCCTTATAACCATCGATCGATCTTTTTGTCAGCTGGTATTCTATCTTTGTTTACCTGTTTATCTTACTATATCTCAACGTACTGTATCTGTCTATCTATCTATTTCTTAGTCGTTATTCTATCATTATTTGTTTCTCTATCCCACTATGTATCTATCTGTATCTGTATCTGTCTTTGTATCCATCGGTCTATCAGCGCCATCCACGACTACGTTATCATCATTACTTCGTGCACAAATAGTATCTTCGTAAACCAATACGGACAATTAATAACAAAGCAAGTCACTGAACCAACAAATCAGTAACGAAAAACAGTCAGTTACTTTCAGCTGAATAAAATTGTCTGGCGTTGGCGGCAATGAAACACCAGAGGGGTTCCGATTAAGACATGCACTGGTACTGTTACTGACATTTGCAGAATCCTATGACTCACTCTCAGCTTACTAGTCTTCCCGTCGACGAGAACTTAATCTGGAGAGGATTGAGAATGAGAGACTGAATTGAAGAGTGTATGTGAATGAGGTGGAGGGGCAGAGGAGGAGGAGAAGGCTGAGGAAGAGATGGCTGTATGGGAAAGAGATACATTATGAGAGAGGGGATAGGGCTATGAATTGGAGAGAGAGCAGCCAGTTGGCAGAGAAGTTGACTTGGATTAAGGCGTCTGGCAATAGATAAACTGTACAAATAAACAGTACTAACATCAGCATCAACCCAAAAAGGCTTCTGTGACTCAATCCAAGCGGAACAGAATCGTCTGGCTTTAGCTTGAATAAAATGCTAACCTGACCTGACCATGAGAGAGATAACTTATAAAGGCAATATTATTCAGGAATGGGGATCGATATCTGGTTGTCAGTCAGGGTTCCGGTTCCTGTGCCCTTCAGTACGATGATGTGGTATATTTATTTATTTATTTATTTTTTAGTATCAGAGGACTTTATTCAGAAATTTCATTAGAGTGGAGTAGAGAAGTTGATTAAGGTCGCATCTACCTCCTCCAGCTGGAAATGTCTCTCCTCAGGTGAATAAAGCCATCTGGGAGCAGCAAGACTACAGTGAAAAAGAGAGTAATCGGTGTGAAGAGGTTTTTCTTGTCAAAGAGAGAGAGAGAGAGAGATTCCGGAAGGCGGAGCTTGTCTGCTTCCTGTAAAATATTTACCTATGAAAAAGAACAACAAAGATATTCACATAGACAGAAAAAAGAAAAAAAAAGAAAAGAACCCACTGAGACGCTGGGATGGAATCCCGTTTTTTTTTTTTTTAATAACAGAACAGCGGAAGGAAAAACAAATGAATAAAAAAAAAACAAATCCATGCACCAGATTACTGGTGTCCTCTGTTCATAAAATATCTGCAACAGTTAGACTTGAACAGCAGTAGGTTGAAGTTTGGAGGGAAACAACTCTGGGGAAGCGAGTTCCAGAGAGATGCAGTTCGGGGAATGAAAGAATTCTGGTAGGCAGAAGTTCTGCAGTATGGACTAGTCGCTGCCGGCACAGCCGCTTGATGGCGACCGGGAGGACCCTGTGCCTCCAGCCCCACCCTGCCGGTGGTGGCAATCCGAGGTACCACCTCATTTGAAAGTAAAATTGCAGCGGCCATTGCTAAGAGAGAGGGATAGAGGTGTGATATCTTATGTGCATGTAGTGTAGTGTAGACAGTTGAAGGTAGAGGTATGAAGAGAATATGCTGGCCTACTCTCTCTGTAAATGAAAACACTGAAAATGTTCAGCAAAGGGGGATGGTCAGGATCAAGTCCTGAGGGCTGGTGAAACGGGAGCTCCAGCTCTCCCTATCACCAGCTTGCCATCCACCTCGGGAGTACTGCCCTGTTCGACTGGTGCTACAGTCTACTCCTCGTCATGGATCCTGATCCTCTTGCTGTCTGTCAGTGAAGTTTCTTCTTGGACTTAGGTTTAGTGTGTTTATCGTAAACTGTCCTCTGGTCTACTCGTATGCTAAAATGATACAGTGCGATGGAGAGAGTGCAGTGAACACCTGAAGTGAATAAGGTTTTTATATTATTTTGCTAGAGGTGGCACAAAAAAAAAAGGCTTAAATTACTATGGAATTAGTCTACGAGTGTTGTAGGAAATAGATCTTAATACATATATTAGACTGCTTTATGCTTGATGAACTGGGTAGTTTTTGGAGTGGTAGAGGATGTGTGGATTACATATTCGCAACAAGACAAAGAAAATATGTAGAGCTGAACTTGTGAATAGGATCTGAAAAAGGAAACACGGATGAATTACTGAAAGTGTTTATGTACGATGCTGATGGACGGTGTTGGGTATGTACTGTGTGGCTGGAAGGTGTTGTGCATGTACGATGTGGATGGAAGGTGCTGTGAATGTACGGTGTGGATGGTAGGTGCTGTGTATATACGGTGTGGATTGGCAGTGTTATGTATGTATGATGTAGATGGAAGGTGTTGGGTGAGTGCAGTATGGGTGGAGGGTGTTCTGTGTTTATGGTGTGGATGCAAGGTGTTGAGTATGTACGGGATGGATGGAAGGTGCTGAGTATGTACTATTTGGATGGAAAATGCTGGGTATAAAGGTCCTGGATGGCAGACTTTGGATGCGGATGGAAGATGTTGGGTGGATGGAAGGTGTTGGATGTGTAGGGTGTGGATGGAAGGTGTTGGGTGTGTAGAGTGTGGATGGAAGATGTTGGGTGTGTAGAGTGTGGATGGAAGGTGTTGGATGTGTAGGGTGTGGATGGAAGGTGTTGGGTGTGTAGAGTGTGGATGGAAGGAGTTGGATGTGTAGGGTGTGGATGGAAGGTGTTGGGAGTGTAGAGTGTGGATGGAAGGTGTTGGATGTGTAGGGTGTGGATGGAAGGTGTTGGGAGTGTAGAGTTTGGATGGAAGGTGTTGGGTGTGTAGGGTGTGGATGGAAGGTGTTGGGTGTGTAGGGTGTGGATGGAAGGTGTTGGGAGTGTAGAGTTTGGATGGAAGGTGTTGGGTGTGTAGAGTGTGGATGGAAGGTGTTGGATGTGTAGGGTGTGGATGGAAGGTGTTGGGTGTGTAGAGTGTGGATGAAAGGTGTTGAGTAGGTATGGTTTGGATGGAAAACTGGTGAATATTAGACAATTAAACAGTGCGAATATGGTAATGAAGCAATACAGAACTTTATTTAGAGGTAATTGAGAGAGAGAGAGAGAGAGAGAGAGAGAGAGAGAGAGACTAAAAGAAACCCCTTGTGCTTTCTCCAGGATCGAAACCTGATGTCTCGGTGAGGGATGTGGTTTCTTTCCGTGTCAGTTGTAAGGGTTTCTGTGGCAGGACCAGCCACAATTTGACAATATTCCTACTTAGGAAACAGTGTTAACTTTTTTTTATTTCAACCTAGATGTCATTAAACTATTCTTTTCCTCTTCATAAAGCCGTTGATATTGTTTACGTTGAGCATTGTCCACTGGCAGTCAATAATTGACTTACATTTGTGAGGCAGCAAACCAATAACGTGAGATTAATACCTCCGCCAACGAAGACTGAACATGGTTATGAATCCACCCGTGCCTGCCTGTTTGCGTACGTACAAGATGTCCAGCAAAAATGTTATCGGATAAAAAAGAAAATGGTGGGTAGATTGTTAGCAGCGCATGGAATAGTTACTTATATTTTGAGGTAGACCTGGATCCGAATCCCAAAATAATAAATTTTAGTGGCGTGGGTTGAGGTAACCGCTGCCTACGATTATATAAAAGAACTAGAATTGAGAGGACCATCAAAGGGTAAATTACAAAGCCACTATTATTAAGGATCGGGGATCGATACTTGGTTCTGTCGAGGTTCTGGTTCTTGCTCTCTTCTGGACGGTGAAGTGGTTTGCATTTTATTATCGCTATAACCGAAAGATTTTTGTCAAGGATTTCACTGGAGTGCAGTAGAGAAGTTGATTAAGGCCGTATTTAATCCTCGAGCTGGAAATGTGTTCCCTCAGCTGAATAAAGTCATCTGGGAGCTACAAGAATAAAAATAAGAATAATGACGTTATAGTTGTCAAGTGGTTATTCGTATCTGTGAGGCTTGTGTTTTGTTGAAGTAAAACGAAGCATAAGGTATGGCCTCACTTGCTTGGGACGTGTGATGGACGAGACGAAGCATCGGGTTAGAGTTGCGGCAGTGTCTGAGTCGGAAAGTTGGACGGACCCCTGAGTCTCTTTTCCTCTTGACGATCATATGTTTGCAGGAAATGTGGTCGCATCCAAAGACTTAAAAAAAAATACACCAAGTTTTGGAGGTATTCGTATAATTCGTCGATAGTTAATAAATCATCATTATCATCATTATCATCATCCAGTAGCCTTGCAATCCATAACACGATCTCTGCCAATTTTCTCCACTCTGATCTATTTGCTGTTAAGATATTTGCTTCGTTCGTCTTTCTGGGTGGCTGTGGTGGTTGCGCCTTTACCGTGTCCAGGGAATACCCAGAAACAGGGACATCCTCAGATATGGCAGCAGGAATATTTCTACTCAGCTCGTCAGCAACGACATTTTGTCGGCCTGGAAAATATCTGACCTCTAGATCAAACTCCATTACCTTGCTGAACCAACGTGCAACCTTACTGTGCAAGTTCTTTCCCTTAAGTGAAACACCGAGAATTTCAATACTTTTGGAGATGGGAATATTAGTAGCATTGAAGGTAATGTACGAATCTTGCAATATCTGTCTATTAGTAAATTTTAAGTATTTTACTAGCATTGAGACAGGTTTATTTTGTCCACATTCATTGATCATAGATAAGTCTTGATTTATGGAGATGGCTATACTGAGCTGAGAGTTAGAGATATTAAACTTTGTAAATGGATGTTCGAGTGTGAATGAACTGTGAACTGTGAAGCGTTGAGTCATTTGAATATGAATGGATGTGATTGTGGGTGACAGATAAAGGAGAATTAATATGAACTTGGAATAGGGTTGGCATCAGAACTGATCCTTGTGGCACGCAGGCGTTCATTGAGTGGAAATTGGAATGTACATCATCTACTTTTATTTTTCTGTCACGGAAATTTGAGGAACACAGAGAAACAAAATACGTTAGTCCATAGCAAGGGAGTTTGGACAGCAGGGACCTGTGCCACACTCTGTCAAAAGCTTTAGAAACATCAAGGGCTACTGCATGAGTTTCTCTATGTTGGTCAATTGATTGATGGATGGTATGAGTCAGGAGATTGAGTACGTCAATGGTGGATCTTTCGTGGCGAAAACCATATTGTCTATCGCTAATTAAGTTGTTGGATTCAAGATGTTTAACTATACGCATATAAATTACAATTTCTAATACTTTACCAAAAGAAGATGTGACAGTTATTGGTCTGTAATCAGAAGGGTCAGAGTAACCTCCTTTCTTTGGAACTGGGTGGATATTGGCTGCTTTCCATGAATTAGGGATTGTAGAAGTACGTATGCATAGTCTGAATAATTTAGCTAAAACAAAGTTCTAAGGAACACTTCTTTCAAAACAGTTGGAGGAATTCCATCTGGGCCTGCGGCTTTGTTGGTTGGTGAATTGTCTAGGATGCATTTTACGTATCTAGTCTGTATTTTAAGTAGAACAATTTCGGCAGAGTCAAGTTCAAGTACTGGGACGTTCTGGCTGACTCTATGGTAGAATTTCTGGCAAATGTACTGGCAAAGTTATTCACTTTCCCACGAGGGTCATTTGTAGTGTTACCATCTGAGGATTTTAGTGGAGGAATGAATTGTATTGGTATGAATTTTAATTATATACCACCTATGTATTGTTATAGTTTTTTTAATGAATATCTCACCACTAACCCCAGTGTATTGTTATAGAATTTTAAGTATATCTCACTGTTATGACACCAGAGTAATGTTACGATGATTCTGATCCCACAAAACTTTGATGTCACTACAATCTCTCCTCTTACAACAATTTCTTATATCACCACATAGCATTGGAGTGTAAAATCACTAGGATGCGCACTGAATTTAAAATTGAGATTATAATGGTGCCAATTGGTAATAGGAATTAAGCAAACGGTGAAGTTTCTATGCTGGTTCTAGTTGTCTTGTTCAATTCAAGGTTGTATTAGAATTTATGGGGGATGGGAGGTGTGGTAGTGTGCTTATCTTTATGGCTAGCCGTCACTGCATTGTCCTTGAGCATAACACTTTTAACTTACCAATGTAGCAGCCATTAAATTACCAAGCCTGTTTTTAGGGTAAACCCAAAAACCCAACTGGGGTGTTTTAATCCCTCTTATTCCGAAATAGATATCACTGAATACCCAACTTATGTACAAGTTTTAGTCCCCCTTACTCCAAAATACATATCTGTGAATACCGACTTATGTATAAACTGTAGGATCATCATACTGAATGGATTAGCGTGAATTTTAGGTAGGTGTAGGTTCACGAGTTGTTATTCCCCCTTTGTGCGCCTTGCGGGCCGCCCCATACACAGCCATCAAAGAAGGGTAGTTGGAAACCCGAATCTAAAGAGTACTGCATTGCTTTTAATCATACCCAGAATTAGATAAATGCTAAACCCGTCACGTCCCGACAGATTTCGCACCTCCGATACCCCCGAATCCCGAGATATTTTGGATTTTTTTTTTTGGCTAAAACCTCCGCTTTTGGTGAGAAACATCGAAAATTCAGTGAAATCGCTCACCTGAGGTTTAAAATACTCGATACAGGTAACAGTACCTCCTTACCTTACTGGGTTTTCTATCAGCTGGCTCCAAAGAAAACGAGTTCTGTGGGAGGGTAACTATTCCACACCACTCATAAACGTTATTTATTTATTTATTTGGTACGAATTTATATGTAGTACGAGAGTATATTGGTTTTCAGACAGTACTATAGGCATTATAAGCATTGTTTCACTCTAACTCATCAACATACCTGACCTTTTTTGGCAACATTACCTGATCATCATTTCTGATTGTTTCTTCCTCTGATGCTATGTAAACTTTGTCCTCCACATTGTCATCGATTGGGGAATCACTCTGGCCCTGAATGTCTTTTTTGGCTAGGTCACTGGTAACAGGTGAATTGCCGAGACAATGGCGTGAAAGAGGGGGGGAGGTTATGCGGTGTAAGGCATTCTCCCTGCCTGGCATCTTGTAGAGGAATAGAGGAAGGTGTCCCGTACGTATGTACCAAAAATCACGCACGAAAATTGAAAATTGTGCAAATTATGAACCTTACAATTGCGCGTTGTACCAGTACATCGTTGGGACTGGCAGCATAATGTTGCAACGTACCCATACGTCAATGGGACGGGATGGGTTAAAACCAATAGACTCACTTCCCTTGTTAACATTGTTCTAACAACACTGGAAACAGAAAGATCATACGAGTTATGATTGGATGTCATTCTCCTTGGTCACTGAGGGACTCGAGGCAGGACAATACTAAAACAATTTAAAGACCACTTTCTCAATAATACATCCTGCATCCCTCCCCAACAATAACCTTACACTTCAATGGTGAGACTTAACCATAACACTCTGTTCAATCAATGGAAAGACCCCAAAAGACCTAACTTAATACTTACATAATTTCCGAGAATTTGATTACCATTTTAGACTAATGAAATACACTTCAGTTACATTATTTCCACTGTGACTTAAAATACAGGAAACTCCCCGACTTAGGTTAAGGTACAGTGATTTAGATTTTTGCCTAACACAATGAATGGGGAGGGGAAGTGTGTCGTATGTAAATGTGGTGACGCATTTGGCAGATTACGACTTGATTTGATGTTAAAATCTGTGGATCAGACGAAAAGCAGTGGTTGAGTCAAGCAAGAACTCTGCTATTGAACACACTATTAATCACTCCATTCTCTAAAACTTTCAATGTGGAAACAATAGAACGGGGGGAATTGTGAGGCTTTAACACTAACCTGTGGATCAGACGAAAAGCAGTGGTTGAGTCACGCAGTCATGAGCCACCCACACCTTATATAACCTAGGATACCCGGTCTGATTGCATTTGAGGATCTTAACTTCCGGTTACAGCTTTCACGTTAACAAGTATGTTTCGTATCACTCAATTGGGAATTGACTTCTTTAGAGCTTATCATATCTCACAAAGATTACACGGCGATGGGGAAAATTTGAGTAGTATTGTTAATGATCACATCACTTAATATCAAGTCTTCGTAATGATGTTCAGATGCTATTTGTCAGTTAGCTCTGCGTGGGACTGTTTCTCCCCCTTCTGGCACTTTCTCAATTAGCATTTCTATCACTAAAATGGATTGAGACTGAAAGAATCTTTGAATTTGCTCAATGAAGAGGCTATGAAGACTAAGCCAATTTAAATGTTCGCCAAACTCCGCTGCCAGCGTGTTTTATGGAGGTGAGGAGGGGGTGTATGGAGGCGGGGAGGGAGTGTGGTCGGCTTATGTAATACTTAATGCAAATTACATAATACATAAATATTCACTTCTAACTTATCTCTACGATGCAAAAATCACTCTTATATTATACTTATAGTACACTTATACTAGATTATAATCATTCACACTTATACTAAATTGTTCTTAATTACTAAATTACACGTATCTTACATCTAAGTTATACTTATATTACATCTTAACCTAACTTACTGGCACTACAGAATGATTACTTGCTAAAGTTATTATTGAAAGAATTCAGAGTTGGCCAGAATATTCTGTTGTCATTAGGGTTGTTAAGTAGTCTCGATGATTCATTTTGAAGAAAGTTTGATTAAGCAAGATTTATTACAACTTTTGAAATGGTTGCTAGCAATATTAAATTGACCAAGTGATTCAGATGTTTTTGATTTTAAGTAAGTTGTATGCTAATGACTTTGGGCCATTGCTCTGGCACAATTGCTATTAAACCACTTTGGAAAATTCGATCTTTTAGTGAACTGTTGACTTGGAACGAATAAATCCATACCAGCTGGTAATAAGTCATTAATGTGGGACTGTGTAGAAGTGACATCACTAGAGAAGAAAGACTGCCATGGAATGTCAGCAAGAAAATGTCTAAATCCATCCCAGTTTGCCCTATCAAAATGCCATCGGGTCAACATGACAGGTTTAGAATGGGGAGGTTTGAAGGGGGGGGACTGACTAATGAGTCTTTGATGATTGTGGTCGGAGGATCCAAGTGGTGACAGTACTTCTATCCTATTTGCCAGTAATAGATCCAGGAGATAGGCATTATGGTCAGAATTATATGGTATTCTGGTTGGTTGCTTTACCAACTGAGTGAGCTTAAACAATTCTGCAAACAGCTCGCACTCTAGACCAGGATCGTCAGTCCTGGCAGAAAGCAATAACCTAAGTCTACTAATACCAAGTCGAATCACCTCCGTCTAAAACGGGTCCGAGCTGGCGCAGGGGCGGAGCACCGGAGTGACGTCAGCTGGCACGAAACCCAAGTTCAGTTGACGCCTGACCGTGGTGAGTTGGTGTATGCTGCACTCTTTAGATCATGACACATTTGCAGTCCGAAGTGGGGGAAGGGACTGAAATATGTGAGGGAAGGTATGGGGGGTGTGAGGGAAGGTGTAGGGGTGTCAAGGAACCTACTGCTATGTTATACGGTTAAACAAGTCTGCAGTTCTTCCCCTTCTTCGTTTTCCCTTATTATAAATGTTTGAGTCTGCCCTTTTATACACTTTCTGTTACTAGAGCTAACTGATGTCACACACAAGCCATGCCTCCCTGTGCCCTGACGGAAAGTGAACCGACTTGGTATTAGTAGACTTAGGCAATAACCATTGAACATTATGTACGGTAAAATCACCGAAAATGGTAATTTCAATGCTAAGGGCAAGGCTAAGGATACTCAACTTGTGGATATGGAGTCAAATACGCTGGGTTCTGAAGAAGCACTGGGGGAGCAATAGACTACACATATATTTGGTAATATTTAGATATTTTAGTCTATATAGTGAGTAATCAAAATTAGTTGAAGTTTAAAACAGTGTCAACTGCATATTCAGATCTGATATAACAACAGGTGCCGTCCTTGTTACGGAAGTTTGTAAGATGGTAACCAGGAAAACAGAATGGGGATATATTGGCAGAGGGAGAGATTTGTGTTTCTGTGAGGAACAGGGCTAGAGGGGGTATGGACGGTGGGAAAAAATGAACTGAATTCAAACTGGCACTGAGACCACTGATACTGGTGAAGAATAAGGTCGCACCTGCACTTCTCCGCTGACGAGCATGAATGGAATTTGCAACAGTCGCTGCCAGCACAGTCGCTTGGTGGCGACCGGGAGGACCCTGTTCCGCCAGCCCTACCCTGTTGTTGATGATGATGATGATGATGACAAATTAAATATTCAGCTATTAATTTCATTTCAGAAAATATCCTTATTGGTTTTCTCACCGTAAGAGGTGAACCAATTTATTTGATTTTTAAATAACTCTCTCTCTCTCTCTCTACTGAGTATCCAACACGTTCACTCACTCACTTTCAATAACTAATATCACTGCTTGTAACAAGGCACTCACTCACACTCTTCTCCCTACAGCACACACACACACACACACACACACACACACACACACATACAGAATAAAAAAAGCTACATTCCCTCTACACGCATCTTCACACTCTTTCCAAAAATCTCATGCAAATCCTACGCACACACATCGACTTTCCAGCAATACAGCTACCTCGTTCTCGGACTTCATCTCCACTTCCCACAAATAAATAACACATACCACCCAGAGACACAATCACAATACATCACAACAACAAAATTAATATGTCACAGTGGAATATGCTGACAGAGATCGTGTCATGCAAAAGAAGGGTCTCGGATGATGATGATGATGTATTAACTTTCGACCGGTTATACGAATATTCCAACAACTTGATGTATTTTTTCAAAGTCTTAGTGTGCAGCTACACTTCCTGCAAACGTGTCATCGACAAGAGGAGACGAGGCTCAGTGGTCCGTCCAACCTTCAGACTCGGAAACTGCATGAGCTCAAACCCGGTGCTTCATTTCATCTTGTCGAGCACATGTCTCTAGTAGGTGTGGTCGCACCCCTCTACTTTGCTTTACTTGAACTAAACATAAGCCTCAGAGATAGGAATAACCTCTTCACAACGATAACGTCATATTTCCATTTTATTCTTGCTGCAGCCAGATAACAATATTCAGCTGAGGAGACACATTTCCAGCTGGATGAGTTAGATACGACCTTAACTACTTTACTACTCCACTTCAATTATGTGTTTCATTAAAATCTGACAATAAGAATAAAATTAAAACCACGTCATCGTACTGAAGGGCACAGAAGCCGGAATCATGACGGAACCAGACATTTATTTCCGTTCCTGAAACATACTGGCTTTCTAGTTTGTTCATTTCATTGTCTTATCAGTTCTGGCTCGTTTACATTATCTTAGACAGCAGATACCCACGACCCAGCCATTAAAAATTATTTCTTTATGGACTACGATCGAAATCACCTAAAAAATCTACGAAGCTTTTTTACAATGTATCCGCATTTTTGTCCTTTGTTTAAGATCCGATTATAATATATATATATATATATATATATATATATATATATATATATATGAGGCGTCTCGTGGACAAGGGGCGAATGCGCCATTTTTTTTTTTTTTTTAGTTATGAGCTTTTAAAGTTCAGGAATAGGTGGCAGAATAGAATATTATAGAATAGCATGTTATTATATATCATTAGAATCCTCTGGAAGAGGCAAATTTATACTGCAGGAAAAAATGAAAACACACACACACACACAGTAAAACACGCGATGGTGTTTTTTCAGCATATAGTAATTATTGTTCAATCAACTTGAAATTCATTCCTGTATTAGATGTAAATGAAACTAAGATACTGTGAAATTTTCAGCCAAAAATTCCTATAATTAATATTTTTCCTATAATTATTAATTAAATATTTTCATCTTATTGGCAACAGGTTGTTTTATTGTGTGTATAATAACCATTATATTGTTAATGACTGACACAATGCAGTTATAATACCAACTATTTAAACTCCAACCGCACACCAAGATGAAAAGGGGGGGGGGGCCTAATGGTTAGTAGTTGAGGGCGTCATCGGAGTGTAAACAAAGCCAGGCTTCACTCACGCGCTTGGCGGGATGACTAGCGGGGGTGCTAGCGCACGTCTGAGAGGCTGAGAGGCGGCCCTTTAACTCTGACAGAGGTAGCCGCTCACCCATTGGCTGGGCGCGTGCCGACATTCGCCCCTACCGCTCTGAAATCACAGACCCTCCCCGCCCTCCTCCACGTGTGCAAAACAAGGGAGATTGAACCTAGAATTCTGAACCCACATGGGTCGGAATCGGAAAACGCTTTTCACCACGAGATTTTCAGTGCTTCCATCTATCGGAAAACATGCATAACTCATTTTTGATGGGGGTGGCGCATTCGCCCCTTGTCCACGAGACTCCTCATATATATATATATATATATATATATATATATATATATATATATATATATATATACTGCATTATACAAGGAAAGAAGCAGACGAAGACACAGGTGAATGTACATACAACCTTGTCCATATTTCACTAACGGGGTAATAGTCAGTACGGATGCAATTTCACGTCATTTGATTGCAACTCCACAAACGTAAGTCAGATATTTACCGTCAATATACAGTACCCAACCAAGGCAATATGAGCGGTTTCACAACCAGGGGTCTATACCAAGAGGAATAAAATAGTGAAGCGGAAGCAACGATGAACAAAGGTGAAATTATTCTCTAAGGAGTAAAATTTTACGAAAGTTGTGGCCGTTTCCTTAACAGCAACTCTCACAGCTGGCATGGAATGAAACCACATCCCTCACTGAGACACTAGGTTTCAATGCTGATAATGCACAAAAGGTGTGTGTGTGTGTGTGTGTGTGTGTGTGTGTGTGTGTGTGTGTTTACATGAATGCATATGTGTGTGTGTGTGTGTGTGTGTGTGTGTGTGTGCGTGTGTGTGTGCTTGCGTGTGAGTAAGTATGCATGCGTGTGTCCGTGCATGTTTGCTTGCTTGCCCGCGCGTGTGAGTGTATGTGCGTATGTCTGCGTGTGTGGATGTGTGTGTATGTCTACGTGTGTGGATGTGTGGATGTCTGCGTGTGTGTGTGTGTGTGTGTGTGTGTGTGTGTGTGTTGTTTTCAGTGACTTGTTTCTATGTTTTTTTGATGGTTTGCTTGTTTTTTTTTTCTTGTTTAACGTATAGTAAAAGAAGCCTAGTAATAAACAAATAAAAAAGATTTATTTGTTCATGTTAAATCATAATCTCTCCTTTCAACCACAACAAGCCACCCTCCCTCATATACTCCCCCATCTTGTCACTCCATTTTGTTCCTGGTCCAAGATTACTCCTTGTAAATTCCAAACTTTTGTACTCTCCTTCCAACAAAAAGACGCGCACAAATGTTTGTATTTCCTTTTTCAAGCTTTTTTTTTTCATTCCCGTACTATTTTTCCTAATAAGTAATTTATTAATATGATAATGCGGATAAAAGAAACGTACCTAAGCTAAATGTTTAAGTTTGCTACAGTCGCCAGTGCATTCGAGTCTGTTAATATATGTCACTTCTGCTTGCGTATGTTCAAAGTTTCTTTTCTGTGCGTCATGTGTCTCATACATAAATATATCTCAACATGGAGGCCATAATAATGCCATATATTGCTTGCCTTTTTTCGGTATCTTTTGCCTCTAATGTAATCATATAAGGGACTTTTGTGTTAATATTTTCGTTGCCTCTTTGTACATATTTTGCCTCCCTACAGCACTGTTGTCTCGCAGTATGCAGCATTGTATTTATATTTTTCAAAGCCTATTTTCTCTTTATCGAATAGTTATCCATTCATATCTCCCGATCCCGCTTATTCCCCGTCCCTTTTGTCTTTCTGATGCATTTATATCTATTAATATATAAGCCACTAAGATAATGTTTTTTCTTTATTTTCTCAATATAATGCGTGGCTACTGAAATGCAATCTACCATACAACTCTACTCTCATGTACTGTACAAGTTTCCTTGGTTCTTCTTGAATGTCAACCGTTTATTTATTTTCCCTCCTTATAGAGGTTGGGAGCTTGGGCTTTCTGACCACTACTTGGTGGTGGCCAGAATTAGGATTCAAGTAAGATGGAGGAATAGAAGAAGGGAAAGACGAGAGGAAGAAGTAGTTGCAAGGAGAGTGGAAAGGTTACAAGAGGATGAGAAAAAGGCAGAGTATAAGAGAGAAGTGGAGGAACGATTGGGCAAATATGAGTTGGAGCAGATGGGAGACGTGGAAGGTGTGTGTAGGATATTTACAGAAGAAATATGTGCAGCATGTGATGTGGTGTGTGGAAGGAAGAGAAGACGGAGGGGGGTGCAAGGAACAGCGTGGTGGACTGAAGAGGTGAGACAGGCTGTGGCACAAAAGAAGAAAGCATACAATGAATGGATGAGAAATAGGGGCGTGGAAGAAGTTGAGAGGCGGAAGAGAGAGTTATATGTAGAAAGAAAGAGAGAGGTGAAAAGATTAGTAAGAAAGAGTAAGAAGAGAGTGGATGAGGAATTTGGAAGGAATTTGAGTGTAAAGTGGAGGGACTGTAAGAAAATGTTCTGGAAAGAGGTGAAAAGAGTAAGACAGGGTGGAAGTGAAGTTAGCGGGGGAGTGAAAGATAAAAATGGTAGATTACTAGTGGAGAAGGGAGAAAAAGTGAGCAGATGGAGAGAACACTTTAAGGAATTGTGAACATAGAGGATGGAAGTAATGCGAGTATAAGTGGCTGGGGAATGGCTGGGAGAAGGAGGGAGGTGAGAAGACAGGAAGAAATCAGTAGGATAGAAGTTGTGGAAGCAATGAAGAAAGTTAAATCGGGGAAAGCCCCAGGAATTGGAGTGCGTGGTGAAATGCTGAAGCATGGGGGAGAGATAGTAGTAGAATGGATGTGGAAGATGTGCAGATTGGCCTGGGAGGAAGGTAGAGTCCCGGAGAATTGGGAGTCAGGTATAATTATTCCCTTGTACAAAGGAAAAGGAGAAAAAGAAGTGTGTGGTAATCATAGGGGCATTTGTCTTCTTAGTATAATAGGAAAAGTGTATGATAGGATACTTATTGACAGAGTTAGAGAAAGAACAGAGAAATTAGTTGGAGAAGAACAGGGAGGCTTTAGGAAGGGAAGAGGTTGTGCAGATCAGATATTCATTCTTAGATCTTTAGTGGAAAAGTTTCTAGAGAAGGGAAAGAAGTTGTATGCGGCTTTCATGGTTTTGGAGAAAACATATGACAGGGTGGATAGACAAGGATTGTGGAAAGTGTTAAGAATATATGAAGTAGATGGGAAGTTGTTGAATGCTGTGAAGAGTATGTACGATGGTGCGAAGGCTGCAGTGCGTGTGGATGGTGAACTAAGTGAATTTTTCTCTTTGAAAGTTGGGTTGAAACAGGGATGTGTCATGTCTCCATGGTTGTTCAATCTGTACATGGATGGGGTAATAAAAGAGGTACAAGGTAGGGTAGTGGATGTTGGAGTGGCCCTGGTGAGAGTGGATAGTGTTTGGAAACTCCCTGTACTGTTGTTTGCAGATGATACTGTGCTGTTGAGTGAAGACGAAGGGGAGCTGCAAGGCTTGGTGGATGAGTTTGGGAGAGTGTGTAAGAAACGGAATCTAAGGGTGAATGTAGGGAAGAGTAAAGTGATGGTCTTTGAGAGAGGTGAAGTCAGTGAATGTACAGTGAGGTTGGATGGTGAGGAATTGGAAAATGTGAGTACGTTTAAGTACTTGGGTAGTGTGATGAGTAAGGATGGGGGTTTGGAGGGTGAAGTGCTTGAAAGGGTACAGCAGGGAAGAAAGGTTGCTGGTTCTTTGAAAGCAGTGATAAGAAACAGGGAAGTGAGCATGGAAGTGAAAAAGTTACATGACAGTATTGTGATACCAACTCTAACGTATGGAAGTGAAGCTTGGACGTTGTTGGAAGGACACAAGTCAAGAGTGAGAGCAGTGGAAATGAGTTATTTAAGAGGAGCCTGTGGAGTTACATGAAGAGACAGGCTGACGAATGAGGATATAAAGGAGCGTTGTGGTGTGGATGTGGATGTGATAGGAAGCGTTGTGAGGAACACACTGAAGTGGTTTGGCCACGTGGAGAGGATGGAGGGTGAAAGACTGACGAAGAGAGTGTATGTGAGTGAGGTGGAGGGGGGAGGAGGGAGGGGGAGGCCGAAGATGAGATGGAGGGATGGGGTGGAGAGGTATATGAGAGAGGGGTGTGTGAGTTGGGTGCAGGGCAGTGAAATGGCGGGGGACAGGGCGACTTGGAGTCCAATTGTTTGTGGCCACCCCAAACGGGATTGAGGCTTCTGGCAATACATAGATAGATAGATAGATAGATAGATAGATGTGAGTACAGCAGCTGTGTCATCATCACTGTCAGGTTGGAGCGGTGCTGTGAGTTGTATTTAAGTGTTTAACGACTAATCTTACCAAACCTGATTCTTACCATATCTAAATTTACTTTACCTAAGCTGACTTTACCTGAGTTTAATCAACATACGCAACTGTAAATTAATCATTTCCGTCCCTGCTCACTAACGACTCCCCGTCCCACGCACAACGCGCCACCCTTCAGCATATACTTCCTTGCCCCTATATCTTGGTCTGTCTTAATGGTATTAATTACAACACAATGCCAAAGGAAGGGAGTAATTGGCCATCGTAACCACTGAACATATGCAGGAGGCAAATAATTAATCCTTTCATGGCCAGTACAACTCTATTATTTTTTTCCGGATGACACCAGGTGAGTATGTAATGCTGAGAGTGAGTCACAGTAGCCTGAGTGTTCAAGTACGAGACGTAATGACAGACTTAAGTAAACCCTAGTGTATCCATACCATATGTGTGGCATAGATAAACAAACTGATAGAGAAGCAGATGAAATACATAAATGCAAGCACACATACTTGCATATATAAGATAGACGCCTGAATGTTGGAAGAAAACTAGAAGGAAAGACCAGCAGCTACTTGGAAGGACATAATAAGTTGACAAAGACACATAAGCAGATGAGCATTAAAGTGCTCTTTGTGAGCTCGTGGCAAGCGAGCGAGCGCCATGTTGTCAAAGTTTCCCTATGATATTTAACTCTTTCACTATGGTAGCTGAACAATGAAAAATATGCTGGAACGGAAGACATTCCCTCACATCCACCTACACAGACATAGAAACACACACACACACACTCCCTTGGAAAAGTCGAGATTCCAAGGGGTTCCTACGACTTTATGAGTTTTTAGTCGATAACAAAGCTTATTCAATTAATGTATTACATCCAGAAAGAATTTTAGCTCTGCTTTACAAAGGAATAAAGTTATTAGCTTCTGCCGACCGTGATGGTCAGCCGGGCAGGGCCGGTCCCCTCATTTCCAAACTTACTGAGAGTAAACATCACTCGCTCGCCTTGCTCGCTTGCTCGTAATAAATACCGGAAAAAGAGACAGACAAGAATATATTGCAAAGCTCCAAGAAAGAAACGATCATTGTCAAAAAGGTATATAACTGGGTCAGGTAATTTGGCCCGAGATCGAAATCAATATGTTGAATGGTATATTTATTTATATTTTAAGCACCCATAACTCGCAACGCGAATCGTAGGTGTTATATTTTGACGTGTGTGTGTGTGTGTGTGTGTGTGTGTGTGTGTGTGTGTGTGTGTGTGTGTGTGTGTGTGTGTGTGTGTGTGTGTGTGTGTGTGTGTGTGTGTGTGTGTGTTTATATAATGTGTGTGAGGTGTGGAAATGTGTGGTTTGGCAGTGTGAGGTATCAGTGTGTTGTGTGGTAGTATGAGGTATGTCATTGTGTGTCGTGGCGGTGTGAGATATGGCAGTGGGTACGGTGAGCGGAGTGGTATGGTGTGGCAGTGTGTTGTGTGGCGGTATGATGAGTGAAGTGTTGCAGTGTGAGATGTGTCAGTAAACAGGATGGCTGAGAGAAAGAGAGAGAGAGAGAGAGAGAGAGAGAGAGAGAGAGAGAGAGAGAGAGAGGGAATGGTGGGAATGGGAACGAAGTGAGAGAAGATGGAATGGAGGAAGGGAAAGGAAAAGAGGGTGAGAGAGGTAGGTGAAGGGTAGAGACTGATAGCAATCTAAATATGGGAATGAATACTTATCTAACTCTAACGATTTATATGAAACGCATTCAGCCACTTCACAATGTTCCTTAGTTGGCTGTCTAATCATTATAAACCATACTGCAATCAAAACCTCTGAACATTGAAATCCTTAAAGTCATAATAGGAAATACTGCACAGATGTACCTGGTTTCGTGAGGGAAGGAGAGAGGCTGGAAAAAATGGAGGGGGAAGAGGGGATATGAGGTGTGAAGAGGGTTGTTTGGAGATGGGGAGATGCACGAAATCTGGATGAATGTGGGAGAAGATAGTCTAGGTAAATATTTCTTACAAATGAGCTGTCTATTGTATCACTTCTCCCGTAACTATATGTCACAGTTTTGGTGGAGCTGTCGTTGGAAAGTTGTAGCTACAGTAGCTATCGTCATTTAAGAGATCTGGGAAGTGAACAGTGTGGGAGCCGAGGAGGTGTGAATATAAGCCAGAGGAAGTGTACTCAGATATCATCAATGAATATCATACTCATGTTTTTCTAAGCAATCCTGTGTTCTCTACACATCAGTAACGCATAGAAAATTGGTGGGAGCGGGGGGGGGGGGATTATGTGAGTAGAGAGAGAAGAAAGGGGACAGTGATAGTGTTTATTAATATTTTTTAAATTATTAGCTCATGTCATGGCCCCCTCATCAAGGGACGTTTGCCGATGAACTACTGTTTGCCAGATAGAGTCAGAGTGACCGATTCTCCCCTCTTCTCGTCCAGTCTGAATGACAAGTGTCTGTTTTTCTGTGGTTTTTCGCTTGTGAAAAGGAAAACATGATCATTAGGATTTCGAATCATGACACGTGTGACGTGCAGTTGGTGTGGGGGTGACAACGAAGAGGCCAAGGCGAGAGGACGGTGAGTTATGTAAAGCAAGTAAAGGGACAATTGCACGATTTAATGTTACCGGTATGATTTTTTCCTTTTGTTAGGTAGGTGGTTAAGCATGGACGTGACGAAAGGAATTTAGGGACTTCATGATGCTATGGTATGTAGGCTAGAAATGTATAATAATTAAATAGATAAGTGAAGGAAGAACTACAAGTGACGACGTTCTTGTAGTTAGGTAGTTGAGTGTAGAAATACATGTCGGTAAGTAAGTAACTGAAGGAAGGAACTGCAAAATGTTGTGAGGATTTAGTAAGCAGTTATGAAAGTAGAGGAGCCAGGGTGGCCTGGTGGCAGCATATATGACTTGTAATGTATGGGTACCACCATTCATTATTTTATTTGTTCCAATATACTGTAATGTTAACATATATTTTACAGCCTGACCTTTATTACGCAAAACATGGTGTGGCTGGACCGTAAAAACCTGTAACTGAATAACCCAGCTAAAAACATATCTGCGAATGGAACAACTCTTTTACCCTATTCTTGCCAGTGCAAATGGATTTTGTTAAGTGACAGCGAGTACATGAACTCATCCGCGATGACCTCAAGGAAACAGCGGGAGAGACATCAATACACTGAAGAACTTAAGGATGGCCGATGTAGAAAAAAAAAAAAAAAAGATAAATATGTAATCAAGAGGCTATATAGGCAAATTGAGAAGCTAGCAAAATAATCTAGCCACTGCAGGGGCAAGCCAGCCCAACGTAGTGCCGGTCCCAAGCCCAGGTAATTTGGAAGGGTTGATGGAAGGAAGGGCATCCGGTCGTAAAACGTTGCTCAACCCAAGGCCTAATCTTTAGGGCTTGGCTCAACCTATGATTAGTCATCTGTCACTGGCCTCGGAACCGGTTACGGTGTACCCCAGAAGTGACGGGCAGAGGCCTCGCCTGATCCCTGTGACAAGTGAGCAAGAGCTATCGCGTCATGAGCAGGCGCGGCTGAAGAAGCGAGATCTGAAGGTGGGGACGTGTGAGAGCTAGGGAGTTGGCTGACATGATGGACAGAAGAACAGTGGGGGTACTGTGTGTGCAAGAAACAAGGTGGGAAGGAAACAGGGCACGTGACATTGGCGCAGGGTATAAACCCATCTGCGGCTGAGTAAATGCGCAAGGAAGAAACGGTGTTGGAATCATCTTGGAAAAGAATTGGAAGGAGCAGCTTGTGGGTGCGTGTATTATAGCCCAACATATCCTAATGTACTACAGACTACCTAATCCGTCTTAAACAAACACTAATACGTCCTAACTTCTCTCTTTCTAACTTAATTAGACGTATCCTAATGCATTATCATAAGGCTCTATTATCCAGTCCAGTCTAATCTAACCTAACCTAACCTGAATTAACCTCACCTAATCCAGCTTCACCTGACGACCAATCCGAACCTCTCCTAACCTAACATAGCAAGGACAATGAGTGTGAAACAGGAACATGGTGGCTTGATGCTAGATGTGGTTTGTGTCTATGCACAGTAGGTCGGGTGTACTGAGGGAGAAAGGGAGGAGTTCTGCAGGCATCTGGGTGAAGTACTGGTAGGGGTTCCAGAAGGAGAAAAAATTTTCATGGGAGGAAATCTGAATATCCTTGTGCGAAGGGAGAAAGGTGTTTTCTAAAGTGCATGGTGGATTCGGCAGTGGACTGATGAACACAGAATGAGAGAGCATAATTGACTTCTCACTGGCAGCAGACATGGCTATTCAAAATACGTTTTTATAAAGCCTGTAAATCAAATTATCACTTACAAAAAAGGACTAAGAGAGAGTCAAAATGATTTTCTGCTGTGTAGAAGGAACCGCTTGAAAGAAATTGTGAACTGTAATGTGACAAATGGCGGCACAACCTCTGTTGGTAGTAGTGAATTGCAAAGTCATAGGCGTGAGGAAAGGGAAACAACAGGGAACTGCAAAAATTAAAAGGTGGAAGTTGAAAGAGGAGTTAAAGAGCAAATTCAGAACTAGAGTTATGAGAGAAATAACACCAGAAGAGAATGTAAGTGAGCGGCTGGAGAAAAACGGCAGGATAATTAAGCAGATGGGAGAAGAACTGCAGGGAAAGACATCTGGAAAAGGCTTCCCATAAGATAAGGAAACATGGTGGTGGAATGAGTAGGTCCAGGAAAGGTAAATGGGATGAAGGAGGCAAAGATGAAATTTGATAGACCTTGGCATGAAGAAGATAAGGAGAAACTAAAAACTGCAAATAAAGCAGCCCAAAAAAGTCGTAGCAAGAACAAAAGCAAGAGCAATGAATCTGCTCTACGAGGAACTGGAAACACCGGAAGGACAGAAGAAGATCTTTGCGTTGGGAAAAAGATGCAACAGAGTAACAAAAGATCCTACACATATAAAGCAGATAAAGGATAGTGGGGGTAGGGTACTGAGCGCAGAGGAGGGCGTAGTAGGAGGGGGAAAGAGTACTTAGAAAAGTTACTGGACGCGGAAAAAGAGGGGAGTGTTTTTGGAGAAGGGACGCGAAATGAGAGGGAAGCACCTAAATTAGTAGGGAGGAAGTCAAAGCAGCACTGAAAAAGATGAAAAACGGGAATGCAGAGAGACCGGATGAAATACCAGCAGAGGCATGGAAAAACTTGGGAGAAGGTGGAGTAGATGTACAAGTAGATTTAATGCAGAAGATATATTATCAGGAGATAATACCAGAGGCCTGGAGAGAAACTGTGATAGTACCGATTTATAAGGAAAAAAGTTGACATTCAGGATTGTGGGAGCTATCGAGGTATAAAGCTGCTGTCACACAAAATGAAAATATGGGATTGAATAGTAAAGAAATGGTTAAGGGAGGAAACGGAGATTGGTGAACAACAGTTCGGATTTATGCCAGGAAAACGAACAACAGATGCAATCTTTCAGTGTGCCAAATCAAGGAAAAATTTAGAAACAGAGAGACCTGCATATGACTTTTGTCAACTTGGAAAAAGCATATGATACTGTGACAAGGCAGGAAGTACGGAGATGGATGAGGGAGAAGGGCGTTTCAGAAAAGAAAGGTATGTGCGACTGGTTAAAGATATGTATGACCGGATGAGAACTAGGGTCACAAGTTGTGTTGGTGTGACATAAGTTTCCAGTAAAAGCTGGGCTATATCAGGGATCCTCGTTGAGTCCCTACATCTTCGATTTGTTAGTGAATGTTTTGGGAAGAGGCATCACTGTAGAGGCTCAATGGATTACCTTGTTTCCAAATGATACTGGGCTTACTGTATAGATACTTAGCCTATTTCTCACTTCAAATTTGTTTTATTTTTGTTTCATTTTTACTAGATTCTTCTTATTAACTCTTTATGTTTAACAAAATCCTTTGTAAGAAACTAGAATAAAATTACGAACTTCTCTTCTTTTGCCTAAAATGTGATAGTCTGACATTTTTTGCGAACCAGATTTCTCTCTTCAACTCAGTAAATCGGCTTAGCTTCACTTCCAGTTCCACCGACCACCTTCATAACTTCTCTGTCATTGTACAGCCGCAACAGTTCTGTTCTTTTCCTCTGTTAGCTCCTTTAGCACAATTACTCATTTGTCAGACCGCTCAAGTAAAATCAGGCGATTATATGTCATTTATGTGAAAAACAGAGGTGTTTTTAAAGTTGTTTCTATCTCCTCTGGATCAAAAGGCCTCTCAGTACTTAAATTCATTCGTCTGTGGATAACCACACCACTCACACTATGTAGTACTGCCTCCATTTTTTTTTTTTTTTTCCCAAAGAGGAAGGAACCAATGGCCAAAAGCCAGCAATATTGTTCCCGACAAGGGAAAAAAAATATTAATTACAGAGCCATATTCAGGTTTCGTTCATTTCGAGATGCCTGGAGGCATTGCGTTTAAAAGTCTAGAGTTCATAGGCAGTAGGAAACAAAGAGAGAGAGAGAGAGAGAGAGAGAGATCAAAAGAGTTTGCTGTCAGACGCGTGCTACGTGCCCGCCGTAGAGGTGAAGCAGACAGTTCAGACATGCAGTGACCATTGAATAGCGACAGAAGAGATGCCACTGTGCAGCAAAGAGACAGAGGATGAAGGGAGCCAGTAAGAGGAGGAGGAGGAGACTTAATGAGACAAAAAGGCTTTGATTCCAACTTGTTGAGAAGAGCTGTATGTGAGGAGACTCCCAACACATAAGAGTTGTACTCGACACAGGGGTGAATAAAACCCATGTGTAGTCAACAACTATGCAAGAGTAAAGAAGGTACAGGCTCGGACTAGCACACCTAATCTTTTGGTAGAAGATTTTACAAGAAAGGTACTATGATCTTTCCAAGAAAAATCCCGCAAGAATGAAACCTCATGCATGTTCAGTGATGATGCAGGGTTAAGCTGGATAACGTTAACGATGAAAGAATACTCCTGAAGGAGATTTTGACGGGTCAAAAAAATAGAAGAACTGAGTTTTTGATACATTAAAGACAACAATATTACTTTTACCCCAATCAGAGATAAGAACCAAGTCAGACACTAGATGTGCCGTATCATTTTCTCATGTTTGATGGAGTAATTGCTGAGATGGACTCTGTCAGAAGCGAATGGAGAAGTGGAGGGTGGAATCATCTGAGTATGATTTTTTTTTTTTTTTTTTTTTTATGTGTCCGACTCTGGGCATAGGCTTCACAGCCTGCACTCAAGGCCCAGTAGTCCTCCTACATACCATGCACCTCTGTAATTGTCACCACTTCGGCGCTAACACCCACCGTCCGTATTGAATACATGCTAGGGCTGTCTCATACAGGACTGGTGTATTGGTATTAGCGGGGGTACTTTTATGACATGTCGGCGGGTCATCTGGCAGATCAGGAAAGTCTGCTTTTATGAAATTCAAATCCTTAAACTGTTCCCTGCCCCAGCCGGGATTCGAATCTGGGTCCAACAGGACTGCAGGCCGCCTCTCTACCGATTCAGCCACCGCCTCCCCCATATGGAAAGCATTACAGTTTAGCATGTCACTGATAAATAGAGGGAAGAGAGACGATGGCAGGACAGAACCCTGAGAAACATCATTATTAACAGCGCTGAAAAAACGGTGGCCGTCTACAACAGCAGCTATAGGGCGACCAAAAAGAAAGCTAAAGATGAAGGCACAAATAGAAAGATAGAAGCATAAGAGGGCAGTTTGGAAATTAAAAACTTAATACCAGATTCGACTGAGGGGCTTTGAGATGTTAAATGCAATGGCAAACTTTCGCCAAAGTTCCGAAAGGAGGATGACTAGAAGTATGAAAGGAAGGTAAAAAGATCGCCAGTGGTGTGTCCCTGGCGGAACCCATGTTGGCTATCGGAAAGAAGGGTCTGATAGGAAAGGTGATTTATTTATTTAGTTATCTATTGTGACTGGACTTCAAAAACTTTAGAAATACAGGATGTTTAGGCAATCGGGCTATAGGTAAATGGCTGGGAATGATTACCCTTCTTAGAGACAGACTGAAGGAAAGCAAACTTCTAGCAAGAAGAAAAGGTTCAAGTCGACAGGCAAAGGCGGAAGTGATTATCTTGGCAGTGTGTATGTACAGCGAGTCAGTCCTTTAGAACAACAGCAGGGTCCCCATTAGTCCCATATGCCTTGTTAATATTGAGACCAGTGAGGGTATAAAGTACATCAACTGAAGAAATTTTAATGTCAGTAATGAGGGAATCAGAGGGTAATAGATGTGGAACAGAACCGGAATCCTCTAAGGTGGAAGTGGAGGTGAAACTCTGAGTACTGAGTTCTGTTTTGTTTATTATTTTTTCTGTTCCATCAAAGTAGAAAAGAGGAGGGAAGAAAGATGAAGTAAAGTTAGAAACGTGCCTGGCAAGGTGCCAGAACGAGAAGAAAGATTCTGAGTTAGAGAGATCAGAGTATATAGTACGAATGAAATTGGTTTAGCAAAGTGGAGAACAGATTTGGCATGATTCCGGCCAGAGACATACTCGTAGTAAAGATCAGATTAAGGGACTGGTTGGCTCCGGTACATATTGTAGTCCTTTTCCATGTTGGGGACGGCATTAGAACAATTGTGATTAAACCAAGAATATTTTGCATTAATCATATGATAAGTGAATGGAATGTATGCCTCCATGCCCGAGAGAATAGCCTACGTAATGCGCGATGCACACTCAGGTGGCTCATTGGCCATGGAAGCAATAATTATTCCAGGCAAAAACAAAGAAATAGTGCTTGAGGGCCTTCTAGTCAGCAACGCTAAATTGACAGCTTCTGCTTTTTGAGAGGGTCCACAGGCCATATTGTAGCGACAGGACAGGTTAAGGTGATACGGTTGTGATCAGAGGAGCTCAATGGAGAGTAAATATTAACAGAGTACGCAGAAAGATAGTTTTGAAAAAGAGGTCAGGCATTTTCTACTTCTCTCCAAGGTGGTCTGGGATACGGATAAGGTGCTGTACATGCTGCTCTGGGTTATAAAGATAGAAAAGATGTAGGTTTGCTCGCCCTGTGGATCACTGAATAGAGAAGACCCAAAGATGGTGGTGAACACATGCATCACCTCGAATGAAGATTTAAAAGAAAGGCGAATTTGATAGGATGTGTTTCATCTTAGAAGAAAGACAGCCAAAGAATTTTCATAGTCGGTTGAATTAGGGGACAAGTACATAATGCAGATATATTCAGTCGGCGAATGACAGGATAGCCGAAGCCAGAGAGCGGAGAATTCGGATGATTCAAGTTCAGGAACACGAAAGTAGGATATGTTGCTGCGTACATACACACAACTGCCACACTTTGGCCTTGAAATGAGAATAGACAAAATAGGAGGATGCAGAGAAGGGTTTGCTATCAGCCAGGAAGGAAGTAGTGATGTTTAGAAGAGAGGTGGTGTTCAACAGAAAGAAAATTTGAGGAAAGACCACGAATGTTGCAAAAATGACTAGAGACTAAGCCAGACAATGGTTCCATGCATCTCACTTGGTAGTAGCCGGGAGAGAGGCGGATGGTGACTCTTTAATGCCACTCCCCCACCCCCCCACCTCGCCAGGATCTCAGCGGCAGGGTGTTGAGACGCCGTTTACCAGTTACTGTAATTGGAAGTGTGGTGTGTAATGTGCATGCAGCTTGGTGCTGACAGTTAGGAGAAAATGTATAGGAGAATATGATAGTTTATTCCCCGTGCTACTGAAACTCTGAAAAGGTTCACCAAAGGGGGACTGTCAGAAGCTAATTCCGAGGGCTGATGACTTCATACAGACCGGCAAGACAAATGGTATACTGTAATACAGGAAATAATTTTCTGTGCAGTAGGGTAACCATATAATCTTTCCCTCGGGTATGGGAGAAAGAATATCGGCCCCTCGTATTCTTTGCAGTCCTAGGGTTAAAAAGAGAAATGGTCACCTGGGATTACAGTCCCCCACACACTATTCTTACTCACAGTTACAAAGAGCTTTAGATCTGGTTCCTGCACTAGTAAGAAGCAGGTTTGTGTGGACTATTGGAATGTAAATGAAGTTAATAATGAAAGCAAGAGAGTGGAAGTAATGAACATGTTCAAGAAAACATAGTACGTTGTAATGGCGTTGTGTGAAGCAATGATAAAAGGGTGTGAAATAGTGTGAAGTGCATAAGGTAAGTATAAACACGCTTGGATGATATAAGGAAGGAGTTGCTCTGTTGATGAAAGATGAATGGCAGACGGTATTAAATGACAGTAAACGTGTCAGCTTGAGGTATGTGTATGTCTAGTATCAGTTTGTGAGGGCGGTATTTGTGGCCATTGTTTGTTAATGCACAACGACATGTTTTGAAGTGATAGGACAGATGCCCAGAAGTTAGAGCTGTGATGGATGACAGGAAATGGAGAGTTGATCCCGATCCTGGAATGATATAATCGGTTGTTATGAAGTACCATGGGAGAGATATAACGGACGACGACTGTAGAACATGTCATGAAAGGCAGAGTTCATTTGTAATTCATATTTTAAACACAAAGACACACACAAAATACGCATGGTGCAGGTTGAAAAGAATGTTGAGAAGAGCATAACTGGCCATGTGCTGGTCGACAGAGATGACTGGGAGTTGTTGTTGATACGATGGCAAATGAAATGACAAAGAAGAGGTTCGTCTTAGCATACGACTATGGTATGCAAGATAAAGTTGAGGGGAGGATGAAGGATAAAGAGGGAGGGAGAGAGAGAGAGAGAGAGAGAGAGAGAGAGAGAGAGAGAGAGAGAGAGAGAGAGAGAGAGTCATTGGCTGAAAAAGAGGAAATTGAGAAACCGAGTAATGTCAGATGAGTAACAGGTAAAGGTAGAAGAGTTACTGTCAACAGATTGGGAGAAAATTAATCTGGAAAATTTGTGGAGTGCAAATGGGGGGGGGATGATTATTATGCTAAGGTAATATATTGCGTTGAAAGGTTAGTAACTCGTAGGAAGGATAAAGCCTGGTGGGATGCAGAAGTTGAAGTGGTAGTCCGAAAAGGAGAAAGAAAGGGCAAAAACTAGTGCAAACGAAAATAGATGAAATGATAGAAGATGGGAATATACTGAGAGTTATTACCATATAAAGAGACTATTAAAGAGAGAGAGAGAGAGAGAGAGAGAGAGAGAGAGAGAGAGAGAGAGAGAGAGAGAGAGAGAGAGATGTGCAAAGAACTCTCTTGATATATCAACGTAATGTATTCTGAAAATTGGGAACTATAGTATTCTGGAAAGGGATGCAAAAGTTTGGAAATGAGGGCGGGAAAAATGTGAAAGTGTGAGGGATGGAAGTGGAAAAATACTATCAAATAAAAATCAAGTAAGCAAGAGATGGTAAGAATATTTTGCAAGAATGGCTGGGAATAGTCAGAGCAGAGCAGTAGTAAGAAGGATTTGGTCTGGTAATGAGCAGAGAAGGAATGTAGTGCCGAAAAACATGACACTGGCAGAGGTGAAGAATGCTGTGAAAATGTTGAAAAATGAGATGACATCAGTTGTGCAGGAGATAAATATATGGTTTTGTGGTGAAACTGGATGGAAGTGTTCGTTAGAAAAATGTTAGAGAACTTGAACGAAAGAAACTGTACGTGTCGAGTGGAAGAAATGTGTCGTTGCCCTTGCACACTAATAAAGGTCTGTCTATCTATCTATTGTCAGACGCCTTAATCCCATTCGGGGTGGCCACAGACAAATCGCCTCCATTTCGTCCTGTCCACCGCCATTTCACTGCCCTGCTCCCAACGCACACCCCTCTCTCTCATATACCTCTTCACTCCATCCCTCCATCTCATCCTCGCCCCCCCCTCCCTCTCCCCCCTCCATCTCACTCACATACACTCTCTTCGTCAGTCTTTCATCCTCCGTCCTCTCCACATGGCCAAAACACCTCAGTGTGTTCCTCCTAACGCTTCCTGTCACATCCACATCCACACCACAACGCCTCTTTATATCCTCATTTGTCAGCCTGTCTCTACATGTGACTCCACAGGCTCTTCTTAAATAACTCATTTCCACTGCTCCCACTCTTGACTTCTGTCCTTCCAACAACGTTCAAGCTTCACTTCCATACGTTAGAGTTGGTATCACAATACTGTCATGTAGTAACTTTTTCACCTCCATGCTCACTTTCCTGCTTCTTATCTCTGCTTTCAAGGAACCAGCAACCTTTCTTCCTTGTTGTACCTTTCATGCACTTCACCCTCCAAACCTCCATCCTTACTCATCACACTCCCCAAGTACTTACACGTACTCACATTTTCTATTTCCTCACCATCCAACCTCACTGTACATTCATTTACTTCACCTCTCTCAAAGACCATCACTTTACTCCTCCCTACATTCACCTTCAGCTTCCGTTTCTTACACACTCTCCCAAACTCATCCACCAAGCCTTGCAGCTCCCCTTCGTCTTCACATAACAACACAGTATCATCTGCAAACAACAGTACAGGGAGTTTCCAAACACTACCCTCTCTCACCAGGGCCACTCCAACATCAACTACCCTACCTTGTACCTCTTTTATTACCCTATCCATGTACAGATTGAACAACCATGGAGACATGACACATCCCTGTTTCAATCGAACCTTCAAAGAGAAAAATTCACTTAGTTCACCATCCACATGCACTGCAGCCTTAGCACCATCATACATATTCTTCACAGCACTCAACAACTTCTCATCTACTCCATAATTCTTAATACTTTCCACAATCCTTGTCTATCCACCCTGTCATATACAAAAAATGGGAGAAATGGAATTCCCCCGAGCTAAGCCCTGTATTGGACTATATAGCCCCGCTAGGGTTACAGAATGAATATCTGACCCCTCCCGGCACGGCAACCCGGGCGAGGCTTCCTAAACTTGCAATCCCCCTGTTCACAAGTCCAGCGCGCTACCACTGTGCTCTGTTCTTTCCCTCTGTCATATAAGTATCCATATGCAAAACATATATAGTTATCTAAGTCTGATGAGTGAAGTAGGAAGAGATTCGGATGAATTATCAAAGAAAAAGTAAGAAATAAATCAAGAAAGCTTGGTGGATGACAAAAGGGTAGGCTTTGGTGGCGTCAGGGAATAGGTGGACTAAATATATGCAATAACTCAGAGAATGGAAAAACATGTGAAAACGGTTGTAACATATTTATGGCATTTCCCCAATTTAACTTTCTTCAGTGTCCACAACTTCTATCCTACTGAGAAGGTTCTTCCTGAAGTCTTCTCGCCTCCCTCCTTCTCCCACGCACAGCGTAGAGGGAAAGCTACTGAATAAAATATGAGTTTTTATGATGTTAGTGAAGCTACTTTAAGAGTTGGTGGCTAGACAAGTGAGTGGCTTCACATTAGTGCTGGAGTATGACAAAGAAGCACTTACAGCTGTTCAGTATTAGTGTGGATCGGGTTAGAAGAGTGATAATAGCTTAAATGATTCCACTTTTCACTGAGAATTCTTCCAAATTCCTCAATGATGATAGGTGGAGTACTCTCTAACTTACTAATGCACGCAGATGATATGTGCTGCTGGCTAACAGTGAATCGGAAGTTTGCAAATTAGTGCACAGTTTTGTTATGGCCATGGGCATCGTATCTGAATAGTAAATGTAGATAAGATTAAAATGATGGTTATTCAGAATGAAGGTGTAGTATTTGTTCGAAGACACACCACTGATGAGACGGAAAGCTGCACATATTTCTTCTGTAAATATCCTACACACACCTTCCACGTGCTAATGAAGTAGAAAATAATGTGGAACATCGAAGAAAAGAGATTGGTTCTTATACTCTGCCTTTTTCTCATCTGCGAAACAATCGTTCCCAGATATTGTGGCAGCTTTTCTACATGAAGGAGCTTTACTACCTACCCAAACTAACATAGGAATGTGAGATTTTGACGTGGCAAGAACAAGTTAAGAGTTAGGGCAGTGTAGTGCAGGCGGGATTCTTGAGAAATGCTCGTGGACTGTGAAGAGTTGAAAGACCAACAAGTAACGTGACGCGTGAAAAATGTGGAATAAGGAAGTCTGTTAAAAGAGATGAAGAGCATAGTTAGACGGTCAGCTGCTTATCTTCTCCAGATGGCAGTACCTGTTCTCCTTACAACCTCTCTTCATAACCGTACCCCACAACAAACAACACTTGGCGAAAGAACTCCGCGGCGGCGGTCGCGGCGGTGATGGTGATGAATCATATTCAAGGGATCAACCACTTTAAACCTATGATGAACTGTTCTGTTTCATTTCTGTCACATCCAGGTGATTTTATTAATGCTAGACCACAGTTAAGGATGGGCTGTATGGGGAAGGAAGAGGATGTAGCCGACTTTAACCCCTTCACAACAAGTGCATTTAACCAAACTATCAGAATCATCTGCTGGTAGCAAGAATTACAAAAGAAAAGAAAAAAAAGAAAAAACTAAGCCATCGATTTGAAGGAGATAACCAGCTTGTTCTTGACTATTATACTACTGCTATCAATTACTGGCTTCCTATTCTCAGCCCGTTCAACAAATATAGCCTACCCTGGAAAGACTTTTTGCAACTACTGGGGAGTTATCCCCCTCCAATTGCCACATCACACTTTAAATCTCCCTTTTTGGTATTATAAAGCGGTCTTCCACTCTTCTGGAAGTTACACCATTATCCCGGAAAGCAAACAGTAACAGAGCTGCTGGTCCTTTCGTGGCTGTTTGGTAAATAATAGCTGAATAGAATTGCCTGAAGTTGGAAGGTCATGCTAATAGATTGAGTCGTCTTAACTCCTTTATAGAAGTTGATCCTCATGAACAATATAATATTAGTTTCTATCTGCAGATAATGTTATATTATTTATTCAGCTGGGATTGTAGTCTAGTTTAGAACAGATTCAAAGTGAATATCTAATAAGATCGATAATAACTTTTATATGAGTCTTTAGTCATCAAATTACCGTTTTCTCAGCTGACGCTAGACGTATTTCCCTCCTTCTCTTTTCGACAACCAGTTAACTCCTATAGGCCTGATACGCTGCTCTTAGGGTGAGAACGAGGATGGCAGTTTTGGGGAATATGTTAGGATTTAGTTCGATGACAGTGCAGTAACTAGCCTCCAAATGGAACGAGTCTTTTACATCAGAATGTAAACTCCAGTCACTTTGCTTCTAAGTACTTCATCTTTAAGCCAGAATCAGACATATCCTCATGGTTCTTCACTTAAAAAAAAAAAAAAAAGACGTTTGAACTGCATTCCATGTTTCATTCTGAGAAGCAGTCTTTTTCCTTCTCGCTTATTCCCTTTTTTATTCGAGGAAGAAGGAACCAAAGGCCATGAGCCCGCAGTAACACCTCCAAGAGAAAAACAAAATACATTTGATAGAGCCAAATTGTTTTCAGTTTCCGATCATTTTGAGGACTAGAAACCTGTTCCTACATTCCCACCGTTTGAAAGACTGGAGATCATAGTGCTCTCATCACTTCTCAGCTCATCAAGAATCAGTTCCAGAGCTGACCTGTTGCAATTACCATGAACGTTTCTGGGAGTTTTAACGGTTAATCTTTGACATTAGAGAGTTGATGATCACTACCAATATCTGCCCCCTTTGCTTACGCAAACATCTTGCAAATAACTCCTATGTCTTCGTAGAGGTGGAAATTGCAATGCAGACAGTCAGATCTGGAGCAGTGACCATTTACCACATGGTGAAATCAAGTAGTCTTATGTATTTTTCTATGCGGCGAAGAGACAGATGTTTTGCCAAACAAAAAGCTTTCATAAGAGGTGGAACCCCAGTTTTCGTTTCTTATGAAACAGCCTCCTTGACTCCACCCTATTGAGAAGAGCCATCCCTACCTACTGCCAACACATCGCATTGTACTTCACACAGGGGCAAACTAACACATCATGTATAGCCAGTCTATTCACTACATTGTGCAGCTTCTCAAGAAAGAGCGGAGTCTTTCATTTCATCAGCAGCCTTATCTCTTGGAAGCTGATTTTACAACCATACTGATATTACCATGGTCCAAGATTTTAAGTCCCGAGTAAATGAACCAAGCGCTCAAGCATGGTTCAGGGATGATGCAGGATTAAGCTGATCTCTATTAAACATTAGTGGGTATACCTTGTGGAAGATTTCCATCGGGTTGATAGGTGTAAACCAACATGAGTCTTGGATGTATTAAAGACAACCATATTCATCTTTTACCCAAGCAGTCAGAGATACGAGCACAAGTATCAGACATTAGGTGTGCCATAGCACTGAAATCCCTTGTTTGTTGACCAGTAACTGATTGAGAGTTCGAACATTCGAATGTTTCCTATTCTTAAGGTGCAGGGTGGAGTATCAGCGTATGAGTGGATAGGGTTAGATGTACAGCTTAGAAGATCATTAGCACCCCTGCCCTTAAAAGGGCTGCACGGACAGAGCCCTGAGGGCCATTGCTTCGTAACCAGAGTTGATAGATTTCTAGGAGAAGAACGATGGCCGTCTACAACAGCCAATGGCTATAGAACGACCAGGAACCAGAAAGCTAGCGATGAAGGCACAGATACAAGGATAGAAACCGTAGGAGGGCAGTTTAGGAAATTAAAGTACAAGGAAAGACTCGACAGCAAAGCCTTTGAGATGTCAAAAGTGCAATGGCAAAGCCTCTTACGCCAAAGTCAGGGAATACTGGAGGATTCTACCAGGAGTCTGAAAGGTAGTGAGAAGATCGGCCATTGGAGCTTCCTGACCGGAACCCAAGTACTGACGAATCCCCGCTGGGAAAGAAGGTTGTAGATAGGAAAAGAATTTCGCCTTAAAATTTTTCTATTACTGAATTGACAGAAACTTTTGACCCGCCGACATGTCGTAAAGCAATTGGACGATAGTTGGAGGGTTGGGAGTGGTCACCCTTCCTGTATGGGACTGGCTGAATGTAGAGCAAACTTCCAGCAAGAATGGAAAGGTACAAGTTGACAGACAAAGACGAAAGAGTTTGCCTAGGCAGAGGTGTAAGCACAGTAGGAGGATTACTTGGGCCTTGATACAGGCTGTGGACCCCATCAGGCCCATATGCCTTGTTAGTACTGAGGCCAGTGACAGAAAATACATATACTGAAGATATATATATATATGTCAGCCATGAGGAAGTCAGAGGGGTGAAGTGATGGAGGAACATATGTGAATCGTCTAAGGTAGAATTGGAGGAGAAAGTGACAGAGATCTGCTTTATCAGTAGAAGAAATAGGACTGACATGGTAACCATCAGAATGTAGAAAAGAGATATGGAAGGATGATGAGGCTAAAGTTGTTAGAGAATTCAAGATGCCAGAAGGAGCGGGATGAATTTTTGAAAGTTGGGAGAGTGTGAGAGCATTTAGTATGGATGACCAATCCATTTTTAGTAGAGTCGAAGAACAGACTCTAGCACTGATTCCGGGCAGAAACGTATGAAGCAGCATGTGGACAGGCGTGCCTATCAGGTGGAGCTCCGGTACTATTTGGGGTCTCTCCTGGTGACTGACAGCATTAAAACAAGCGTGATTTCAAACTAAGGCATTTCTGTTGCGTTAGTCAAAGGATATGTCGAAGGAATGTATGCTTCCATGGCTCTCTGAGAATACCCCACCCCACTTGCAGATGGCACACTCAGATGGCTCACAGCCATGGTGAAGCAATAATCATTCTAGGGAAAATCAACCTATGGTGAACTGTTCTGTTTCATTTCCGTCACATCCAGGTGATTAAATTAATGCAAGACCACAATTAAGGATGGGCTGTATGGGGAACGAAGAGGATGTAGCCGACTTTAACCCCTTTACAACAAGTGCATTTAACCAAGCTATCAGAATCGTCTGTTGGTAGTAAGAATTAAAAAAAAGATTAACAGAGTAAGCAGAAGGATTAGTTGTGAGGAAGACTAAGTATCGATTTGAAGGAGTTAACCTCTTCACCGCAATGACATATAGTACTGCTATATATACATTCTTCCTATCCCAGCCCGTTACCTTGTTCACCAGGGAAAGCTTCCGTGAACTGGGGAGAGGAGAGCCTATCAAGGTGGTGGTGAACATAGAAGCGGTCTTCACTGGAAGATTACAGAGAAACGGAGAGCAAATGGATAGAGCTGCTGGTCCTTTCGTGGCTGTTTGGTAAATAATAGCTGAATAGAATTGCCTGAAGTTGGAAGGTCACGCTAATAGATTGAGTCGTCTTACTGATGAAGTAGATCCTCATGAACAATATAATATTAGCATGTTATTGCAGATAACGTTATATTATTTATTCAACTAGTAGTGTAGTAAACGTGTCTGAATATTAATAAGATCGTTGCGTATATATACACAACAGCCACCTATTGCCGCTTTGAAATGACGCTATAGACGAAAGTAGGAGACAACAGAAAAGGGTTTGTTGTCAGCCTTGCCTCAGACAGCTGAGTTTTCGGTTAGAAAAAGAAGGTGTTAGGATTTAGAGGAGGAGAGGTGGTGCAGTAACACAATCCGAAAGTTAGAGGAAAGGCGACGGCAATGTTGCAGAAATGAAGAAGAAGAGATTCTTTTCAGTGGTTAAGCCAGAATCACCTTGAGTCCTCATGGGAGGGCAGATGGTGGGCTGCATTTAACTGCGTCCCCCCCCCTGGGGACTCCGAGGCTTGATAAAAAAATTACAGTGGGAAACTGGATGCCCCAGGTGTAAACCACTAAAAATGGGAGATCTTTGTTCTGTTATCTACCGACCTACGCAACCGGACAGTTTGCATCAGAACAGACCCTAGGAATTCAAAATAAGGAAAACTCGGCTTGTCTCCGTTTCTAATTATATGTTGTTGCCGGTGAATAAGACTATAAATTAAAGCTGATAAAGTACAAGCCTCGAGTTTCTGGCGGTCATTCATTGAGCATCTGTAAGTGCTGTATGTGATCACTCAGTATCCAACGTTACAGAATGTAGTCAAGATACACATTGATCAAGACATGCACTATGATCATCATATACATTAGAATTTATCTCCAGACATGGGGACTTGAAGAGGTGTTGTTCGAGAGTCTGACTGGCCTAAAAATCGAACTCTGATTCTTCATTTGCGATACGAGCTGGATGTGTTGAGCAGTGTACCACCAGCGTCCCCATGACGAGAAAGTATAAGAAGACGGAAGAGAGGTGTGGGAGAAAGACTATGGGAAGGCGATGATGGGGAGGAGGCTGGGGGTGGGAAGTGGGGAAGCTAACAGGTTACGATGAAGAAGCAATTTAATGCAATACATGTGAATGATAGTATCCGTTATTGTTTACGTTTACTTAAATTCGTAATTATATATGGCTTACTGATTGTTTTCAGCCGATTTTGTTACCCCTGTTTCACAGTAACATTCTTTTCAGATCTCTCTCTCTCTCTCTCTCTCTCTCTCTCTCTCTCTCTCTCTCTCTCTCTCTCTCTCTCTCTCTCTCCTCAACTTTTTTCATTACCTCCATAACGTTTCCCTCGCTTCACTGAACAACCTTTATTGCTTAACATTTTGCCTTTATCTCCATTTGAACGTCATTTACTTCTCTCATATGCCCTCCACACATGCCGTCATCATCCCTCTCCTGTTTCCTTTTTCACTTCAGTCTTTTTGTACTTATCACCTTTCAGCCGAATTACGTTTGGCATAACACATCTTATACCACTTCTTCTGTAGTGGCGTATGCTACATATTCTCTTGTATGTTATTTACACTTTCAGGCTCTTAAGACACACTCTTGGCTGAATAAAATTATGTGGCGTTAGTATTAACTGAATAATTGAGTTTTCCCAACCATAAGTGCGTTAATGCTAATACATTTGGCCTCATAATGCTTCTTTGACTTACCGGTAAGTGTTCTTAGCTGTGATAATGTCTGGGTTAAATATCATAAAATGCTATAGCAACGCGACTGAGAGGAATAATATTCTTTTGAAAGTTTTAATCTTTTTAATTACTTCAAGAGACTGTTTTTTTTTTTTTCGTCTTACCAAACAGTATTATACAGCATAGCAGAGTATCTATAGGCTTTCTATTTTATACAGGCGGTTTGGGTGGGGCCTCCTAAGACCTCACATGCCACACACGTGCTCTCTCCCCCCCCCACTCTCTCTCTCTCTCTCTCTCTCTCACTCATATTTATATTTATATTAACTACTTCTGTTTTCATTTTCTTAATTTTTTTCTCTTGTTTTGAATTTGGATGGGCAAGCTTCCATGGCGGGAGACTGACTGAGTATGAGCCGCACACACAAGGCTATCTTCGTGTCACTCCACTTGACAACGTCGGAAAAGCAACACTGACAAGTCTTCCCAGATTTATACTGTACTGTAGATTTTTTTAAATTACATATATACAGAGTATTTAAAATTCATTTATAAGTAGTTGCTAACTTAAAATAGGAGAGAGAGAGAGAGAGCGGGAGAGGTAGGTGAGCAGGCGTAATTACACGTGTGTGGCAGCGATGATGTGGCAACAGAGCTAGTGATGTGAGGGCTTAGGCTGCCCCACCCAAACTGCTTTCATAAAATATAACGACTGTAGTGAAGAAAGGGTTAATGAAGACTATTTCCAACTCTTTCTGTTTGAGAAATTTATTCTGGACGGGTTTACATCGATATGGTGTGTATAAATAAAATAAAAATTGATATAAGGCAGCAATATGTACAGTGAACCCCTGAGGAAGAGTCCCTAGGTAACTTTTTGGACTAGTGAGAGTACCGTTCAGGTCACAAATTCACAAGCAATGCTACAGTCAACTTCCCTTTATAACTCAGATATTTTTTGCTGGAAAAATAAAGGACAACATTAGAATCACTCTGCCTTCTTCTTGTCCTTCCCACCGAAAAAAATCTCAATCACGGGAGAGTTGGCTGTACGCCTGCTCATGAAGCTCAACTCAGTGTCTCTCTCCCCCTCACCGCCGTTGATATTACTCAGCATTTGCCGTCATCATATTTATTTCTGTCCCTTTCTTTTCTCCCTGTTTATCATTCCAGCCCAGCTGACATCATTAAATATGGTCTTCGGCTGTACTTTCCATGCTCTTAGTATTTTTTTTTTTTTCGTGTGGCCTGATGTCCATCTCAACTAAATTCTTAATTCCTTTATTTACTGATCTCTTATAGCTTTTATTTATTTTTTCTGATGCATTTGTTCTCCTTTACTTTCAGTGATAGTTACTTTTACCTAGTTCTCTTACCTAATTTCTTTAAGCTCTTACAAGGATTTTAAAAGTACTTTGCAGCCCCATTGAGCCACTCGGCACGTCCGTCATTTTGAGCGTCTGCTGACCCACGCTTCGCTTTGCTCGCAACCAACTACTTACACGTCGACGCTAGAGCAAGAGCATTTGCTCCTGCAGACACTTACAAAACTCCACGGAAATGCCCTCCTACATTTTCCACAAAATGTAACACCAGTTAGGATAAAAGGACCAAAAAAAAGTGAAATGGGCTCATTTGTGACAGATTTCCAACCATCCTGCTAAGTTTTATCGATATTCAGTTTCCAAATTTGGCTGCATTACACACACACAAACACACACACACACACACACACACACACTCACACATACTTATACCATACTGATCCCTTGCTTATCCCGCATAACTGGTTCCAAACATGGTGGTAATAATGGAGTTGCGCAATAACAAATTCACATAACCTACTGTATGTAATTTATCACAAGTGGTACCAGGCACCCCAAATTAAAGCCCAAACTTTCCCTTGTACAACAGTTTACACCCGCTAAATATACTCACAGTATTGTGGTAAGTACCAGAAACACATATTGGCATGGTTAGGTTAACAGAAAGTGATGAAAAGACATAATAAGGAAGAAAGACGTAAATAGAGAAACGTGAGATCAACATGAGGTGAGGGTTTCCAAGGCTGGAGAGTTAGTGGTTTCAATCACCTGAGATTAAATCCTCCAACAGGGCTTTATCTTTGAATCCCTCCAAGCCATCATAAACCATAGACGCTGCATCATCATTACCAGTAGAAACCAGCTCTGGCATGTGATAACGATGTGCTTGATCCGGAAAATTCACTATAACGACAGGAGCGCAGATTTTCATTTCACAATTTCACAGTGATATGAACAGCGCTATAACTAAGTGCACTTAAACCGAGGCATCACTGTATTAGATTAACTGCTATGAAGATACTAAATAATGAAATTGTAAAGTTCACTACAATCGGGTATACACCAGTAGTTGCGCATATCTAAAATATGCATTGTGACTTTACTCGTTTTTTTTTTTTTTTAAAGCGAGGAAGAAGGAACCAAAGGCTAGGCCCGCAAGAACAATTCCTTCCAAGAGAGAGAGAGAGAGAGAGACAGAGAGAGAGACAGAGAGAGACAGAGAGAGACAGAGAGAGAGAGAGAAAAAAAAAACAATACAAAAGAGAGCCAAATTCAAGATCCAAACATTTCGAGATGCCTGGACACACTGCGTTTGAAAGACTGGAGATCACAGGAAGTAGGAAATACAGAGGGAGACAGTTCCAGAGTTGACCTGTTGCATAAACTAAGGACTGGGAGTAACGGTTAACTCTTGCATTAAAGAGTTGGACAGAGAAGGGATGAGAGTTTGTTGCTAGACGGGTGCCACGCACCCGTCATAACGGTGGAGGGATGCAAGCAGACAGTTCAGAGAAGCAGTGACCATTGAAGTTGCGATACAAAAGAGATAAAGATGCAACAGTGCGGCGAAGAGACAGAGGTCGAAGGGAGCCAGTAAGAGGAGGAGAGTTGATGAGACGAAAAACCTTTGACTCCACCCTATTAAGAAGAGCTGTATGTGGGGAGCCTCCCCACACATGAGAGTTGTACTCTATACAGGGGCGAATAAAACCTGTGTATAAAGTCAACAAATGTGCAGGAGTAAAGAAGGCACTGAGTCGGGTTAGCACACCTAATCTCTTGGAAGCAGATTTTACAAGAGATGCAATATGATCTTTCCAAGATACGTCCCGAGTGAATGAAACCCCAAGCATGTTCAAAGATGATGCAGTATTGAGCCGGATATTATTAAACATTAGTCAGTATTCCTGTGGAAGATTTTGATGGGTTGATAGGTGTAAAAAAATGACCCTTTGATGCATTAAAAACAACTAGATTAATTTTACCCCAGTCAGAGGTACGAGCCAAGTCAGACATTGGGTGTGCCATAGCCTCATCCCTTGTTTGTTGAAGTAACTGCTGAGATGGACGTTGTGGAAACATAATGGAAAGGTGAAGAGTGGAATCATCAGCATACGAGTGGATAGGGTTAGATGTACAGCTTAGAAAATCATTAATAAATAAAAGGAAGAGAGTTGGTGATAGGACACAGCCCTGAGAAACACCACTGTTGATAGATCTAGGAGAAGAATGATGGCCGTCTACAACAGCAGCTATAGAACGACCAGAAAGGAAGCTATAACTGAAGGCACAGATAGAAGGATAGAAACCGTAAGAGGGCAGTTTGGAAATTAGAGATTTATGCCAGATTCGATCGAAAGCCTTTGAGATGTCAAGTGCAATGGCAAAGCTTTTACCAAAGTCCCGAAAGGAGGATGACCAGGAGTTTGAAAGGTAGGTGAGGAGATAGCCAGTGGAGCGTCCCTGTTGGAACCCATACTGACAATCTGAAAGAAGGTTGTGATAGGAAAGATGCTTAAATATATTCTGTTAAGAATAGACACGAAAACTTTTGAGACACAGGATGTTAAAGCATTTTCACGATAGTTAGAGGGTTGGGAATGGTCACGCTTCTTTGGTACTGGCTGAATGAGAGCAAACTTCTAGCAAGAAGGAAAGGTACAAATTGAAAGACAAAGGCGAAAGAGTTTACCCAGGCAGGGTGTGATTCAGGGGTGGGTTGGCTCCGGTACCTTTTGTAGGCCCTCTCTTTGTTGCGGATAGCATTAGAACAAACGTGATTAAACCATGGCATTCGTGCATTAGTCAAAGCATATGAGAAAGGAATGTATGTTTCCATGCCTGAGAGAATAACCTCCGTAATGCGGAAGGCACACTCAGATGGCTCCCGGCCATGGAAACAATAATCATTCCAGGGAAAATCAAAGAAGTACTGCCTAACGGCCTTCCAATCTGCAGCTCGAAAGTGCCACAGACGACGTTTCTCTGGTGGGTCCACAGGCTGTACAGGAGCAATAGGACAGGTTAAGGTAATAAGGTTATTATTGGTGGAACCCAATGGAGAGGAAAGGTTAATAGTGTAAGCAGAAGGATTATTTGTAAGGAAGAGGTCAAGTATGTTGGAGCTCTCTCCAAGGCGGTCAGGGATACGAGTAGGGTGCTGTACAAGCTGCTCTAGGTCATTAAGGAGAGAAAAGATGTAGGCTTGTTCACCAGGTGGATCAGTGAAAGGAGAGGAGAGCCAAAGGTAGTGGTGAACATTGAAATCTCCCAGAATGGAGATTTCACAGAAAGGAGAAATGGATATTATGTGTTCCATCATAGAGGTAAGATAGTCGAAGAATTTTTGATAGTCAGTAGAATTAGATCAGTAAACAGTGCAGACATATTTAGTCAGAGAATGACAGGAAAGCCGAAGCCAGAGTGTTGAAAATTTAGAAGAATCAAGTTCAGGAACATGAGAGCAAGATAGGTTGTTGCGTACATATGCACAACAGCCATCTTTGGCTTTGAAATTAATATAAAGAAAGTAGGAGGAAACAGAAAAGGGTTTGCTGTCAGTTGCCTCAGACAGCTGAGTCTCGGTAAGGAAGAGAAGGTGAGGTTTAGAGGAGGAGAGGTGGTGTTCAACAGAGAGAAAGTTAGAGGAAAGGTTGCAAATGTTGCAGAAATGAAGAAGAGGTGAGCCAGACAGTGGTTCCAGGCAGCTCTTTGAGTCGTCACCTGGAGAGGAGTGGATGTTGGGGGCATTTATCCCCCCCTCCCCCAGGGACTCGAAGGCAAGGTTTTGGTGCACCATTTTCCTTTTGTTTTAATTTTGAAAAGAAAGTGTAGTGTGTACTGTGCAAGTAGATTGGTGTTGACAGTTAGAAAAACTTGTATTGGAGAGCATGCTGGCCTACTCTCTGTGTTACTGAAACACTGAAAAAGTTCAGCAAAGGGGGATGGTCAGGAACTAGTCCCGAGTGTTGATGAAATGGGAGCTCCAGCTCTCCTTGTCATCAGCTTTCCATCCACCTTGGGAGTACTGCCCTTTTCGACTGGTGCTACAGTCTACTCCACCATCCTCATCATAACCTGGCAACAATTAAAAGTCTATCCAGTCCTCTTCAGGATCTCATGTTTTAGGGGTGCGACTTGTAGCCATATTCTATCCCTTTCAAATCTCGGCAAAATACCCTTTGGGAATTGTTGTCTGTAGTGAGAGCACAACACGCTAATATTTAAGTGTCGTGATGGCATTGGCTGTTATTTCATCAAAATCCATAAATTACATCACTATGAAATGGCTGCCTCTATACATGAGCAAACACGTAAAAGGACATGTTACCATCACCCACTTATATGTTGGTCACAATTTGGGTTTCGATCCCTAGGCTCAGGGTCCCCTCAGATAGTAAGATGAACAAGCTGCCACAAAGGCAACACAACTCAGCTCTAACCTCGTTTATCACCACTAAATGAGGCAAGTAAGTGGGTTACAATGCTAGGAGCAGGAAGGATATACAATATTTGAAATATCAGTACAATCCTCCTTGATAACAGTTATTCCCAGTCTATCAGAGTGTTTCCCATCCTCATTGCCACAAAACAGGCTTCAGCCGTCCACAGAGTGAGGTAAACTTAACTGGGTTTAAATCACAACACTCAAGGGATAGAGACTATTCTGCAGACTGTTCAGGTGCAAAAAAGATTGCAGTCTTTGTCCTGCGCAAAATTCAACAGTCATTTCCTGTGCTTTGTAAATTTTTTGTTTTGTGAAATTTCATTCTTCACTTACCATCACACATGTGTTATAACACCTCCCTCTTCGCCATTAAGCTCTCCCACCTTTAAATGCATCATACCTGTGCTACTTGTGTGCAACCATGCCTCATAAGCACACTCTCTTCCATAACGTAATCAGCAGGCTTAATCACACATGACAAATTTATATATATATATATATATATATATATATATATATATATATATATATATATATATATATGCAGTAAACTGTTAATTATCTGTTGTAATTCAATCAAACCCTATGCCAAATAATATGGATATTTCATATCCAGCTCAATGTTCAGCTTTGAGCCGGATATTGTGATTCTATCTGTCTCAACCCTCTGTCCTAGAAACTTTACCATGAGTAAAAGATGAAAACTAATCATATAAAAACAATACAGTAATGATACAGTACAATAGTACAGTACTGTACATAGTGTATTATTGAATGTATTCACCAAGTGTTGGCATCAAAAGGAAGAAACAGCACTGGGAGGTTCGACCTCATAAATAGTACAGTACTCAATACAGCGTAGTAGTAGTTTAGCAATCATAAGAAAGAACTGGAACATGAGCTGCCAGACCATTAGCTTTGCAGTACAATCCAGTACAGTAGCTTCAGCATAGGATGTCACAGAGTTAGTCAAAGCATCAGGATTTTGTGACCACATGGTAAGAAGACTGGGAGTGCAGAGGCATGTCTTAACTCTACAACAGCCATAGATCAGTGTTGCCACGCTTTTAGATGAGAATTATTGTACCGGCTCTTCAAAATTATCGTTTTCGTTGGAATTATCATACACTATTAAGCTAACTTTTTTTTTTAGTGTTTAACCCATGGCATCCTGGTGACATGTATACATGATGACCCAGGGATGTCTGGGTGGCATGTATACATGATCTAGTGTTTTGCGGCATTGTTTGAATATTCCGCAGGTTATTTTCACCATGCACAACTTTCACCACTGGCAACTCTCCTGCACACATCTGAGTCATGCTTCAGTTACCTGCCTACCTCCGTAACGGATAGACCTACGCACAAAGTTTTCCCTGTGTCCGGATCTTCAGCTGAGTGCCCATGGCCATCGACTTCAACAGCAATGAAGTCCAAAGGCCAGAAAAGAAAAGGCCTTAGTGACAGTGCGATAGGGAGAGAACTCGAGGTGACATTATTGCCAATTGTGAGTGGAGAAAGTGACTCTTCCTCTGAGGAAAGTGACCGCCATGATGAGTGTCGATATTTATATGTTGCATGAGGAGGGTGGATCACGTGAGTCCTCCACTGTGCACCCATCGTTTCCCCCTGTACTTTCGTCTGCTATTTCCAATGATGAGTATGGTTCAGAGGGTATTTTGCAATCCTGCAGAGAAGAATATTTGCACAAATGAGGAGATGGAAGAGGAGGTAGGGAGTGGAGAAAGGGAGGAAGTGGAGGAGGGAGGGAGGAAGAAGAGCGGTGTGGCAAGCCTCGCTGCTGTGTCTATTTATGTGAATAATGGAAGCAGGAAGTTCGTTTTATTATTAAATCAGTGCCTTATTTTTTATTGAAAGATTTCATGTGTGTATATTTATCATGATGAAAAAGTACAAGTCACAGGAAAAAAATTCTGTTATAGCAGAAAACATTTTCGCTTATGGACAGTATGTGAATAACTATTTTGTTCACAATATTTTATTTTAAGGTTTAAGTAATAGTAGCAGTAGTAGTAGCAGTGGTAGTAGTTGTAATAGTAGTGGTAGTGGTAGCTGTAGTAGTAGTAGTAGTAGTTGTAGTAGTGGTAGTAGTAGTTGTAGTAGTTGTTGTTGTAGTACAGTAATTGTAGTTGTAGTAGTAGTAGTAGTGCTAGTAGTAGTTGTTGTAATACCCAGACTTCTAGTGGTACAGCAGTGCTAGAACTGAGCAACAATGCAAGCCAAATGTACATCTTGGTGTGTGTGTGTGTGTGTGTGTGTGTGTGTGTGTAAGGCAGTGGTGGTGAAGCAGTGGTGAGGCAAGCAGGTGCACGGGCTTGTACCTGAGCCAGCTTGCCTCAAGGTCATTGCTAAGGTTACTGGACTCACAGCAGCAATCATGCCACGATTTTGGAAAACATACATGGAAATGATGTCTGTGGTGGATTGTGGTCATTTGGAAGTGTTATTATTGTGGAGGGCTAGTCTAAGCCCTAGTTGTGTCACTGCAAGTCTGCTACGCAAACGGACATGGGAAAAAAAAAAAAAATTGTCCCCTTTCCCCACTCACTCTCTCTTACTGCACTAATTCACGGACAGTCTGAGGCAATCAGCTTGAAGTTGAAGGATTGGTAAGTATTATGAGTTCTTTTTTTTGGGGGGGGAGGGTTAACTATTGGCAGAGATATGAAAGTTTAAAAATAGCTTATTTTCTCAGAAATGTCTGGTTGGGAGAAGGGTTGGGGAGAATATATGCCGGATGCAATGGGTCAATAATCTAATGTAATTTAAAATAATCGGTGTACTTATTGGAAATTTACCCATTACAGTTATCTTCATCAGAACTGTAATTTTGTTAGGTACTGGTGTATACTTAGGTGTATATTTATCACATTTTCTTTTGTATCAGAATTAGGGCATACGATGAAAATCTCATAATAATAATAATATTATAAAAATATAAGCATATAATTTAATACAAAAATAATAATATTAGGAAAAGAAATGGCCTTTGTACCACTCTAGAAAATCAATCTGACCAGCAGCAGAATGCAGTCCATATAACTTAGGTAATTCATAGAAGTAAGCAACGTTGGGTCTGGTTAGTACTTGGATGGGTGACCGCCTGGGAACACCAGATGCTGTTGGCATCCCTACGTGTCATGTGGGGTTGGTGGAGGATTAGTGCCCCTCCCTGTAAAACAATTAACTCTAAGCCCTTGGCCACCCCGTTTGGGATACATGGCGTCTGGCAATGAATGAATGATGAATGATGCTTACTCTTGCAGATAATAACCCAATATGACCATTAAAAAACAGCAATTTCAGTGATCACCATTTCATTGGCCATCAAGATCGCCAAGGTAACGGGACCGCCAAGGTAACGGGAGACTCAGGGAATAGCCTGGATTCCATTTTCTCTCCTAAGTCTTGGTAACTGGTTACACATCTTTTTGCCTCAAAAATCAGATGGCATCAGGCTGCCCTCTTTACACAACACACACATCCACTTTATATCACTTTGCCTTAAACCAGCTATCCTCTCTCTATAAAACAGCAATCTTGTCATTACATATCATACACATTCCACAACACATCCCTGTTCTCCCACCTATAAAAAGAACCATGGCTGCTGCTATACAGGGAATCAGTGCGTGGTTTCTCGGGTGACCACCACCAGCAGGGCTGGGTCGTCTGCACAGGGCCTTCTCGGTCGTCATCAAGCAACTGTGCCACCTGCAGTGTTGCGGCACCCTAAATCTGCCCGTCAGTGCAGTAAAATTTTCTTTTGCAATATTAGGGGACTTCACTACAACATCAACTCTGTTCAAAATTTCCTCCAGTTTGAATTTGCTGATCTGCTATTTTTGACTGAGACACAAGTAAGCTCCACCTCTGATTTAGCAAGATTTAATTTTCATGGTTATATCTTGATTCAAAATTTCAGACCCAAGGGAGGTGTATGTTACCTTGCTAAATCAGAAATTGCCTTGGAGGAGATTACTAAATATAATTGTCCTTATTTTGACTATTCCATATACAAATTAAATTGTTTTGGTAAAATTAAGTATTTCTGTTGTGTTTATCATTCCCATAATGACCCTCCAGAGCCGAGTTTATTGACTCTCTGTCTTCACAACGAAGTGTCCTCAACATTAATACTGCATCAGAAATTACTATTCTGGGTGATTTTAATGTCCATAATGATGAATGGCTCACTTATTCAGCCAGAACTGATGGCTCTGGTCTTGAATGCGAGCTATTTGCAGACTCATTTAATCTCACCCAGTTAGTCAGTCAACCCACCCATGTTCCAGACAACCCCGATCAAAATCCCTGCTTATTGGACTTGTTTCTAAGAACCAATTCAGATAATTATAATGTCGAAGTGAAGTCCTCCTTTGGATCCTCTGATCATTGTCTGATTAAAGCCACCAGTTTAACACCTACCACACCCTCCTGCTCTGAACCTGTCATGGTGACTAAGTGGCGCTACGACAGGGCAGACTGGAAGGAACTCCATAATTTTTTCATGGATGTTCCTTGGACCTCCTTTTTCTGCCAAGATGCAAATTCTTCATTGGGCCACATACAGGATTTCATTAAAGGCGGCATGGAAACATTCATTCCCCATCATAGTTCAGAAAAAGATGTAATTCTCCTAAATGATTTGACCATAATTGTGCTAGAGTAATAGAACATACAACAATAGCCTATAACACATACAAGAACCAAAACCAAAGAAGCCTTTAATTATCACAGAAATATCAGAAACCATGTCAAAACTATTTTCAATCTTTCTAAATCAAACTTTCTACACAGACAGGCTAACAAACTACTAAACAACCCAAATGATAACAAAATATTCTGGTCAACCCTTAATTCATTCAAAACTAACTTCACTAAAACCTCTTCCATTCCACCTTTACAGTCCCCCAATGGAAATCTAGTAAGTGACCCCTGTGGAAAAGCCAAACTTCTTGTTGACATTTTTCCAACTCAACCCTAAATACAGAAAATCACAATATTCCTGTACCTGATGTTGATTCCCCTCAAATACCTCCTTTCATGAATCACACCAGATACGTACAAGCTGTATTACAGAATCTATCAGCAGACAAAGCTACTGGTCCAGATGAAATTCCTTCAATAGTACTTAAAAATTGCTCCTCAATATTGGCTCCTGTACTAGCAAAATTTTTCCACTTATGCATCCATACCTCAACTTTTTCAGCCTCTTGGAAAGAAGCAAATATCCATCCTGTTCCTAAAAGGGTGAAACTTCTGATCCATCAAACTATAAACCAATTGCATTAACTTCCATTCTCGGTAAAGTTTTTGAGACACTAATTAACAAATATATAATTAAGCATCTAGAAATCAATAAATTAATCAATGATCGGCAGTATGGATTTAGACAAGAACATTCGACTGTAGACATTCTTTGCCTTCTTACCCATCAGATTAACAAAACAATAGACCAACACGGTGAAACACACACAAATGCACTTAATATATCAAAAGCATTTGACAGAATATGGCACCAGGCCTTATTGTCAAAGATGTCACACTATGGCCTTGCATCACTGGTTCCTCTAATTTCTTCTTACCTTCATAATAGAAAAATACGGGTCATGGTAGACGGAATTTATTCTCGGTTTCATTCCATAAATGCTTGCGAACATCAGGGATCAGTTTTGGAGCCGACCCTCTTTCTCATTCATATAAATGACCTCCTATCTGTCACTCACAACCCAATACACTCTTATGCTGATGACTTGACCCTTCATAGTTCTTTCACATTTAGTACCTCCTTTACACAATTTGATATTATAAATTCCCAAATAAACACAGCAATTTCTCTGAACCATGACCTTTCTAAAATTAATCAATGGGGTCAAATAAAACTGGTCTCATTTAATGCTCAGAAACCTAAATACATTAATTTCTCCAACAGAAAGAATCCTTCAGACTCTCACATAATTTTAAATTGATGTCAATATTCCCATATCTACTACAATTGATATCCTAGGTGTTACTCTGAACTCCAACCTAAGCTGGACAGCTTATGTTAAATCCCTTGCTAAAAATGCTCCTAAAAAACTGGGACTTATGTACAGAGTTTGTGAGTTCTTCACTGACGAGCAGATGGCCACAATATACAAAAGTCATGTGCGTTCTCAGATCGAATACTGTTCACCACTGTGGAGTGGATGTGGTGCGGTTGCATTGAGGCAGTTGGACAAAATTCAGAATAAAGCCATTAGATTAATCTGTAATCCTGCCATTATGCAGGACCTTCCTCCATTATCAGTATATAGAGATGTTGCTTCTTTAGCGTTATTTTATTGATATTTTTTCTGTCAGTGCTCTGACGAACTGGCTTCAATTGTGCCTTCCCTTCACATTTTCTCCCGAAATACTTGGGCAGCTGGGAGTGCCCATGAACTCACACTCTCTCCCCCACAATGCAGAACCTCTGCTTATCAAAATTCATTTATCCCCAGAACTACTACTCTCTGGAAGTCACGTCCTGGGAGTTGTTTCCCATAAACATTTAATCCACTGCAATTCAGATCCAGTTGTTATAAATAGTTTATGAAAGGAGGATGCCTTTAGGCACATGGACTTATTTTTTTTCCATTGTTTTTCCTTCCTCCATTTATTATCTATAAAAAAAAATCTATTAACCCTCCCAGGCACGTTGACGTGAATCACGTTCTTTGTGGTTTGGCACATAAACGTACATTGACATGAGTTGCTTGAAAAAGCAGAAAAAACGCCATCAAAGGAAAAGTTTTCGGCCGATTTGCGTCAATTTTGGACACATTCTAGCAGGCGCATCCCTCTTGCGAGGTAAACACTTGGCAACACTGTAGAGCCTCCTCGGAGCCTGCCTGTAACGAGAAACCTCAGTACCTCAGAAGGAGTCAGGTTGTAAGGCTGTGTCGTGTGTACTGTCCCTTTAACTCCCTCTAATTCTCCCCCTCCTGCCCAAGTCGAAGCCCCTATGGACTGAGTGTGATAATATATTATTTCTGAACATATTTTGAAGTGATTTTGTCGATGGAACATAGATATATATCTTGCGAAGAAATGGTTCCTGTTATCAGTTGTTAGGCCTAGGGGCAAGACACATGTTCACTGTAGCAGGATTTTGCCACTCTGCCTCCCGTGGGCCCTATGCTGTGAAGCCAGTGTCTAAACTGTACAGTGTATGAAGCCAATGCCTAAACTGTATAGTGTGTGAAAGCTATAGTGACTGGTTTTGTGATATATTGGAACTAGCATGCGTTACATATGCCATAGCCATAGTGTGGAATGGGACAGGCGTTACCTGTATGCTATAGTCAGGAAGAGATTATTAGAGGTGTTTAGGGATGGAATTTGATAGTGTGAAATAGAAGGCCAAAATGCAGCGAGTGTTTGTGAAGGAGTGTGATGTGTGCCAATACTGTATAGTGGTGCATCGTAAATCTCGAGGCGGAGGTGCTGCATCACAGTCACGTTGTACCATAATAAGAAACGTAATAATTGCGGAGGTAGGGATGGAATCATTGTGGTAGTCATGTATTTGCATATGATTTAGTGTGAAGTGTATGTGAACTGAGTTGCGAGTGTTTGTGGAGGGATAATTTTAGGGTGCGTAGCATATGTTAGTGATACCTTAGTGCCAGGTGTGCAGGGACGTAAGAACACCTAGCAACCACGAACGTCATTGAACAGGTATTATAACTTACTAAGACATTGAGAACTTATACTTTATGTACAATGAACGCGAAATGTGCAGCGAGTGTTCGTGAAGGAATTCTGTGGGTGCGTAGCATAGGTTAGCGATACCTTAGCGGCAGGTGTGCAGGGACGTAAGGATGCCTAGGAACCACAGACGTCATTGAACAGGTACTATAACTTGCTAAGACATTTAGTGAGAACTTATACTTTATGTATAGTACAATGAAACTGAAATGTGGAGCAAGTGTTCGTGAAGGAATTTTGTGGGTGCATGGCATAGGTTAGCAATACCTTAGTGGTAGGTGTGCGGGCCCATAAGGACGCCTAACAACCACGTGCATCGTTGAACAGGTACTGTAACTTGCTAAGAGACTTGTTGATTATTTAGGATTTATATAAAATATTTGTGACATGTATCACAAGTGTTCGTCTTGGGATATTGTAGATGCGTAGCGTATGTCAGCAATACTTTGGCAGCAAGTGTACAGGTGACGTAAGGATGCCGGGCAATGACAGGCGCCAGTGGACAGGTACTGTACCTTGCTAAGACATTTGTTGATTATTTATGATATATATATATATATATATATATATATATATATATATATATATATATATATATATATATATATAAATTGTTTGTAATATGTGTCATAAGTGTTTGTTGTGGGATATTGTGGGTGCGTAGCATATGTCAGTGATACCTTAGCAGCAGGTGTACAGGTGATGTAAGGATGCCGGGCAACTACAGACGCCAGTGGACAGGTACTGTACCTTGCTAAGACATTTGTTGATTATTTATGATACATATATAAAGTGTTTGTGATATGTGTCACGTGTGTTCGTTGTGGGATATTGTGGGTGCGTAGCATATGTCAGTGATACCTTAGCGGCATATATATATATATATATATATATATATATATATATATATATATATATATATATATATATATTTAACCCATTGGATCCCAGGGGTGCTGGGCGGGACGTGGCACTGGGTGGGTACTAAGCGTGCTGCCCTCCGCCTACAGCTCATAGTCACGAAGCTCATAGGTATCTACCCGGGGGTTCCCTACTTTATAAAGACTAGAAGAATCCCAATTCTGTTCAGTATTCTGGACACTGAGCTCCAATGGGTTAAAGAGACTGATAGGTTTGCCAGTCATTAACCCATTGGATCCCAGGGGTGCTGGGTGGGGCATGGCACTGGGTGGGTACTAAGCGTGCCGCCCTCCGCCTACTGGCTCATAGTCGCGAAGCTCATAGGTCCCTACCCGAGGGTTTCCTACTTTATAAAGACTTGAAGAATCCCAGTTCTGTCCAGTATTCCGGACACTGGGCTCCAATGGGATATATATATATATATACACACCGTATAACTGTATATATATATATATGTGGCACACACCCTCGGACGACAGTGGACAGGATTACACCATGCAAAGACACTGAAAAGTTATTGTTTATGTGAACTGTTCGTAAATGGTGCAGCGACTGGTGGTACAGAAAGATATAACATCACTTGTCTAGTGCTACTCTCAATGGAAGGTGTTGCATGACAGTGTATAATCTCTTGTTTTTCAGCTGAGAACCTACAGCTCATACAGAACTTTCCGTGTGTCAGTGCTCGCCACAATGGAGAAGAAGGGTCTATCTTCTGAGAAGTGGCAGAAGGTTCTCTTTGAGGAGGAGACCGAGAGCAAGGAGGAGGAGTAGCTGAGCAATGCTTGAAGTGGGGAGGACTGGGATGATGTCTCACGCCATTCCCATCAGGAGGCTTTGCCCTGACCCCTACCAGCACGGGAGCAGACACCACCACCAGTGTCGGGACCATCAGCCTAGCCATCGTCTTCACTTGGATGACAGGCATTGCCTTTCCTCGGACCTCTTGCTCCAGCAGCCATCATGGTCTCTCCACCTCTAGCCTCCAGTTCCCCAACAGCCGAGCCCATATCACCAGTAGCAAGACCAAGTTCATGACACTGGCACCTGCATGCGCCGCACTGTCTGTGGCGAAACTGGTGCAGGATGCGACTGTGTCATCATCCCCTGCCCAGTTGACAAGGGCACTGTCTCTGACAGCATTCGTCCCCCCCCCCCCACGTTTTGCAGCAGCAGGAGGCAGCCTTGTCATCGCCATCGTTGAAACCATCACCACCCCGACGAGGCCAGCGTGGTCCATGGCCCAGCTATGGGGGGCAGCCAAGGGATGGCCGAGGAGGCAGAAGGATGTCGGTAGGCTGACCCACTGCCACTACTGCGGGAGGTGTTGCCGCAGTGGATCCAGGATGGAGCAGTTGCCCATTTGCACCAAGTAATGGACCCATCACAGGATTCCCAGGAATGAGGGTGGATCAGCCAACAATGCCTCTCTAGTTCTTCCAGCTGTTTTTCACCAAGGAGTTGACATATTTCATCTGCTACACCAACAGCTACATGTCATTCCTGGGGACTATGTTGGACACATGGTTCATCTGTAATGAAGAGGAGATGGCCAAAATCCTGGGGCTCTATTTCTTCATGGGGTTGGTCCATATGCCGACCATCAGGCATTACTGGAGGAGATCCCATCTCCATAACTACCCCTTTTTCCAGTGAGTGATGAGTGGGAGGCGTTTCAGGGCCATCCTGAAACCCTTCCACGCCTTCAACTCACTCGCTATACTCCAGGACAATCGCAATCGGCTCATCAGGGTTCGCACAGTGATGGAGTACCAGGACATCAGCTACCCGAGGAGCAACTCAGCCTGTAAGAGGGCTCACTGGCATGGAAGGGGCGCCTCAGCTTCTGCGTCTACAACTCTATGAAGCCCTCAAAGAGCTCCATCAAGTTATATATCCTGGCTGAGGCTTCCTCGGGGTACATCTGGAACTTTGAGGTGTATATGGGGGAGAAGAAGGAACTGGAGACCACCATTTGTAACCTCATAGAACTGCTGAAGAACAAGGGATACAAAGTTTACATGGACAACTATTATAACTCTGTATCCCTGTGCAAACGCCTCTTCAGTGCAGGAACCTATGTGTGTGGGACCTTATGGCTGGCAAGAGGAGCACCAAAGCAGCTGCAGGACATTGTCAGGGCCAAGAGCCTGCCAGAAAGGGCCATGGCAGCAAGGCACAAGGACAATCTGATGGTGTTGCTGTGGAAGGACAATTGCATCATCAACATGGTCTCCACCTTCCACAGCACAAGCACTGTCCAAAAGCAGGTCCAAGGGAAGACCAGGGGTCTTGACGGGAGGACAACCTATGTCTAGAAGACCATGGACAAGCCAGTCATGGTGGACTACAATTGACACATGGGTGGGATGGACCACTTCAGCCAGATGGTCCAGTATTACCCCATCCAGCGGCGGACCGTGAAATGAACCAAAAAGAGCACCTTCTACTTCATCCAGATGGCCATTTTTCAACGTGTTCACCCTGCATAAGAAGTGCTCACGGGGGTCAGTCAGTCTGCTGAAATTTGTGGAGGAGATAGTTGACAAGCTCCTCCACTTTGATGAAGCAGAGTGGCCCACAAAAGGGCACATCATCCACCACGCCCCTGACCTTCCAACCTGACGGCCAACAAGACCTCTGGCACTTGCGGCACCTGCAGCAGCACCAACACAGGTGCCAGCACCACCATCTCCTGGGCAAGCACCATTTTCTGGACCAGCACCAGCACAGGTGCCAACACCACCATCTCCAGGAGTAGGACCAGCACAGAAGTCAATGCCACCATTGCCTGCAGGACCAGCATGGGTGCTGAGATGACCATCTTCAGCAGTTCCTGAGCCGTCGGGAGAACCTGCTGCCACTGCCATGCCCGACCCTGCAGCTGCACCTCCAGGACGAGAGGACTGGGGAAGACCAGGAGGACATCCAACCAAGCGCTGGAGAGTCATCAACGACAGAGTGAAGTTGGATCACACACTGGGCCATCGATGGGAAAGGATCCCCAACCGGAGGAGGCTCCGGTGCACCCTGTGTGCCCTGGCGAAGATGAGGAGGGACACAAGTCACATGTGTCCTATTTGTGATGTGCCACTTTGCGTGGTTGATTGCTATGAACGGTACTTTACTAAGTGAAGTATTCTCTAGTGGAGTGTACACACTGTTACATAGCCTATGATTTCATCATCCTTTGTGTAATTTTAACGCACAGTATGCTGCATGTTTGATCACGAGCGTGTTCTGCCTCAGTTCCCCCCTTCTACCGTTATAGTAGAGTAAGTCGTTCTTTCTGTTATTCAGTGCGGGATTATCAGCTCTTTGTCCCCATGGCTTCATTTGCGCGTCCTTCTTACAAGTTGTATCAAGCTCTGCTGGCCCCTATATAATGAGCTCAGTCTCTGCATCATTGCCACTTAGATCTGCACCTCATTTTGTTCACATCTCTGTCCTCCCCTGTACAGATATTATTATTGTGAGTGCTCAAGAAATCTCCAAACATCTAGCAGCTGTGTGTAATTTGAGTATAACTGTTGTATTTTTTTCTTGTGCTGTGTAGCATAGGGTTAGTTCTTAGGCCTAGTGAGGTCTTTGTGATTGATGTTGGGTTTTATGTCAGTCATTTTTGATAATAGTTTGTATCTGTAATAATTTATCTTGCATTAACTGAGCATTACCAGGTGTATTTTCATTTTATCAGGGCTGACTTAGATAAATTTTCTCTTGCTAATTTCGTGTTAATAGAGGCTATTGCAGTTGACCATATATTTAACCTGTTTATTTGCCATTACATTATCCTTATGAGTTCTGAATGTTTTGTTGTTAGTTTGTGCATTAAACTTTAACTTGTAATTTTACCTAACTCTTTTGTTTTGAACCTGGAACTTTACGGGACAGTAGTGACTCTTAGCATTCTCACTTAAAGTGTACGTTATCTTTCTCTGTTCCGTAACATAAATTTGGCGACCTCGCCAGGATATTCAGGATATTATCATAAGGATATTGCTTGATATTTTGTGACTGTTACTTATTAATTATGTCTACTATTGCTACACTTGATGAAGCCAAAGATTTTTTGTCAAATGTGCAAACAGTGTTGGATGTAGAAAACAGAACAAAGAATGAACTTAAGCTTGTTGCTCAACAATTGGGAATTGTTGTTCGCTCTCATCATTCTAAAGATCAAATTGTTGACATGATTAATGAAAGCTTGTTTAATGTAACTCCTCCAAATGAGCAAACGCAGATTGAATTAACTAAATTACAGCTAGCCCTGCAGGAGGCCCGTGCTAAGGAGGCTGAGTTTCACGCACAAGTTGAAATTGCTAGGATTCAGGCAGACCTTGAGTATCGCATGAAACAAGGTGGAACTGGATCATCTAGCTCTGATGACTTTGATGTGGCTAAAAATGTTAAACTTGTCCCTCCTTTTAATGAATCTGATTTAACAAAGTATTTTCAGTTGTTTGAGAGGGTAGCTACAGGTTTTAATTGCCCTAAGGAGTATTGGCCAGTACTCCTTCAAACTGCTCTCACCGGTAAAGCTCAAGTAACTTATGCATCTATGCCTCAGGATCAATGTGATAATTATGATGTAGTTAAGAGCTTGATTCTTAAGGCCTATGAGCTTGTTCCTGAAGCTTATAGAGTAAAATTTAGGACAACTTATAAGCAAGATAAGCAATCCCATGTTGAGTATGCAAAAATCAAAGAAGATTTGTTAGAGCAGTGGTTAAATTCTAAGAATGTGGATTCTGATTTTGACAAATTTAAGCAGATGATTTTGCTGGAGGACTTCAAAAGGTGTATTTATAAAGATGTAAGCCTATATCTTGATGAGAGAAGAATAGATAATTTGTCTGATGCTGCAGTTTTAGCTGATGAATATGTTCTCACTCACAAGAGATATTCTAGAGAAAAAGGGAAAGCTGAGAGTAAGTACATTGCCTCTACTCAGAGTACAGGTAACAGGAAAGAGAATAAAGATGATGTTTCTCAGGAAGTAAATACCAGCTTCACCTCTAGATTTCAGAAAAGTAAATGTACTTATTGTAGTAAGCTTGGTCATACTACGGAGAGATGTTTCAGGAAACAGCGTGATGTGAACAAAAAGGAGTCTTTAAATATTCAGTCAATTGGTCTAGTGTCCACTCTTGAGAGTTCCCAGAATTCTTTAACTGAGTTAACTGAACCTGCTTTGAGGGGTAACTTAAATTCTCATGATGGAACTCCTCTTTTGAGCAGTAACGTGGGTGACACTCTCAAGAGTTCATGTGCTAATTTCCTGTCTGATGGTTTTGTCAGTCCTCTGGACAGTAATGACAGGAAATCAGTTAAAATATATTGTGATACAGGTGCTTGCCAATCCCTTATGCTGACCAGTGTTCTAGGCTCTAATGTTAATTCCTCTGATGAAACTATAATCTTACAAGGTGTAGGGAATAATTATTTCTCTGTCCCTCTGTGCAGAGTGAATTTAGAGTCTGGTTTTGTTAATGGTTCCGTTATGGTTGGGTTGGTTGAGACACTCCCAATGTCAGGTGTAACTTTCTTACTTGGAAATGATATTGGTGGAAGTCAAGTGTGTCCAGCTCCTCAGTTGTCTAGTGAGCCAGTGGCTGTGTCCCAGGATTGTGATGTCCCTGATGTGTTCCCTGCATGTGCTGTCACTAGGGCTAAGTCTAAAGTTACTGGTGATTTAGAGGATGGTGATGATGATGATGTTATCCTAGCTGACACTTTTCTTGCTAATTTGGACCACTCACCAGGTGAGGCGGTGCCCCGTAGTGTTGATGGTTTGTCTCGTCAGGAGTTGGTTGAGTTGCAGGTTGCTGACCCTGACTTGAAAGGTCTAGCTAACTCTGCTTACAGTGAAGAAGAGTCAGCCGGTGCTTCTACTTGTTATTATGTAAAGTCAGGAGTACTTATGAGGAAGTGGAGACCCCCAACAGCATCAGCCGACTGTGAATGGGAGGTTGTACATCAAGTTGTCATCCCTCGTGTTTGTAGGCAGGATATCATTAGAGTGGCTCATGATTCCAGTTTGGCAGGACACCTTGGAGTGAGGAAGACTGTGGCACGCATTTTGAAACACTTCTACTGGCCAGGTGTCTTCAGGGATGTTTCCTGGTATTGTAAGTCTTGTCACACCTGTCAAGTTGTGGGGAAGTGTAATCAGACCGAAAAGGTTGCACCTTTAGTTCCCATTCCTCCTTTTGAGGTGCCTTTCACCCGTGTGTTGGTGGATATTGTGGGCCCTCTTCCTAAGACTTCTTCAGGATTTTCTTATGTGTTGACCATGATTGATATGGCTACTCGTTATCCTGAAGCCATTCCACTTAGAAATATCTCAGCAAAGAACGTGGTTAAGGAAATGCTAGGGTTCTTCACAAAGTTTGGTCTGCCCAAGGAGGTACAGTCAGACCGGGAAGTAATTTCATGTCAAATGTTTTCAAGCAGTCTCTGAAAGAGTTGGGCATCACCCAGATCACGTCTTCAGCTTACCATCCCCAGACCCAAGGAGCGTTGGAGAGATATCATCAAACACTCAAATCGATGCTCAAGAAATACTGTTTGGAACATCAGAAAGACTGGGATAAAGGTCTTCCATTCGTTGTGTTTGCCGCAAGAGAATCTCCAAATGAATCACTGGGCTTCTCACCTTTTGAACTACTGTTTGGCCATGAAGTAAGAGGACCCCTTAAGTTACTCAAGGAATGCTGGCTGTCGGAGGAAGATGACATCAACCTGCTGGAGTATGTGATGAAGTTCAAAGAACGGCTGTCCACTGCTTTACAGCTGGCGAGAGAGAATTTAGGAGCTGCTCAGGAGAAGATGAAGACTTGGTATGATAAGAAGTCCAGGTTACGCCACTTTCAGCCAGGAGATCAGGTTTTGATTCTGCTACCAGTTCATGGGCAACCTCTTCAAGCCAAGTTTAGTGGCCCTTATTTCGTGGAGAAGAAACTCAGTGATGTCAACTATGTCATCGCCACACCAGATCGTAGAAAGAGCAAGCAACTATGTCACATCAACATGCTAAAGTTATATCACAGGCGGGACGAAAATAATCCAGTCTGCACTGTAGCTGTTCCACCCGAGTCTGCAAGTGAAGCTCTCCCATGCAGTATGAGCCTGAGTGATAGTTTGGGGAAGAATCCTGATATCATGAATGATCTCCAGACTAAGCTTTCTCATCTACCTCCCAAGGAAAGGCAGGAGTTTTCGGCATTACTGCAGGAGTACCCGCAAGTGTTCCGTGCCACTCCAGGAAGAACCACTGTGTTGATGCATGATGTCGATGTTGGAGACGCAAAGCCAATTAAATTGCCTCCTTACCGTGTGAACCCAGTGAAAGTTCCTCTCATCCAGAAGGAGCTTGGCTACCTGTTGGACCACAAGATGATTGAGCCCTGTCAGAGCGAGTGGAGTTCTCCTGTCACTCTGGTCCCTAAGCCAGGTGGGTCACAGGGGCTTTGCATTGACTACAGATGTGTTAATCAGATAACCAAAACAGACACTTACCCTCTCCCTCGTGTGGAAGATTGCATAGACAAGATCGGAAAGGCTAGGTACATAAGTAAGTTTGATTTGTTAAAGGGATACTGGCAAGTACCTATGACTGAACGTGCTAGGGAGATCTCATGTTTTGTAACATTAGGAAAGACATTTGCATGTTCTGTAATGCCATGTACAGATTGTTTTAGAGTAATAAGAAATTTCCTTTGTAAATTTCTTTTTTCTTTGTGGGGAGGTGTTACATAGCCTATGATTTCATCATCCTTTGTGTAATTTTAATGCACAGTATGCTGCATGTTTGATCACGAGCGTGTTCTGCCTCAGTTCCCCCCTTCTACCGTTATAGTAGAGTAAGTCGTTCTTTCTGTTATTCAGTGCGGGATTATCAGCTCTTTGTCCCCATGGCTTCATTTGCGCGTCCTTCTTACAAGTTGTATCAAGCTCTGCTGGCCCCTATATAATGAGCTCAGTCTCTGCATCATTGCCACTTAGATCTGCTCCTCATTTTGTTCACATCTCTGTCCTCCCCTGTACAGATATTATTATTGTGAGTGCTCAAGAAATCTCCAAACATCTAGCAGCTGTGTGTAATTTGAGTATAACTGTTGTATTTTTTTCTTGTGCTGTGTAGCATAGGGTTAGTTCTTAGGCCTAGTGAGGTCTTTGTGATTGATGTTGGGTTTTATGTCAGTCATTTTTTATAATAGTTTGTATCTGTAATAATTTATCTTGCATTAACTGAGCATTACCAGGTGTATTTTCATTTTATCATGGCTGACTTAGATAAATTTTCTCTTGCTAATTTCGTGTTAATAGAGGCTATTGCAGTTGACCATATATTTAACCTGTTTATTTGCCATTACATTATCCTTATGAGTTCTGAATGTTTTGTTGTTAGTTTGTGCATTAAACTTTAACTTGTAATTTTACCTAACTTTTTTGTTTTGAACCTGGAACTTTACGGGACAGTAGTGACTCTTAGCATTCTCACTTAAAGTGTACGTTATCTTTCTCTGTTCCGTAACAACACACACACACAACACACACACACACACACACACACACTACATAACTCCCCTTCTTCAAATCCCACAAGGTCCTGCAAGCAGCTCAACACCCCTGGAGGAAGTGAGTTTTCCAAATTTTGTTGATTTGTATCCTGACCTATTATCAATACCCCTATATTTTCAACACAAATAACCATTTTCTTCTACATATTACAAATATGACAGAAAGCACAGCTTCATTAGTAGTAACTAGAAAAAAAAGTAGTGGTCATGTCGAGTAGGTTATAACACTATAAAAACAACCCTTGAAGATTTTACAGTCTGTACATAAAAAAGAAAAAAGGCTTTGGGAGCATAGTCTTCAGGCAAAGTTGGGGGGGAAGACAGTGTGTTTTTTTTTTTTTCTGCTTACAGTAAAACTAGCTCGCTTTGTTGGCCAATTACTCGAAAACTATTGGACGTATCGATATCCTGTAAGAACCATGATAAAGGTCAGTGAATTATACGTATGTTCATTACCAAAATATAAGCCTCTGGGAGTATATCTGGTAGGAAAAGACTGGGGAACAGAGTGTGTGTGTTTTTTTTTCTCGCTTGCGGTAAAAGTAGCTAGAGCTCAGAGGAGTAATCTCATTTTGTAGGCCAATTACTCGAAAACTATTGAACGTATCGATTTGCTGTAAGAATCATGATAAAGACCAGTAAATTCTACGTATGTACAGGACATAACAACATAATATCTCTGATAAAAAGTCGTTGTTACATAAACGGGATTATAGCGGTTGCTGTGCGGCATGACGAAAGTGCAGCACAGCCGTGAGTACCCAGTAGTTTTTTCGATTTATTCGGAAACTGTGAGGCCTATAAAAAATCGGCGGTTACCAAGAGAAAGCGCATGAAATTCTACACAACATTATGTAATAAAAACATAAGGTGTGCGAGAAAAGTTTTGCGGTAGAGCTCCCTGAACAAAAATCTGTTTTTTTTAATGGCTTTCAGTTTTTGGCTATTTTCTTTAAAACTGCCAATCATATCACAACTGGACAAAGATCGTTAGATAGCTGATGAAATTCTATATCAAAACTTCTAATAACATTTTTCTGTATGAAGAAAAACGTTCCAATTGTGATGTAGGTAAGTGAGACTGATGTTGCAAAATGTTTATTCACGGTGGCCTAATGTAGTGTTATTCGTGTTTTTTTGTGTGTGTGTGCTTATCAGCTAGAACAAACATCGACGATTAAGATGAAGGTTTCATGGCAGTATTTTGAGGTTTGGGTGGAGAAAATAAGGTGTGAATCCGTGTTTTCAGTGGTGCACAGGCACACTGGCCGGGAGGCCTGTCAAATAAAATTGTGTGCCGTGAAACTTACTGAAACTTGTGTGTGGATAAGAGGGTTCAATCGTGGAACAACTGAGCATGATTAGCTATGCATGCCACAGAATTTACTGCCTTACTATCATTTAACCCAAAATTATTGTACAAACTGTAGGATAATAGAAAATGGTATCGCACATTGTACCAGAGGCAATATGATCGTACATATACAAAAATTATTGTATATGTAGCAACATTGCCATGGGTGAGAATGGGAGTGCGGCAGTACTATTGATGCACTGGCTAAGCCATGCCCATGCTGGATTTTCATTGCATTGTGCATAGTGGGAGTTTTCATTGGTTCCCATGTTTCAGGATTTCCCCAGGCTCCGGTTGGCTACTCCTTACAAGCCACTTGAGAAACCTCAACTGCAGACATTGCACTGGACTGCAGGTTATCCCATTTCAGCACCGAATGTTCCATAAAATTGCCAGATATTGCTATAATAGAGACATGATACTGAACCAGATATTGCACTGGGCCAGATATTATACCGATGGATACCTGAGAGTTCACTGTATATACTATCTATCTATCTATTGCCAGACTCCTCAATCCCGTTTGGGGTGGCCACAAACAAATCGCCTCCAAGTCGCCCTGTCCCCCGCCATTTCACTGGCCTGCTCCCAACTCACACCCCCCTCTCTCATATACCTCTCCACCCCATCCCTCTATCTCACCCTCGGCCTCCCCCTCCCTCTTACCCCCTCCACCTCACTCACATACACACTCTTTGTATATACAATATACAGTATATATATATATATATATATATATATGGGAGGAAGAATGAACAAAAGGCAACGAGCCCGCAAAACTGTTCCTTCCAAGAGAAAAACAAAATACAAGAGAGAACCAAGTTCAAGATCCATGCATTTCGAGATGCCTGGACACACTGCGTTTGAAAGACTGGAGATCATTGGAAGCAGGAAATATAGACAGAGGGAGACAGTTCCAGAGTTGACCTATTGCATAAATGAAGGACTGGGAGTAACGGTTAACTCTTGCATTGGAGTTTGACAGAAAAGGGATGAGAGTTTGTTGCTAGATGGGTGCTATGCACCTGTCGTATAGGTGGAGGAATGCATGCAGATAGTTCAGAGGAACAGTGACCATTGCAATAGCGATAGAAAAGAGATAGAGATGCAACAGTGCGGCGAAGAGACAGAGGTTAAAGGGAGTCAGTAAGAGAGGGAGAGTTAATGAGATGAAAAGCCTTTGACTCCACCCTATTGAGAAGAGCTGTATATGGGGAGCCTCCCCACACATGAGAGTTGTACTCCACGCAGGGGCGGATAAAACACCTGCATAGAGTCAACAATTGTGCAGGGGTAAAGAAGGAATGGAGTCGGCTTAGCACACCCAATCTCTTGGAAGCAGATTTTACAAGAGATGTTATATGATCTTTCCAAGATAAGTCCCAAGTAAATGAAACCCCAAGCATGTTCAACGATGATGCAGGATTAAGCTGAATATTATTAAACATTAGTGGGTATGGAAGATTTTGTCGGGTTGGTAGGTGCAAAAACAGCCTTTGATGCATTAAAAACAACCAGATTATTTTTACCCCAGTCAGAGATACGAGCCAAGTCAGACATAGGTGTGCCCTAGCCTCATCCCTTGTTTGTTGAAGTAATTGCTGAGATGGACGTTGTGGGAATCCAATGGAAGGTGAAGGGTGGAGTCATCAGCATATGAGTGGATAGGGTTTGATGTACAGTTTAGAAGGTCACTGATGAATAAAAGGAAGCGAGTTGGTGACAAGACACAGCTCTGAGGAAAACCACAGTTAATAAATGAAGGAGAAGAACGATGGCCGTCTACAACAGCAGCTATAGAACAACCAGAAAGGAAGCTAGAGATGAAGGCACAGATAGAAGGATGGAAACCGTATGAGTGCATTTTGGAAATTAAAGATTGATGCCTGACTCGATCGAAAGTCTTTGAGATGTTAAGTGCAATGGCAAAGCTTTCACCAAAGTCTTAAAAGGAGGATGAATAAGAGTCTGAAAGGTAGGTGAGAAGATCACCTGTGGAGCGTCCCTGGCGGAACCCATACTGACGATCAGAAAGAAGGTTGTGATAGGAGAGGTGCTTTAAAATATTTCTAATAAGAATAGACATGAAAACTTTTGAGATACAGGATGTTAAAGCAATTGGACGATAGTTTGAGGGTTGGGAATGGTCACCCTTCTTTGGGACTGGCTGAATGAAAGAAAACTTCCAGCAAGAAGGAAAGGTACAAGTTGATAGACAAAGGCGAAAGAGATTGCCTAGGCAGGGTGTAAGCACAGAAGCACAGTTCTTGAGAACAACAGGAGGGAGTCCATCAGGCCCATATTCCTTATTAGTATTGAGGCCTGTGATGGCAGAAAATACATTAGCTGAAGAAATTTTTATGTTAGCTATGAGGAAGTCAGACGGGGGAAGTGATGGAGGAACAGCACTGGAATCGTCTAACGTGGAATTGGAGGAGAAAGTCTGAGCAAAGAGATCTGCTTTATCAGTAGAAGAAATAGCTACAGAGCCATCAGAGTAGAAACGAGGGAAGGATGATGAGGTAAAGTTTTTGGAAAGGTTTTTCGTAAGGTGCCAGAAGGAGCGAGAAGAATTCAAGTTTGAGAGTTGAGAGCATTTTGTAAGGATGAAACTATTTTTAGCAAAGCGAAGAACAAACTTAGCATGATTCCGGGCAGAAACGTATAAAAGATGTGATTCAGGGGTGGGTTGGCTTTGGTACCTTTTATAGGCCCTCTCCTTGTTGCAGACAGTATTAGAACAAGCGTGAATAAACCAAGGCTTTCGTGCATTAGTCAAAGGATATCAGATATTAACCGCTAAAACGCTGGGCGTCGCATTTGCGATGCTTGCCGAAAAGGACATAACGGCAGATCGTCGCGTTTGCAATTCAAGTTAATTTTGAATAAACGCGGGCAAGGATGTTCCAGCTGGTATTGTCTATCAGTACCACCACCCTTTAGCTACAATTAGCATACTTTACCTTCGTACTACTGACCTCCGTTGTTGCCACGTATCGAGTTTTTCCCCCCTCCCCCCCCACCACGGCCCGTCCAGCCTGGCTGTGATACATGGCAGCGCTTTGACTACTCAGAACTGTAAATCTGCACTCTCCTCTCACAAGCAGTTTATGCTAATAGGAAACGCTTGTTTCCCCAGTTGTCACACTAGCTTTTTTTTGCAAGGTTTGCCCCTGTTTAGCGTCAGTTTACCGCAGGCTTTCAAAGTGACATTATGGCAAGTTCTAGCTCTTCCGAGTCAGTGTGAGCGGCCGACAGGAACGAGAATAAAGTGACGGGCGTTAGGCAGAATAAAAAGCGCGTTGCGGTGATCTTTTGGGAAGTAATATGATTGAAAATAATGTAGTATACGTGTTTTTAGCTGTGAAAATGGAAATGTTTGTTGGGTGATGGGAAGACCGCCGCTGCGCTGCATGTCGGCCGTACGCTTTGTTGATTTTAGCCTTATTTTCAGTGCTTATTGTACAAATACAGATTCCACACTACCTGTACGTTGTAGTATAAAGTTTACTGTGACAGAATGAGGCTGTGGTAGAGGGGAAACTGGGTTGCTGGAGGTGTGAAAGTGAAGATTTTGTTACCCAACTTTGTAAGTCTCCACAAGTCCTTGGGTGGTCCACGAAGGCTCAACACCTGTCTCTGGAGAAAGCTGAATGTAAGTACTATCTGCCATACTAAGTATAATGTTCTAGGGTTAATCTCTGATTTTTGGCTAATATTTTCCTACAGGTACTCAGACCGCGATACAATGCTGCCACCCGGGGGGGGTCGGCTGTCCATTGACCGCGCATTAGGGGTTAATGTATGCTTCCATGCCCGAGAGAATAACCTCCGTAATGCGCAAGGCGCACCCAGATGGCTCCCGGCGGTGGAAGCAATAATTATTCCCGGGAAAATCAAAGAAATACTGCCTGAGGGCCCCCCAGTCCGCAGCTCCAAAGTGCCACAGACGACGTTTCTTTGGAGGGTCCACAGGCCGTACCGGAGTGATAGGACAGGTTAAGGTGATAAGGTTGTGATCGGAGGAGCCAAACAAAGAGAAAAGATTAGCAGTGTAAGCAGAAGGATTAGTTGTAAGGAAGAGGTCAAGTATGTTGGACCTCTCTCCAAGGTGGTCAGGGATATGGGTAGGGTGCTGTACAAGCTGCTTTAGGTCATTAAGGATAGAAAAGGTGTAGGCTTGTTCACCAGGTGAATCAGTGAAAGGAGATGAGAGCCAAAGGTGGTGGTGAACATTGAAATCTCCAAGAATGGAGATATCAGAGAAAGGAGAAATGGAAAGAATGTGTTTCATCGTAGAAGTGAGAAAGTCAAAGAATTTTTGATAGTCAGTAGAATTAGGTGATAAGTAAACAGCACAGATATATTTAGTCAGAGAATGACAGGAAAGCCGAAGCCTGAGTGTAGAGAATTCAGAAGAATCGAGTTCAGGAACACGAGAGCAAGATAAGTTGTTGCGTATATATACACAACAGCCACCTTTGGCTTTGAAATGAGTATAGAGAAAGTAGGAGGATACAGAAAAGGGTCTGCTGCCAGTTGACTCAGGTAGCTGAGTCTCAGTTAGAAAAAGAAGGTGAGGTTTAGAGGAGGAGAGGTGGTGTTCAACAGAGTGAAAGTTAGAGGACAGGCCACGAATGTTGCAGAAATGAAGAAGAAGAGAGTCAGACAGTGGTTTCAGGCATCTTGAGTCGTCACCGGAAGAGGGGCAGAAGCTGGGGGCATTTATGGTCCCCCTCCCCTGGAGACTCCGAGGCTACGCTATTCGACCCCATTTTTCAAAATTTTGAAAAGAAGTGTGGTGTGTACTGTGCATGTAGTTTGGTGTTGATAGTTAGAGAAACTTGTATGGGAGAGCATGGTGGCCTACTCTCTCTTCCTGAGACACTGAAAATATATACATACATACATATATATATATATATATATATATATATATATATATATATATAGATAGATAGATAGATAGATAGATAGATAGATATGACATCTCCCAGATTATTGAAGAAGAAAAAAAAAACATGTCCTGTACTCATGGGAGACTTCAGTGCAAAAGTTGGGAAGTCCAAATATGGAGAAGCATGTATGGGAAAATTTGGAGTGGGAGACAGGAAAGAAAGAGGAGAAATGCTGGTAAATTTTGCTAAAATGTTTAACATGAGAATAATGAACACATTCTTCCACAAAAGAACAGGAAGAAAATGGACCTGGAGAAGCCCAAACGGAGAAACAAAGAATGAAATCGACTTCATTATAGCAGATCAGAATAACACGATCACAAATGTCACAGTTATCAACAAAGTAAATATAGTTAGTAATCGTAGAATGGTGGGTTGCACAGCCAGATTCAATTTCAGAAATGAAAGAAAGAAGATGATTAAAGATAAAAAGATATGCCCAATAATAGTAAACGAAAACAAAGCAGCCTTTCAGTTGGAAATAAGGAACAGATTTCAGGCTCTGAGTAATGCTGAATGTGACACTGATGAGCTGAATGACAGACTAATAAAAGTGCCAAGAGAATCAGCAGAGGTAGTAGGAAAACCTAATAAACCAAAGCCAAGAAGTATTCAGAAAAGACACTCGAGTTTATGAAAAAAAACGAAAGGAAATGAAAGTAAACACAAAGAAAGACGAAATAAAACGAGCAGAATTAAATAAACTTATCAACAAAAGACAAAGAGAAGAAAAAAGAAAGAGAAACATGGATCAGATCAAAGAAACCATCAAAAATGAAAAAAGTCTGAAACAGGTCCGAAGCACAATGGCACTAGGAAAGCAAAATATGACATCATTGAAAGAAAAAAACGGTGAAATCATAAAATGCTGAGATAAGATGATGAAGAGAGTTGAAGAATTTTACAAAGAACTGTATGCATCAAAGACAGTAGTACCAATAGCTAACTTTTCGGTTGACACAAGTGAAATACCTGAGGTAACACCACACGAAGTAAATATTTGTCTTAAAAATATGAAAACAGGGAAGGCTCCGGGAGAAGATGGAATAGTAACAGATTTATTTTTGGATGCCGGAGTAGAAGTACAAAATAGGCTTGCTCACTTATTTACCCATTGCATAAAACAGAAGAAAATTAACAAAACATGGTGTAATGCAATAGTTATTTTACTCTATAAAAAAGGTGACTCAAAAGATCTTAGTAACTATCGCCCCATTAGCCTATTATCAGTCATTTACAACCTCTTCACTAAAGTCCTTACAAACAGAATAGCAACAATTTTGGAGGAAAACCAACCTCGTGAACAGGCAGGATTCCGATGCGTGTATTCGACTACTGATCATTTGCACACAATGAATCAGCTAAATGAGAAAACTACAGAATATAATAAACCACTGTGCTTAGGTTTTGTTGATTACGAGAAGGCTTTCGACTCAGTGGACCACATAGCAATTATAAATTCATTGCGAGAACAAGGAGTGAATGAGAACACTGTAAACCTGCTCGAAAACATATATAAAGAGGGAACTGCTACAGTTAAATTACATAAGGACTCGGAAAAAATTAAGATTGAGAAGGGCGTGCGTCAGGGAGATACAGTTTCACAAAAATTATTTACAGCATGCATAGAAAGTATTCTCACAAAGCTAGACTGGGAAAACAAAGGAGTGAACATTGATCGAGAAAAGCTAAACCATTTAAGATTTGCAGATGACATTGTCCTAATCTCAGAAAAATAGGAGGCATTGCAAGAAATGTTAATTGACCTGAACAGAGAAAGTCTGAAAGTAGGACTGAAGATGAACCGAAGTAAAACTAAAGTAATATTTAAGCCACAAACACCAAAGAGAGTCATCAGAATATGCGATGGAATTATTGAAGAAGTTGAGGAGTACAACTACTTGGGACAAGTACTAAAATTAACGAAAGATCATGATAGAGAGAGAGAAAAAAAAAAGACGCATTACAATTGGATGGAAAGCTTTCGGTAAACATAGAGACATTATGAAAAGTAGCTTGCCAGTTTGTATGAAACGAAAAGTATATAACGAATGTATAATTCCAGCTATGACGTATGGTTGTGAGACTTGGAAACTGACAAAATCAATTGAAAATAAATTAATCCGTTCTCAGAGAGCAATGGAAAGGTTGATGTAGGGGATATCATTAAGAGACAGGAAAAGATCAACTTGGGTGAGAGAGCAGACTAAAGTCAAAGATATTGTGTGGGTTATAAAGGAACAGAATTTGAGGTGGGCAGGCTGTATAGCAAGAATAAGGGATAACCCATGGAGCAAGAGGCTTACTGACTGAACACCAAGAGAATGTAAGCTAGTAGAAAAAGGCTAGACAGGAGATGGAGAGATGAGATAGATAAATTTGCAGGGAAAACGTGGCAAAGATTGACTTAGTCAAGGAATTCGTGGAAAAGGTTGGGAGAGGCCTTTGTTCAGCAGTGGACTAGTTATGGCTGATATATATATATATATATATATATATATATATATATATATATATATATATATATATATATATATATATATATATGTATGAGACAAACAGACAGACAGTTTTGTCTAATGTGGCCTACATAACCCATATACTCTTCTTACCCACGTATATTAGTTGACGTCTTTCGTATTTTATTCTAGCGATTTTCATTGTCCTATTTGGCTTAACACATACACTTTTAATTACAGAGTATAAGAAACCTTTCTTTAGTTGAAAAAAATCGCCTAGCTATAGAGAACGTGAACATAACTGGATCGAGAATGTTAACACTTAATTCCAGCGTTCTTTCAGTCTACGAGTAATTCATGTTCTACCAATGTCATCCACCTGTATAATAATGTGGTCACTTTCTTGTTATTTTACTTTCTTCTTGCTACCCCCTTGTAGAACCTCTTGTTCCACATCAACTTACACTTTGAGTTACTTCCTTTTTCAACAAATACCCCTGTAGCATAGCTATAGTCTTAAGCAGAAGGTATTTAGGCTTGGGTAACAAGCCAACTGCGTCTATTCTCTTTCCTTACACTGACAGGGTACTTTATCATACTCTTTTCTCTGTGTACTCAAGAGGCTGATCCGGGATAATTCTCACTATTCTCCACAAGGGCTTTTACCATCAAGGATTTTAGGGACCCTAGGTAGTATCCAATCTTGCCCCCCCCCCCATCCCTGCATCTACATTTTCTTAAGTCAAACCAGATTGAGGGTGAGTGTGCGCCAGTGTTTCAGAGTAAGTGTGAGTAAATGAGAGTGTGAGAGTGAGTAGCACTGAGAAAATAAGTTTGACAGTGAATGAAACTTAGCTAGTGCGCGAGTGAGGCAGTGAGTGAAAGAGATAATACCAATCAGCAAGTGCGGGAGTATTTGTGATTTTGAAATTGTCATAGATTTAATTATAATGAGGTAGAGAATAGGTATGAGACTGCAAGTGCAAGAGAGAATGAAAGTGAATCAGGTACTGTGAGTGTGAAATAAGCAAGGTAGTAAGTGTGAAAATGAGTTCTTAAAAGAGAGTGAGAAAAAGTAGAGGAGGGTGATAGAGAGTGTGTGATAAGTTAGGCAGAATAAATATTGCAACAGGAGAGTATGGCAGCATAAAGGAATGTAAATGAGAACAATAGAGATTTAAGACAGTGTTATAATGGAGTGAATGGGAAAAAAGGTGAGACAGTGTGCAATAAAAGGAAGTAGTGAGTATGACAGTGGGATAGTGAAAGTTTCAAAGTAGGTGTGACTGAGTAAATGACTTCAAGGATGAGATAAATTGTGAGGAGTGTGGCACTGAGTACGACTGAGACAGTGTGCAATAAAATGAAGTAGTGAGTATGACAGTGGGATAATGAAAGTTTCAAAGTAAGCGTGACTGAGTAAATGACTGCAGGGATGTGATAAATTGTGAGGAGTGTGGCACTGAGTACGAATGAGACTGCATGTAGCAGTAAGTGAGACGCTAATAACATTGAAAGTGAGGTTAGTGGTTTCCCAAAACAATTTTTCATCCTTGTAACTCTATTTTAGTCTCTCTCTCTCTCTCTCTCTCTCTCTCTCTCTCTCTCTCTCTCTCTCTGTTAGTGTATTGCCCTGTTTTTTTTTACCCCATCTGTTCCCGCAGTACCTGACAAACACAACACAACATAAATCTTTGTTCTTTTATGCAGTGCCGCCCCAGCCACGTATATGGGATAAAGGAGGATCCTGCTGCACAAACCCACTTAAGTAGGGATTGACTAAACTACCCCTTAAGACCGTCATAACTCACTCTTCTGGCGACTTTATGGGGATGTATTATCATTGTGTGTGATGGAAGAGGGTGGCAAGTATATGTGAAGGGGAGGGTGGTAATGAGAGAGAGAGAGAGAGAGAGAGAGAGAGAGAGAGAGAGAGAGAGAGAGTAATGATCGTTACAAAACTTAAAAATATATTCTCTCATCTACATGCAAATTTTGATCACTCTCTGTGTACTGGTTCAGTCAGACCAGCGAACTTTATATGAGGTTGCAAAGCCATGGACCTGAAACAAGAAAACAGTTATAAAAAGAGGCAACACTTCTATTTTATCTCTATCTATTTTTAACGTCAAGAAAGAATGTTGTCGGTGTTTAGAGGATAACCGAAATGAGTTTGTACAGAAAGGGATATACTGGAAGGCTAGTACGAAGGGGCAAATGAGACAGCCAGTATGTTGTCTGAAAATACATGAGTTCAATCCCAGGCTGGAGGAGGGAAGAGTTTATTGGAATTCCGAAAGTAAATGCTCATCTAGAAACACGCCACAAAACCTTCCTGAATCCATTACACTGGTTTTGCATGAGACAGATGCAGCATGCATTCAATATAAATGGGAAGTAATAGTGTCGTAGTGGTGGCATGTGGAGATCTGTGCACGTAGGAGGACTGCTGAGCCTAAGGGATCAATCAGTCAAGCCTGACTAAAGAAATACTGTACATAGATGGGTAGGCCGATGGCTAGACCATGTTTCTGCAAGTAGGTAGGCAGGTTCTGGTTCATAATGTGGCGACCTTGCTGTTTTACGAAATGATAAGTCTTAGATGGACAGAAAGATTTTTAACATTTATAATCTTGGGAATAAAAGTGAACACTTCAAACCTCAGAAATGGATGGAAAATATACTCTGATGCTGGTGGAGATCACTCATAAACGTGGAGTACAACCTGCCTGACATAATAGTATGCAATATTCACGCGTAATTTAATCACATTCTCTCCCTGCACTTGCGAAGGCACTTGTGTTACCTGGGGTGTGGCTGATTCTCTAAAGCAGGCCATACACGCACAGGCAAGCCCGTCCGGTGGCCTGAAGAGGCCGGCTTGTTCAGGCAAACTTGGGCGGGTGACGGTAGGAAACAGGCACCTGTGCAGGCAGCCTCAACGGTCGTCCTGGGATCTGTTGCGGATAGATATTCGTGCTCAGTCTCCGGTCAGGTTCAGGCAAACTGAGCGTGTGTGGGGTACCGCAGACCATCAGGCGTCAGTCTTGTGGCAGTTGTGCGGGAAAATTTTAAATCCTCGTACGACCAATCTGTGGCAGTAAACGTCAGTGTGGCTGTCAGTCTTTCATGCAGTGAAATAGCACTCCTCATACAAGTATCCTTCTATAATATTGGGGAAACTAGTGGCAACAGCTGCAGGTTGGAATCCTCGTCCATCCTCAAGTAATTAAACCAGTCATTTTTCTCGCACCACAGTTCTTTCAACAGAGTAAGATGGGACAATTTACTCCTAATCAACCAATCTTTCGCCCATTTGGTCCGTTTTTTCTTCCTCTTTCTATTGTTTGAAATATAGGCCACGGCAACAGCCCCAATATCATACAGCTCCAGGTCATTTGCGGGCAGCAGAGCGTCCATGGCCACTCTCACGCCACGGCGTTTCGCTTGCAACTGAGCTGGAGACGTGAGGCCGACTGAATCGTGTGTGGGAACGGCATTATTCGTTGAGGCTGGCCTCTTCAGGCTACCGGACGGGCTCGCCTGTGCGTGTATGGCCCGCTTAACACATGAGATGGCTTTTCCGTTACAGCAGCACAAAAGGACCTAAGCATCCCTCACAGAAAAACAATCTGCACACAATTAATAACTGACAAACTGCAAAACTCTGCGTGCTTGCCGTCCACATTTGTATTACAGAGTTATTGCAGGGGCAAGGCCAGTGCATTCCCACAGACTACTTCAGTCTGGAAGAAATGATCACGCAATGGCTGTGCCTGCGGTGTCCTAAATAACAGTTGTTAATTTCTAGTGTTCTGGTACACATAATTATATATATACATACGTACATATAAATACATATGTGCACATACATACATGCATACATACATGAACATACAAACATACATACCGTACATATATGCATATGCACAGTATATCTATTTATCTATCTATCTATCTATTTATCTATCTATCTATCTATCTATCTATGTATATATATATATATATATATATATATATATATATATATATCCAGGGGCAGGATCCCACTGCTACCTGGCGCATCCCTGGGTGGCGGGTAGGGGAAGGCCTTGTAAATATACAAGGTACCATCTTAGACAGCGTGGACCATGGGACCCCCAATAGATATATAGGGCTCCACCGAATATAACGAATAAGGTGGCACAAAAATTACATCTCACCAGAAACTATGTGGCAGAGAGGTGAGATTATTTGCCACAATCCTCCCAACCAAACATGAGTTCTATTGGAAAGTATTTGACAGGCGTTCCTGTTGGATCATCGTCTACTAAAGGTCCAACCGCACTGCCTCCTGAGCCTACGGGCAGTGTGCCACCGAAAGTGAGTAGGCACTGTGTTGACAAATTAGAGACTGGGATATTAAACACTCTTAAATCCATGAAGATCTATGCATAAAATGTAAGAAGCCTCGCTGAAGATTACAAACTTGATAACTTAATGGCTGAACTGGAAAACATTATTTGGGATATTGTAAGTTGAGACCCACAGAAGAGAAAAAGTAATTCAGCTCGATGACAGTGGCCACCTATTTTACTACAGAGGAAGGGAAAATGAAAGAATTAGTGGTGTAGGATTTCTAATTAACAGAAATCTTGCAGACAACATTGTTAAATTCACCAGTGTATCTAACAGAGCAGCAGTGGTTGTAATCAGACTATGCAAAAAATATACCCTGAAAGTAATATATGTATACGCATCAACGTCTCAGAGCTCAGATGAAGAAATTTAAACATCCTATGATGACATCTCCCAGATTATGGAAGAGGAAAAGACAACTATACAATACTCATGGGAGACTTCAATGCAAAAGTTGGAAAATCAAAAAGTGGAGAAGCATGTATGGGAAAATTTTGAGTGGGAGACAGGAAAGAAAGAGGAGAAATGCTGGTAAACTTTGCAGAAATGTTTAACATGAGAATATTGAACACATTCTTCCACAAAAGAACAGGGAGAAAGTGGACCTGGAGAAGCCCAAATGGAGAAACAAAGAATGAAATCGACTTCATTATAGCAAATAAGAATAACACGATCACAAATATCACAGTTATAAACAAAGTAAATATCGGAAGTGACCACAGAATGGTGAGTTGCACAGCCAGATTCAATTTCAAAAGCGAAAGAAAGAAGATGATTAAAGATAAAAAGACATGCCCAATAAAAGTAAACGAAAACAAAGCAGCACTTCAGTTGGAAATAAGGAACAGATTTCAGGCTCTCAGTAATGCTGAATGTGACACTGATGAGCTGAATGACAGACTAACAAAAGTACTAAAAGAATCAGCAGAGGCAGTAGGAAAACCTAATACAACCAAAGCCAAGAAGTATTCAGAAAAGACACTTGAGCTTATGAGAAAAACAAAGGAAATTAAAGTGAAAACAAAGAAAGATGAAACAGAACGAGCAGAATTAAATAAGCTTATCAACAAAAGACAAAGAGAAGAAAAACGAAAGAAACATGGATCAAATCAAAGAAACCATCATAAAAGGAAAAAGTCTGAAACAGGTCCGAAGTAAAATGGCACTTGGAAAGCAACAAATTACATCACTAAAAGACAATAATGGTGAAGCCATTAAATGCAGAGATAAGATGGTGAAGAGAGTTGAAGAATTTTACAAAGAACTGTATGCATCAAAGAAGACAGTGGTACCAACAGCTAACTTTTTAGTTGACACAAGTGAAATACCTGAGGTAACACAAGACGAAGTAATTAATAATCTCAAAAAATATGAAAAGAATAAAAACTCCGGGAGAAGATTGAATAGTAGCAGACTTACTGTTGGATGCAGGAGTAGAAGTACAAACTAGGTTTGCTCACTTATTTACACAATGTATAAAAAGGAAGAAAATTCCCAAAACATGGTGTAATGCAATAGTTATTTTCCTTTACAAAAATGGTGACTCAAAAGACCTTAGTAACTATCGATCCATTAGCTTGCTATCAGTCATTTACAAACTCTTCAGTCCTTACAAACAGAATAACTACAAATTTGGAGGAAAACCAACCTCGTGAACAGGCAGGATTCCGAAGCGGGTATTCGACCACTGATCATCTGCACACAATGAATCAGCTAATTGAAAAAAACTACAGAATATAATAAACCACTGTGCTTAGGTTTTGTTGATTACGGAAAGGCTTTTGATTCAGTGGAGCACATAGCAATTATAAATTCATTGCGAGAACAAGGAGTGAATGAGAACATTGTAAAACTACTCGAAAACACATATAAAGAGGGAACTGCTACAGTTAAAGTACATAATTAAGAAATAATTAAGCTTGAGAAAGGCGTGAGTCAGGGAGATACAATGTCACCAAAGTTATTTACAGCATGCCTAGAAAGTATTTTCAGAAAGGTAGACTGGGAAAACAAAGGAGTGAACATAGATGGAGAAAGACTAAACCATTTAAGATTTGCAGATGACATTGTCCTAATCTCAGAAACAGCAGAGACACTGCAAGAAATGTTAAATGACCTGAACAGAGAAAGTCTCAAAGTAGTGCTAAAGATGAACTGAAGTAAAACTAAAGTATTGTTTAATCCCCAAACACTAAAGAGTGTCATCAGAATGAGTGGAGAAATTCTTGAAGAAGTCGAGGAGTACAATTACCTAGGACAAATATTAAATTAACGAACGATAATGATAGCGAAATAAAAAGACGCATTACAATTGGATGGAAAGCTTTCGGTAAACATAGGGACATTATGAAAGTAGCTTGCCAGTTTGTATGAAACGAAAAGTATATAACGAATGTATATTTCCAGCTATGACGTATGGTTGTGAGCCTTGGAATCTGACAAAATCGATGGAATATAAATTAATTCGTTCTCAGAGAGCAATGGAAAGCTCAATGTTGGGAATATCTTTAAGAGACAGGAAAAGATCAACTTGGGTGAGAGAGCAGACTAAAGTCAAAGATATTATAGAAGTTATAAAAGAACAGAAATGGAAGTGGGCAGGCCATGTAGCAAGAATAAGGGATAATCGATGGAGCAAGAGGTTGACTGACTGGACACTAAGAGATTGTAAGCGTAACAGAAAAATGCCAGACAGGAGGTGGAGGGATGAGATAGAGAAATTTGCAGGGAAAACGTGGCAAAGATTGGCTCAGTCAAGGAATTCAAGGAGAAGGTTAGGGGAAGCCTTTGTTCAGCAGTGGACTTGTAATGTAATGGCTGATATATATATATATATATATATATATATATATATATATATATATATATATATATATATATATATATATATATATTTATATCATCATCAGCAGCAGCAGCCATTGTAAGTCCGCTGTTGAACAAAGGCCTCCCCCAACCTTCTCCACGAATTCCTTTGCTGAGCCAATCTTTGCCACGTTTTCCCTGCAAATTTCTTTATCTCATCTCTCCACCTCCTGTCTGGACTTTTTCTGCTACGCTTACCATCTCTTGGTGTCCAGTCAGTCAACCTCTTGCTCCATCGATTATCCCTTGTTCTTGCTACATGGCCTGCCCACCTCCATTTCTGTTCTTTTATAACTTCTATAATATCTTTGACTTTAGTCTGCTCTCTCACCCAAGTTGATCTTTTCCTGTCTCTTAAAGATATTCCCAACATTGACCTTTCCATTGCTCTCTGAGAACGAATTAATTTATTTTCCATCGATTTTGTCAGTTTCCAAGTCTCACAACCATACGTCATAGCTGGAATTATACATTCGTTATATACTTTTTGTTTCATACAAACTGGCAAGCTACTTTTCATAATGTCTCTATGTTTACCGAAAGCTTTCCATCCAATTGTAATGCGTCTTTTTATTTCGCTATCATTATCTTTCGTTAATTTTAGTATTTGTCCCAGGTAATTGTACTCCTCAACTTCTTCAAGAATTTCCCCACTTATTCTTATGACGTTCTTTGGTGTTTGAGGATTAAACATTAGTTTTACTCCGGTTCATCTTTAGCCCTACTTTGAGACTTTCTCTGTTCAGGTCATTTAAAATTTCTTGCAACGACTCAGCTTTTTCTGAGATTAGGACAATGTCATCTGCAAATCTTAAATGGTTTAGCTTTTCTCCATCTATGTTTACTCCTTTGTTTTCCCAGTCTAGCTTTCTGAAAATACTTTCTAGGCATGCTGTAAATAACTTTGGTGAAACTGTATCTCCTTGACGCACGCCATTCTCAATTTTAATTTTCTCTGAGTCCTTATGTAATTTAACTGTAGCAGTTCCCTCTTTATATATGTTTTCGAGCAGAGTTAGTGTTCTCATTCACTCCTTGTTCTCGCAATGAATTTATAATTGCTATGTGGTCCACTGAGTCGAAAGCCTTTTCGTAATCAACAAAACCTAAGCACAATGGTTTGTTATGTTCTGCAGTTTTCTCAATTAGCTGATTCATTGTGTGCAGATGATCAGTGGTCGAATACCCGCTTCGGAATCCTGCCTGTTCACGGGGTTGGTTTTCCTCCAAATTTGTAGCTATTCTGTTTGTAAGGACTTTAGTGAAAAGTTTGTAAATGACTGATAGCAAGCTAATGGATCGATAGTTACTAAGGTCTTTTGAGTCGCCTTTTTTATAAAGTAGAATAACAATTGCATTACACCATGTTTTGGGAATATTCTTCTGTTTTATACACTGGGTAAATAAATGAGCAAGCCTATTTTGTACTTCTGCTCCTACATCCAACAGTAAATCTGCTACTATTCCATCTTCTCCCGGAGCCTTCCCTCTTTTCATATTTTTAAGAGAAATATTAATTTAGTCAGGTGTTATCTCAAGTATTTCACTTGTGTCAACAGAAAATTTAGCTATTGGTACTACTGTCTTTGATGCATACTGGTCTTTGTAAAATTCTTCAACTCGCTTCAGCATCATATCTCTGCATTTAATGGCTTCACCGTTTTTGTCTTTTAGTGATGTAATTTGTTGCTTTCCAAGTGCCATTTTATTTCGGACCTGTTTCAGACTTTTTCCTTTTTTGATGGTTTCTTTGATTTGATCCATGTTTCTCTTTCTTTTTTCTTTCCTTTGTCTTTTGTTGATAAGCTTATTTAATTCCGCTCGTTCTATTTCATCTTTCTTTGACTTTACTTTCATTACCTTTCTTTTTTTTATAAGCTCAAGTGTCTTCCCTGAATACTTCCCGGCTTTGGTTGTATTAGGTTTTCCTACTACCTCCGCTGATTCTTTTAGGACTTTTGTTAGTCTGTCATTCAACTCATCAATGTCACATTCAGCATAACTGAGAGCCTGAAATATGTTCCTTATTTCCAACTGAAAAGCTGCTTTGTTTTCGCTGACTTTTATTGGGCATATCTTTTTGTCTTTAATCATCTTCTTTCTTTCACTTTTGAAATTGAATCTTGCTGTGCAACCTACCATTCTATGATCACTTCCAATATTTACTTTGTTGATAACTGTGACGTTTGTGATTGTGTTATTCTTATTTGCTATAATGAAGTCAATTTCATTCTTTGTTTCTCCATTTGGGCTTCTCCAGGTCCACTTTCTCCCTGTTCTTTTGTGAAAGAATGTGTTCATTATTCTCATGTTAAACATTTCTGCAAAGTTTACCAACATTTCTCCTCTTTCGTTCCTTTCTCCCACTCCAAATTTTCCCATACATGCTTCTCCATTTTTTGATTTTCCGACTTTTGCATTGAAGTCTCCCATGAGTATCGTATAAATGGCCTTTTCTTCTTCCATAATCTGGGAGATGTCATCATAGAATGTTTAAATTTCTTCATCTGAGCTCTGAGAAGTTGGTGCATATACTTGTATCACTTTCAGGGTATATTTTTTGCACAGTCTAATTACAACCACTGCCGCTCTGTCAGATGCACTGCTGAATTTAACAATGTTGTCTGCAAGATTTCTGTTAATTAGAAATCCTACACCACTAACTCTTTCATTTTCCCTTCCTCTGTGGTAAAATAGGTGGCCACTGTCATTTAGCTGAATTACTTTTTCTTCTTTTCTGTGGGTCTCTCTCAAACCTACAATATCCCAACTAATGTTTTCCAGTTCAGTCATTAAGTTATCTAGTTTGTAATCTTCAGCGAGGCTTCTTACATTGTATGCATAGATCTTCATTGATTTAATAGTGTTTAATATCTCAGTCTCTATCTAGTCAACACAGTGCTTACTCATTTTTGGTGGCACACTGCCCGTAAGCACAGGAGGCAGTACGGTTGGACCTTTAATAGACGATGATCCAACAGGAACGCCCGTCAAATAGTTTACAATAGAACTCATGTTTGGTTGGGAGGATTGTGGCAAGTAATCTCACCTCCTTGCCACATAGTTTCTGGTGAGATGTAATTTTTTTTTTGTCACCTTATTCGTTATATTCGGTGGAGCCCTATATATATCTATATGGGGTCCCATGGTCCACGCTGTCTAAGATGGTACCTTGTATATCTACGAGGCCTTCCCTTAACCGCCACCCGGGGATGCGCCAGATAGCAGTGGGATCCTGCCCCTGGATATATATATATATATATATATATATATATATATATATATATATATATATATATATATATATAATTCACTGATACTTGTAAGTATTGCTACGGGACAGGACATGCGTTAAAAATACCAGTATATAGTAACTGAGCAATTGATGGCAGGAATGGTAAGCAGATTTACATATATCGCAGGCTGGCTTCCATACTGTAAGAATTCTTCTAAATCTACATAACTCGTTTCCAGAGTGAACAGATATTAGTTTCTACTTCTACGGCATCAGGTTTACATGGAACTGGAGGGAGAGAATGTCTGCTGTTCACACTACGTAATGTGGACCGAGCAAACTCAATGGTCAACTAAATGCTAATGATATGAAGCTGGATAAATGGTGAATGCAAGAAAGCCTTCCGGATACCATCAGCGAATATGGTTTTTGACTCATCTCAAAAGTATGGATGCGCCACTATCCCCTGACATATTCATCGTTTGAAATTTTGCGTGCACCTAACTTTATTTCTTTTTCTTTTTTTTCCGCCACGAGTGGTGTATTACGGGGACCCATTACTGTCAACCAGGATTTCGGCTACCGCAGTGACAGTGATTCATCTTTTTTTTTTTTTTTGCACGGAAGAAGGAACCAAAGGCCAGGAGCCCGCAAATTGTTTGCTCCAAGAAAAAAAAGAAAAAAGATAACAGAGCCAAATTCAAGATCCGTACATTTTGAGATGCCTGGACACATGGCTGCTGAAGGACTGGAGATCATAAGCAATAGGAAACACAGACTGAAGAAGTGGGAGTAATGGTTATCTCTTGCATTAGGGAGATGGACAAAAAAGGGATGAGAGCTTGTTGCTACACGGGTGTTACGCGCCCGTCGTAATGGTGGAGGGATGCAAACAGACAGTTCAGAGGAGCAGTGACCATTGAAGTAGCAAAAGAAAAGAGATAAAAATGCAACAGTGCGGCGATGAGACAGCGATTAAAGGAAGCCAGTACAAGAAAGAGAGTTAGTGAGACGAAAAGCCTTTGACTCCACCTTGTTGCGAAGAGCTGAAAGTGGGGAGCCTCCCCGCATATGAGAGTTGAATTCTACACAGGGCCGAATAAAACCCGTGTATAAAGTCAACAACCGTGTAGGGATGAAGATGGCATGGAGTCGGCTTAGCACACTAAATCTCTTGGAAGCATACTTTACAAGAAAGGTAATATGTTCTTTCCAAGACAAATCCCGACAGAATGAAGCCCCAAGTATATTTAAAGATGATCCAGGATTAAGCTGAACATTCTTAAAAATTAAAGGGTACTCATGTGGAAGATGTTGTCCGGTTGATAGATGTAAGAACTGAGTTTTTAATGCATTAACAACAAGATTACTTTTACTCCAATCAGAGATACGAGCCTAGTCAGACATTAGGTATGCCAAAGCCTCATCCCTTGTTCGCTGAAGCAACTGCTGAGATGGACGCTGAGGGAAACGAATGGAAAGGTGAAGGTTGGAGTCATCAGATATGAGTGGGTAGGATTAGCTGTACAGCTTAGAAGGTTATTGATGAATAAAAGCAGGGATGGCCCGAGGAGTATGTGACTGGGGGGGGGGGGTAAGGACAATTTTGACAAAATTTATCCGTTCGGCGTTACGGTTTGACCAACTAAATAGATATAAATGAACCAAATTTATGACCCCTCCCCCCTTCTTGCCACATTTCCATGGATGAAGAGGGTCCAGGTCCAGTCACCTTGATTAATTACCGTATGGTACTTAATATTGGCTTACATTACTCCCCTGACAGGAAGGAAACTAGAGTATTTTGTATTTTGTCACCTCTCTCTCTCTCTCTCTCTCCAGTATATATATATATTGTTACATAGCCTATGATTTCATCATCTTTTGTGTAATTCTAACGTACAGTATGCTGCATGTTTGATCACGAGCGTGTTCTACCTCACTCCCCCCTTCTAACCCTTATAGTAGAGCAGGTCGTTCTTTCTAGTGTTCAGAGCAGGATTGTCAACTTTTTGTCCCCCATGGCTTCATTTGCGCGTCCTTCTTACAAGTTGTATCAAGCTCTGCCGGCCCCTACATAATGAGCTCAGTCTCTGCATTAATTGCCACTTAGATCTACTCCTCATTTTGTTCACATCTCTGTCCTCCCCTGTACAGTTATTATTTTTATGAGCGCTCAGGAAGTCTCCAACCATCTACCTGCTGTGTAATTTGAGTATAACTGTTATTACATTTTTTTCTTGTACTGTATAGCATAATGTGTTAATTCGTAGGCCTAGTAAGGTTTTTGTGATTCATGTGTTTTGGGTGTCAGCCATTATTAATAATATTTTGTATCTGTAATAATATATCTTGCATTCACTGAACATTATCCGGTTTTCTCATATTATCAGGGCTGACTTAGATAAATTTACTCTTGCTAATTTCGTGTTAATAGAGGCTATTGCAGTTAACCATATATTTAACCTGTTTTTTGCCATTACATTATCCTTATGAGTCCTGAATGTTTAGCTGTTAGTTTGAGCATTAAACTTTAACTTGTAATTTTACCTAACTCTTTTGTTTTGAACCTGGAACTTTGCGGGACAGTTTTCTCTGTCCCGTAACATAAATTTGACGACCTCTTATCAGGATATTCAGGATATTATCATAAGGATATTGCTTGATATTTTGTGACTGTGATTTATTCATGATGTCTACTATTACTACTCTTGATAAAGCCAAAGATTTTTTGTCAAATGTGCAAACAGTGTGTGATGTAGAAAACAGAACAAAGAATGAACTTAAGCTTGTTGCTCAACAGTTGGGAATTGCTGTTCGCTCTCATCATTCTAAAGATCAAATTGTTGACATGATTAATGAAAGCTTGTTTAATGTAACTCCTCCAAATGAGCAATCGCAGATTGAAATAGCTAAGTTACAGCTAGCCCTGCAGGAGGCTCGTGCTAAGGAGGCTGAGTTTCAGGCTCGTGCTAAGGAGGCTGAGTTTCAGGCTCGTGCTAAGGAGGCTGAGGCTAAGGAGGCTGAGTGTCAGGCTCGTATTCAGGAGGCACATGCTCAGGCACAAATTGAACTAGCTAGGATTCAGGCAGACCATGAGTATCGCATGATCAAGGTGGAACTGGATCATCTAGCTCTGATGATTTTGATGTAGCTAAAAACGTTAAACTTGTCCCTCCTTTTAATGAATCTGATTTAACAAAGTATTTTCAGTTGTCTGAGAGGGTAGCTACAGGTTTTAATTGGCCCAAAGAGTATTGGCCAGTACTCCTTCAAACTGTTCTCACCGGTAAAGCTCAAGTAACTTATGCATCTTTGCCTCAGGATCAATCTGATAATTATGATGTAGTTAAGAGCTTGATTCTTAAGGCCTATGAGCTTGTTCCTGAAGCCTATAGAGTAAAATTTAGGACAACTTATAAGCAAGATAAGCAATCCCATGTTGAGTATGCAAAAATCAAAGAAGATCTGTTAGAGCAGTGGTTAAATTCTAAGAATGTGGATTCTGATTTTGACAAATTTAAGCAGATGATTTTGCTGGAGGACTTCAAAAGGTGTATTAATGAGCAATCAAAGTTTGACCAAAAGAATGCTGCTTTCGGCATGAGTGCTTGAAATTAGGGTTGTGTTCACCGTAGAGTTTTTGATGGCTTTATATCGATGTCACCTTGATGGCTGATACTGACAATGTTAGACTTGAACAGCACATAAACGTGACTCAGATAAAGTGGAATGATCGCAACGCATGCGCGAAGCGCGAGGAAATGAGTTAGAAACAACGTTAGACTAGAACAGCACATAAACAGACCATCATGGGCCGTTCAATGTAGCCTTGATGGCTGATGGTGACAATGTTTGACTAGAGCAGCACATAAACGCGACTCGAATTACCTGAAATGATTGCAGTGCGCGTGTGAAGCACAAGGAAACGAGTGAGAAGGACGAGGAAATGAGTGCAAAGCACGAGAAAGTGAGCGCGCAGTGCAAGCAAATGTGAGAGGGCCCGAAGGGCCCACAAGCACTTATATATATATATATATATATATATATATATATATATATATATATATATACTTTATTTTGGTGGGGGCCTTCATACTCTGTAAATCTAGTTTGCCATTCCAGTGGGAGGAGATCCCTCTGGCCTTAGCAGGAGGACTGGGTTACCTATGCTGAAGGGGCTATTAGCAATGGTTCAGACTAAGGTTTTCCAGGCCCACTGCCTTGTAGATTACTCTTAGATGGGTGAAGGCTACAGGAGTAAACCTCCAATAAAAAATCTGTAACTGGGGTCCCATGGAAGGTGCAGCTCGATGGACAGCGCTCCCAGCAGATTCCTGCAACCCTGGTCGTTTGATGATTGTCGTGAATCTTCACGCCGCCATCACAAGCTGAGAAGGGCCAAGTCATGTGTTGGTAAAGACAGTGCACCCCCACCATCACGCCATATCCAGTCATTGTGCAAGCTCACTGCTGCATGCGCCTCCCATTTCATCCTTCCACCAAAATCAAAAGACCTGTGGTGACAGGATAGGGTGACGGTAAAAGATCATGGATGTGGCTAGAAAGTTTCAGCTTCAATTTTGCACACAGGCAGCAGAGCAAGAGACTAACGAGGAGAGTGTATGAGAGTGAGGTGGAGGGGGAGAGAGAGGGGGGTGGAGGCCGAGGATGAGATGGAGGGATGGAGTTGAGAGGTATATGAGAGTTGGGTGTGTGAGCTGGGAGAAGGGCAGTGAAATGGCGGGGGACTAGGCGACATGGAGGCGATTTGTTTGTTGCTACTCCTTACGGAATTGGGACGTCTGCCAATAGATAGGCAGAACTTCATGTCCTCGTATGACTCTTTATGTCTGCAGCATGTGCAATAGGTACAAAAGGAAATTTATTTCCGTTATGAAGAAGGACTGCTTTGAAGCTGACTTTTGAGGAGTCACTAGTCAGTGACCGAGAGCCACTCGTGACCGAGAGCCACTCGTCCACATCATGTTTATGACCAAGATCCCCCATGACTGTATTAACATATTAACAAAATACAAGTCCATCCTCTTGAAAGAAGATCATTTGAAATCATCAAGGCGGCTGCAGGGCAAACAGACCTCACTATCACGGTGCAGTACGTTCCAGTATTTAACACTAAACCAAAAAGTTCAGCCTGCTTCTTCGATAAATCCAAGTTCCGAACAAGGTCACTTAGATCTCCTTGTGACAACAATGTGGTTCATTGGAAGAGCGAGTAGCCCGGAATGTTGGATCAGAAATATCTTCATCTTTTTACTCGTGACATGCTCCGGCTTCCTTTGATTCATCATCACTTCAGGTTACATGTCTGGAGAATTTGGTACTGGAGGTACAGCACTGGGGATTTGGTCTCATTGCATCTGGTAGATCTGCGTATTTCACTAAGCTATTTGTTTTTGAAGTGATCCTGTTTGTACTTAAAAGGCAGAAAAAGCTGTCTGTTGTGTGATCTTTGGGTTCCCTCCAACCCAGAGGAACAGCAAATGGCATGTGATATGAAACTTTCAGCCATCCCGTGAGTAGTCTTTCACATGTCACACAGCAAATGTGAGAGGCCCAACTCTAGTCTTCATCACCCATTTTACATCTGAAATAAAGCTCACATTTTTTTTTTTTTTGCTAATGTTATAACGTTCCGTTTCTGGGATTTAAAAGTTAGTTCACCACATACATTGCAGAACGAACTGGAATAATTAAGAGTGTTCCATGGCATGACAAAAAATCTAGATGAACACAACACAGTTGTAAAATCTTAGAAAATATAATACGTAAGAAAAGAGCAACACACACTAGCTGTTAACACTGTGACATCCACAAGCAGACTGAATTGGAGCTGCTCTACATAAGGAACTTAGGCTCATCTCTGAACATGTCTAAATAAATTTCAGCCTGCACCGTCTGCTACTCTGACCAAATTTATCCTGCTAGCATTATCAGACCTTTCTCACCAAATGAAAAAACTGTATTAAGTTTACAGAAAATTTCTGCTTAATATTAAAAAAATGAAATAGTATTAAACCGAGATTATGCTAAATGACGAACGTAAGAATGTGGCATCACCAGAAAACTAAGCCTAGTAGGAGAAATCTGATTTCATATTAATATTCAGCATGCAAAACTATACTCAGGGCACCCATAGGTACCCTCGGGACAAAATTGTTGTTGACCAGTGACCTCTGGCAAGTTAGTATAGAGTGCAATGGTACTGATATCATGAACAACCATGGCCTTAGACTGCTTTCCTTATGCTCAAAAAACAGTCTGGTCATCGCCAACGTCATTTTTCAACTTATGAACAATAACAAGACCACATGGATTCACCCACGATTTAGACAGTGGCACCAAATTGACGATGTAATTGCAAAGCAACAAGACCAAAGAAAAGTTCTTATAATCCGAGCTATGAGATGTGCTGAGTGCTCAACAGATCATAAACTTATACTCACCAAACAGCAACTAATCATACTCCCACAATTGCACCTTAGACCATCCTTCAAGAAACTAAAATACTATATTAAAGGGTACAGGAACTTTTAACACTTTCAGCAGCACTATCACAGACAAGCTTTTACAAACAACAATGCAACAAACCTAAACGCAGGGTTGCTGAACATTAAGACATTGTTTCAAAGTGCTGCGGAAGAAACCCTAGCCTTCTACACTCACCACCATAAAGCATGGTTTGATGAAACTGCTGAGGGCACAGATGACCTTGCAATGAAAAACAGAGCACCTACTAGCTCCTTATTCCTAAACACTGAATTCCAGAATCCCAGAAGTGAAGCCCAGAGAAAACTGCGTGATACGGAGAACAAATGGTGGACTGGCCAAGCAAAAGAGCTGGAAAGACTGGTTGATACTGATGACCACCATGGGTTATATAAGTTAATAAAAACCATCTATGGGGAACCAAACACAACATACTCTCTATCCGATCAGCTGAATGAGAGCTCCTGAACCCCTCCGTGGTTGCCGGCATCAAATGACATTTCACTGTAGCGCGGTCACCGGCGTCATTCGAGTGCGGCTTATAAAAAATGGCAAAAATTTTGGCAAAGTAAACGTATGTCCTGAGCGTTTTGAGACTGACCTAGACTACACTCCCATACACCTGTCAGTTTAGCGTGCACTGCCATAATGAGTGGATGTCACCGTTTTGCACCTGGCCATGCCTCCACCCCCTCCCACCATCGCCCTCTGCACGTGCGTAGGGGCCTGGCCAGCCCTGAAATAAGATCAGAACTGTGTCCGAGGGGTGGGGAGAGTGACACTGACCAGACTGGGCCAGAAGATGGCCAGAGTAGCATGGGGGAAATTAGTAGTCATGATAGCAGCGACGAGTGGTATCAAACTCCACTGGACAAGGAGGACGATGATGGCGATTCCTCCGAGTGTGAATAAGATGCTCCACCATGTCGTGGGATAGCTGTACCTTCACCAAAAATGAGATGATTGGTGGCAAAGGAGCTTTTTCCTGGAGGAAAGGATAAAGAAGAGAGGTGGAAAGTGGAGGACGATGAAGCGAGAGTGCAGATGCACTCAGCCCGTACCGCCTTGTCCGTTCATCCTGTGCCACCACTTACCTCCATATCATGTGCCGTCTCACTGCTTCCTTCATCCTCAAGTGCCGTCTCACCACTTCGCTCAACCTCACGTGCCATCTCACCACTTTCCTCAACCTCACGTGCCCTTTCACCACCTCCCTCAACTTCTCGTGCCCCCTCACCACTGCATCATGCACCGGGGACATCATTGTCTGAGCCCAGCTTCAAGTCAGTGCCTCGGGGTGCATGGAACGTGCAAGTCTGCATCACAACATGGAAGGCAGGACAGGTAACAGCCGGGAGTGCAGGTGTCCCCTTCCCAAGCAGCCTACTGATGGAGAAACACGACAGAGTCCAGACCAAGGACTTTTTTGCCTCTGACGACACTAATTCTGGTGTTAGGGGCACGGCAGGACTGACGGCAACGAGTTTAGTCAAGAGTTTTTTCCTCCTCTTCTTTGTCGAACTACTCATAACCACTGAGACCAACCGTTTCTTTCACCAGACCACTTTAATCTGTGCTGCATTGCAGCACAGGCGGTGGCTCAATCGGTAGAGAGTTGGCCTGCAGTCCTAACGGACCCGGGTTCAAATCCCGCTGCGGCAGGGAACAGTTTAAGGATTTGATTTTCGTAAATATCGGACTTTACTGATCTACCAGAAGACCCGCCGACATGTCGTAAAAATACCCCCGCTAATACCAATACACCAGTCCTGAATGAGACAGCCCTAGCATGTATTCAATATGGACGGTGGGTGTTAGCGCCGAAGTGGGGACATGTAGAGGTGTGTGGTACATAGGAGGACTACTGGGCCCTGAAAGCAGGCTGTCAAGCCTATGCCCAGAGTCGGTCACATAAAAAAAAAAAAAAAAAAAAAAAAAAAATCATGGCACAGGTAGAGGCCTATGGAACATGACATTGGACTGATGTGACGGTGTCAACCTGGTATGTGTTCATGGCACTGACGATGTTGATACCCTTGATCTATGAGCTTGGTGACTACTGGACCACCGATGTTTTGGCACGGGTCGATGCATTCAGCAAGTACAGTACATGGCACAGAACACGTACCAGAACATCCTACGACACAACCTTGGACCCAACAGACAGTTTGCATCTGATCAGCACAGTTTTGGAAAAGCTCAAAGGCAAATTTCAAACGCTCTTTTGGGGCTTTTCAATAGGTTGTGATAGACGAGTCGCTGATGTTGTTCCAGGCCCGTATATCTTTCAGGCAGTACTTTCCATCTAAACGTCATCATTTTGGCATCTAGATATTTGTACTATGTGACTGTGATATGGGTGTTGTCCTAGATATGAGAATAAACACCAGGGCAACGACCGATATCCCCCATAATGACCGTCTTGGCATTTCTGGTGCGGTTGTGAAGCAAATGATGGAAGATTTGTGGGAAAGGACACATACTCTACACAGATAATTGGTACATTTCTCCTGAGTTAGCAGTGCATCTGCTATCACAAGGCATTGGTTCATGTGGCACAGTGAGGCCAAACAGACGTGGCATGCCACGCTTCCATGAACAGCATGAGAGAGGCACAGTGGTGTTGCAATGCAGCACAGATCTCCTTGCCCTGTGATGGTGAGACAAGCATGAGGTACTCTCGTCAACACAGGGAAAGTATATCGTGTGACAGACGAGCGTATTCCAAAGCCAAATGCAATCACAGACCACAATCGTAACATGCGCTTGTTTGATAAAAGCAACATGCAGATTGGTAGTGAGTAGTGCATTCGTCATTCTGTCAAGTGGTACAAGATACTCTTTTTCCACTTGGTAGATGTGCGCATGTTGAATGCCCATCATTACTTTTGCCAGAAAACCAGGGAAACGATTTCTATGGAGAAGTTCGTGCATGATTACTTGTTGGTGCTCTTGCATTACAGTCACCAGTCGTCAGTGCCACGGAGACATACAAGTGCAGTGCAAGACACGCCTGACAGACTTTCTGCAAGAGGTTGGGTGGCACAGCACTACCTGGAAGAGACGCCACCACCCCGAGAAGGACAAGGTGTGACGAGAGGGTCCATGAGTGCACAGTTGCGATGCCACGTCTGTACAACAACATACAGGCGGCAACGAGAGCGAAAGCTCTCCTTCTGGCAGTGCCACTCATGCAAGGTGCCTCTCTGCCCTACCTGGCGAGGTACTGAGTTACTGAAGAAATGGAGTGTAAATAGTTCAGTGTAACTGTAAGAGTGACTGTATGTAACTAGGTTTATTGTAAAGTTTCTATTTCAAAAGTAAGGAATTGAAATAGTGTAAGATAGAAGTAAGGGTTTGGAAAGGTAAGGGAAAGTACTGTAAGTAGGCCTAGAAGATAGAGTGAGATTCAAAGACAAAGACTTATCTGTGTTTACTTATGACCCGCGTAGGGAGGGCAGAGAGGGGTAAATGTTGGCCTGGCCTGACTCCAATACTCGCAACATGCACAAGAGGTTAGTATTTATTTTTTTCCCCTTCACTGTATTATGTTTGCCCATATGCATTTTCCATAATTGTTATCCACATCTGTTGCACTTGTATTTCCTTGTGAAATACTCATAATCAATGCTGACTGCTGTTGAAAAATAAATTTACAAGCGCAGGACACCGCTTAGAGTGACCGTGCTAATCTCAAGACAGTATCGTCTTTTGACAAAGTGAAGTTTCCCAAGAAAGATACAGGTAGACAGATTATCTCGACCCAGGAGGAAAATATCATCTTTCTCCTCCCTTTCGACACACAGACAGCAACTAACATTACGATACTAAAAACTTACAGGCATAAACAATAAACACGTGAAAATAAGAAAAAAAAAACGTTTTGAGGGGTATCTTCACGTATTTGTTTCGGATACTTTTACTATTTTGGATCATTTTCCATATTTTTTGCTTTGCACTAGCATTTCAGCATTGTTTAAGTCATTCACGTGATGTGTGCGTGGCTGGAGAGACCTCCACTCCCTTACTTCTAATCAGCTTGGGCCAGGTGCTATTGGTTGCTCGCCTCAACTTTAACCCTCAAGGGAATGCGCCTGTACACCTTGGGACTGACAAATTTCCCGTTTAGGTCTAAAAATCGAATCTCTACCCTCTCCTTTTCCACAAACTCCACTTCCCAGACAACAAAAGCAACTCGTTACTACCATAAACATAATATACTGTACACCAAAAAAGTGAAAATAAACTCATAATTGTTTCTTGTTCAAATCTCTTGTATTATTTACTGAAATGCTTCTCAGTATCTATATCTTGTCATTCCACACCGTTTGAAGCACAACTGATATTGTCTTTGCGTACAAAGAAACTATAAATCGCTTTTGAGATGCTGCACTGCGGCAACACCACGGTGGGACGAATATTACCAAATGTATCTGTGTAGTCTATCGCTCCCCCAATGCTTCTTCAGAACCTAGTGTATTTGACTCCATATCCACACAGTTGAGTAACCTTAACCTTACCCTTAGCACTGAAATTACCATTTAGTGTGATATTAACGTATATAATGTAGAATGGTTATTGCCTTCTGCCAGGACTGACGATACTGATCTAGAGTGCGAGCTGTTTGCAGAATCGTTTAATCTCATGCAACTGGTAAAGCAACCAACCAGAATACCAGATAATCCTGACCATAGCGCCCATCTCTTGGATCTGATCTGACAAATAATCCAGATCAATACATGATAGAAGTACCCTCACCACTTGGATCTTCAGACCACAAACTCATTAAAGCCTCATTAGTCGGCTCCCGCAAACCTCCCCGTTCTGAACCTGTCAGGGTGACTGGATGGCACTTTGATAGGGAAAACTTGGATGGATTTAGATATTATCATGCTATCATTCCATGACAGTCTTTCTTCTCTAGTGACATCAGTTTCACCCAGTCCCACGCTAATGACCTAATACTGGCTGGTATGGATTTATTCATACCAAGTCAACACTTCACTAAAAGATCGCACTCTCCAAAATGGTTTGATAGCTATAGTGCCAGAGCAACGACCCAAAAGTCATTAGCATATAACTCTTGCTTAAAATCAATAACATCTGAATCACTTTCGATTTAAGATTGTTAGAAACCATGCAAAAGCTGTAATAAATCTCGCTAAATCACACTTTCTTCTAAAGCAAGCATCGAAACTCTTTAACCTTTCTAATGACAATTGAGTATTCTGGTCAACTCTCAATTCTTTCAATAATAATCTTAACAAGTCATCACCAATTCTCCCACACAAATCTATCTTCAGATGGTAACATTAAAGATGCCCCACGTGGGAAAGCGAATATCCTTGCCAGTACATTTGCCAGAAAGCCTACCATAGAGGATGCCAGCCACAACGTCCCTGTACTAGAACTTGACTTTTCCAGAATTGTTCCACTTAAAATACAGACTAGATACGTAAAATCCATCCTAGACAATTTACCAATCAAGTAAGCTCCAGGCCCAGATGGAATTCATCCAGTTGTTTTGAAAAGGTGCTCCCCAGCACTTGCCTCTTTTCTAGTTAAATTATTTAAACTATGCATACGTACTTCTTCATTCCTTAATTCATGAAAAGAACCAAATATCCACCCAATTCCAAAGAAAGGAAGGTCCCCTGACCCCTCTGATTACAGACCAATAGCTTTCACGTCTTCACTTGGTAAAGTAGTTGACACTGTAATTAACAGGCACATAGTTAAATACCTTGAATCCAACAACTTAATTAGTGATAGATGATATGGTTTTCGCCAAAAAATATCCACCATTCACATACTCAGTCTAGTGACTCATATCATCCATCAATTAAATGACCAACATGGAGAAGTTTATGTAGTAGCCCTTGATACTTCTAAAGCTTTTGCCAGAGCGTGACACCATTCCCTGCTATCGAAACTCCCTTGTTATGGACTTAAGTCTTTTGTTCCTCTGGTTTCCTCATATCTCAGGGACAGAAAAATAAAAGTAGATGATGTATATTCCAATTTCCACACAATTAAAGCCGGCGTGCCACGAGGATCAGTTATGGTGCCAACCCTATTCCTAGTTCATATTAATGATCTCTTATCTGTCAACCACAACCCCATCCATTCATATGCAGGTGACTCAACATCTCACAGTTCATTCATACAAAAACACCCATTCATTAAGTTTAAAATCTCTAATTCTCACCTCAGTGCAGCCATCTCCATAAATCAAGACTTATCTAAGATCACTCAATGGGGACAAAGTACACCTTGTCTCATTTAATGTCAGCAAAATCAAATATATACAATTTACTAATAGATATTGCCAGATTGGCATAATACCTTTAATGCTACTAACATTCCCATCTCCAAAAATATTGAAATTCTCGGTGTTTTAATTACCAGCGCCCTCAGCTAGACCTCACATGTCAGATCACTTGCTAAAACCGCCTCAAAGAAACTTGGATTATTGTACAGAGTCCGTAACTTCTTCACTGACGAGCAGTTAGCTATAATTTATAAACCGTGTGCGCTCTCAGCCTGAATACTGTTCGCCTGTGTGGAATGGATGTGGAGAGGTTGCACTAAAACAACTAGACAAAATTCAGAACAAAGTTGATGTAATTATTAATAAACTTGCTATTATAAATAAACTACCTCCCTTACGAGTAAAAAGGAATGTTGTCTCCCTTGCAATATTTTACAGATACGTTTATGGCAAATTCTCAGAAGAAGTTGCCTCCGTTGTACCACCTCTCCATGCCTTCCTTTGTGCTACACGGGCACTTGGTAGCGCTCATGACTGGAAAGTCACGCTGCCAAACTGCAGAACTTCTGCCTATCGGAATTCTTTGATTCTCCGAACTGCATCCCTTTGGAACTCGCTTCCCAAGAGTTGTTTCCCCTAAAACTTCAAGTCCAACTGTTACAGATTATTTATGAATGGAGGACGCCAGTAATCTGGTGTATGGATTATTGTCAGAAATATTATTTACACAAGTTGGTATCCTTACTCAGGACACCAAAAATGTGTCAGAAAATTCTTATACACTCCTTTGTCTGACGTGTGTTAATCTAAGACAACCTTAATTAAATTCACATGTCTCTTAAGAGGATTAGGTGTAACTGATACTCCAACTCACCTAGTTATTATTCTCCTATCTCCTATCTCCTACCTGTTTCCCTATAGAATTGGCCAATTCGTAAAAGTTACTTAGCTAGAACGAGTCGGACAGCAGATGACGACGAACCTGATCTTTAGGTCGTTTGCCTGGGCTGTCAAGCCGCCTTGAGGTGCGTACTTACAGAGTATTAACTCAACCAGTTCTAGGGGCAGAGTGACTTTTCTTTTTTCCAGCATATCGACCATTGGGGCGAAAGCCCCTGGTCATTAAGTCCGCATATATATATATATATATATATATATATATATATATATATATATATATATATATATATATATATATATATATATATATATATATATATATATATATATTTATAAGTTATAAAAGAACAGAAATGGAGGTGGGCAGGCCATGTAGCAAGAACAAGGGATAATCGATGGAGCAAGAGGTTGACTGACTGGACACCAAGAGATGGTAAGCATAGCAGAAAAAGGCCAGACAGGAGGTGGAGAGATGAGATAGAGAAATTTGCAGGGAAAACGTGGCAAAGATTGGCTCAGTCAAGGAATTCGTGGAGAAGGTTGGGGGAGGCCTTTGTTCAGCAGTGGACTTGTAATGGCTGATGATATATATATATATATATATATATATATATATATATATATATATATATATATATATATATATATATATATATATATATTTTTCTTGGTTTTATATTTTTTATACCTTATATTATAAAGACAAACTAATCTAAAGACCCTAAAACTAATCACCGAACAGACAAATCGCTAACCTATACTAAATCCTACAGAGACAAATAGCTAGACCTACCCGGTACACTAATCGTGAAAATACCTCGACTAACAGAACACCATCGACTGCAGATATGTTATACCTTTCTACATTACGTACCTGCACTCATCACCTGGTGACTGTCAGTCGAGGCACAACCTAATATAGGGGACATCAATATATGAAAGAGAACCAGATGAGTCATGAACATTTCAATATACGTCAGCTGTCGGCCTGAATAACTTAAGCAAGATGATATAATGTATTTACATAATATGTACAAAAGTGAAGAACCTCGCCCAACAGACCCCCATCGATTGCAAGTGCCCAATACCTTTCTATACTGCACACTTGCACTCATCAGCTGGTGACTGTCAGTCGAGGAACGGGGTTTAATGTAGGGGACATCTATATTAGAAATAGATCAGTGGGAGGAGGAACTATTTCAAATATGTCAACTGTCAGCCCTAATTAATAGTACAATATTTACATATTTACAGTCGATAAAAACCATAACCATATAGTAAAAAAGTCACATCACTCTGATCAGTCCGGTCTCTCTCAAGAAAGCCATCAATTTATCAGTCATAACAATGTCCCCATCACCCAGGATGGTGGAAAGGGTGAAGGGGACGTCTGCTGCGCCGCAGTAATTTATAAGAGAAGCGCTTTCACGAATAAATCGCCGACAGCGCAAGATGATATAACTGATAGATAACACCGCATTACAGATGGCACAGTGCGGTGGGAATCGTGTTTCCGTATAAGGTTTCACGTGCGTTAACATGGTGGCATTAAGCCGTAATCGAGCCAACACTTTTTCTTCCAGGCGACTGGGACGGTTGGCAGTGTCCCAGTCGCCCAGGTACGGCTTACACGTTCGATTATTTAGTCTGGTCCACTGACTTTGCCATAGAAGATTTCTTTCTTTCTTTCGGAGAGAGAGACTCGACCGTAGATTACTAGGAACGTCCCAATTCTCCTCAAGCTCTACAGCCGACTTTGCAAGTAAGTCAGGCTACTCATTGCCGTAGATACGACAATGACCAGGCACCCAGATCAGCGTGAATGACTTGTTAGATGAATGCAACTTATTAACGATCTGGCCTTGGATCTCGTGAGAGTCCGTAGTACAAGATACAATTGCCTGAAGGGCTGATTTTGGATCCGAAAATATGACAAATGAGTCATGCCTAGAATTGAGAGCATAGTCTATGGCTTTGTCAATAGCAAAAAGTTCAGAGGTAAACACAGATGTAACCCTCGGTTACAATTGGTGGGACCCCAAGTGATGCACGATGATGTTACGAAACAAGTGGTGGACCTCCGCCTCCGGCGCCTTGGCCTTTGGTGCCGGGAGCAATGATACATCCACTGTAAAGCCGGGCGGCTCGAAAGGCGCTATATTTTTTTACACCAACTTGTCACAGTCACTGAGGTCCACACCAAGCTCCTGAGTCAGTAAGTGGAGGCGAACGGCAAGTGGCCAACGCACCCCCTGCATAAGGTGGTGGTATTGACGCGGGGGGGTACAGGCCACATTGCCGATTTTACTTTTCCTAAATGTTCTAAGTCCATAGGACCAAGCCAGGTGGTCACGGCGAATACGGAGGGGAGGCACATTCGCCTCCACTTCCATACGAGCTACACGGATACACCGGACAGCTCCAAGACACATTTGCAAACATTTATTCTGGAACACATCCAATCCTTTCAGCGTGGCATTGGATGCCGAGCCATAAACCTGTGCGCCATAGTCTAGCTTCGATCGAATAAGGGACTAACACACCATTAATAAAGATTTTCTGTCAGCACACCATATAGTACCCACTGGGTACTTGAGGACATTTAAAGGTTTATCACAAGGAGCAAGCAAATTATTAACATGAATTTTGAAGTTCAAACGACGATCAAAATGTATTCCCAAAAACGTTACAGAATTCTGAAAAAGTACCAACTGATTATCCAAAGTTAAGCACAAATTAGGTACGTTACAATTAGTGAAGACTACAGCGGTACACTTAGGGACGGAAAACTTAAATCTCCACTGCAAGGCCCATTGGTGTATGGAATCAAAGGCTGCTTGAATCCGCCCAGCCGAAAATTGTGCATTATGGGAAGAGTGCCATAATGCACAATCGTCAGCAAAGAGCGAGTATTTAAGATTCCTCGGGATGGGAGCTGATGACAGAGTATCATTTTCCTGGATAAATATATCCGATGTTACGTTATGGGGCAATTTGACAAAGAAAGTCCTGTCTCTTAAGAAATTTGAAATAAAAATAGGCAAATTACCTCTTAAACCATAAGCATAGAGCATCATTAGTATACTGTGTTGCCATGCCATGTCATAGGCTTTATGGATGTCTAAGAACACCCCTATCATGAATTCTTTATTGGCAAATGCCTGTGCAATAAGTGCTCCAAATTCATTAAATGATCTAATGAACTTCTGTATTTACAGAAGCCACATTGTTGATCATTTAACAAATTCTTCGACTCTAAAACAAAAAGAAGCCTATTATTAACCACGCGTTCCATGACCTTACATAGACAAGAAGTCAACACAATAGGACGAAATGAAGTGCGATTCATAAGACAACCAGCCTCTTTGGGTATCGGTATGACGTGCGCAAAGTGCCATGAGTTTGGGAACGTTCGAGATGCCCTAATCTCATTGTACAATGCTAACATCTTAATCAGGTTGTCCTGATTAAGATGCTGGATCATACAGTACGTGATGGTGTCCGGTCCAGGGCTGGTGTCTTTACAGGATTTAAGGGCAAGGAGCAGTTCATCTAGCATAAACTCTTGGTTGTATAGGGAGTCTATGTCTTCTGTGGCAAAGTCTATTGACTGTAGCTCAGCCGTGCATTTATGATATTGGAAATGCTGGTCATAATTGGCTGAGCTGCATACATGCGAAAAACTCCTGGCGAGGATGTTTGCAACGTCCACGGGCTCGTCATAGATGGTGCTGTTCACCTGCAGAGTGGTAACAGCGATGTATGGGCCTTTGTTATTTAATACTCTTATAGTGGACCAGACTTTACTTAATGGTGTTGTACGAGTCACCGTGGACACAAAGGACCGCCAGGAGTCATGTTTGGCCCTTCTTATTATTTTCCTTGCCTCAGCCCGTGCCTGTTTGTATGCAATAAAATTTTCCTCAGTGGGCTGACTATCAAAAATCCTGTATCTCCTATTGCGTTTCCTTAATGCTTGTCGGCAATTCGGCGTCCACCAATGTTGTCAATGCTTTGCATGAACTGTAGAAGTCTTGGGAATAGCAGCCTCAGCTGCGTGTAATATGGATTGGATTAAATTTTCTACCTTAACATCTATGGTCTCCCCAGATCTATCTAAATTGGTGATCCTTGAGAAGGATCCCCAATCTGCTTTCTTATGGTTAAATTTTGGAGGTGAAGGATCTGAAACAATGTCGAAAGACAGATGGATAAATGATCACTTCCCAAGGAGTCGTCATAAGTGTCCCATGAGAAATCTTCATGTATACCAGGGGAGGCCAAAGATAAGTCAATGGCCGGAAAGTTACCAGTACGATCATCTACACGAGTCGCTCTACCATCGTTCAGAAGACAGAGGTTGGACTGTAGTATTAGGGCGGCTACTTGCTCCCCACGACCATCAGTCCTCAAGCTACCCCATTGATAGTGATGGAGTCGCCCAACACCAACTTATTTCCAGGAAGATATTCAAATAGTGAACTTAAAGCATCACTATCAATGAGGCCATGTGGAGGACAGTACAGAGAAGAAATAGACAGATACGCGTTATTAAATTTTATTCTGCACATGACAGCTTCCAGAGTAGAATTTAGAATCACTTCCGTTTATGGGTGTGATTCGTGTGTGTATATGGCAACTCCGTGACCTTCATATCTTCTATACGAATGGTAGTGTTGGAACTGTAGAGGATCAGGATGATCCTCCAGACGTGTCTCCTGTATACAAACAACGTCTGGCCTGTGTATAGAAAGCAAGATTGCTATATTTTGTAACTTATTCCCAACACCTCTACAATTCCACTGTAATACAGCGAAAGGGACAGTTTAAGATTTACGAGGGTGGCAAGTGCTCTTAGTTTTTTTATGCCGCCCGCCAACAGGCAAGTGGCTACCGGTGGACCTTTCCAGGTGCTTGTTCATGGAGACCTCCATATTTTCGTCAATAACGAGGCTCCCAGACTCCTCCAAGGAAGAGCTATTCTTTCTCTCCCTCACTGGACCAGGAGCAGGAAGGACATGAGGACGTGCCAGCTTGGTGAGGGTGGTCAGATTAATCTTATCAGACTTGTCAGACTTCAATTTTGGCCGCACCGACTGCAAAGAAGCAGCAGCAGCCTGAGAGTAGGAAGTAGCGACAGGGATGTCTGTAAGAGAGTTGGAACATACAGGGGGTCTAGACTGAGAGGTAGGGCGAGTGGCATGAGGAGCGAAGGTAAGGTCAGTCTGTGTCTCCACGGTGCACATCACGGGACGGGACACAACCGCTGATGCATAGGAAATATTAGGCTTGGGAGTTTCATGCAACTCCTTCATCTTCTTCCTAGCATCATAGAAGGAAATGCCCTCTGTCGCTTTCACTGTGCAGACTTCCTTCTCCTCCTTCCACTTGGGACAAGCCTTAGAGGAAGTGGAGTGAGCATCCTTGCAGTGAAAGCAGCACTCAGTCCTGGATGTACAGTTGTCAGCAGAGTGACCTACAGCCACGCATTTGCCACACACGAAGTTGGAAGCCCGACAAGTCTTTTTGTGGTGTCCATAGAACTGACATTTTGAGCAACAAAGGGGATTGGGAATGTACGGTCTGACATTTTTACAGTTTCATATCCTACTTTCACATTAGTATGTAGAAATATTTTTCCAAAAGTCAAGACTACTGTGGCTCTCTTCATCCTTATGCCTTCCTGGAAACGAGTGATAAAGCGGACATCAATGACATCTTGCTGAGCAAGTTCCTGTATGATCTCTTCCTCACTCATCACCATGAGATCCCTGCAAGTGATAACACCCTTGCAGGAATTCATGGATGTTGGGATCTTGGCCTCGACATCATGGCAGTGAAACCTGCGCAGCTTCAACAAGTCTTTAACCTGAGAGGAGTTGAAAGTCTTGACTAGGAGGTCTCCATTTCCAAGTATTTTTTACTTGTTCCACCTCTCCCGCACAGTGGACAATCATCTTCTTGACAATGAAGGGATTGAGTCTGGACAGGAGAGTGGAACCTAAAGCATGAAGTGTTACATAGGTCACATTCGCAACGGGAACGTCAAGTGGGGATCGAGTCTGGCGTCCGTCAGTCTGGTGGTGGTCAGTCATGGTAAGACAATTGTCGTCAGGACTACCTCTCCCCTGAAGGGGGGGAGGCAGTAGGGGCGTCCGCCATAGTTACCACTTCCCCCTCGCGGGGGAAGTGGGAAGAAAGCAAAACGAGCAAGGGACAAAGTACCTGGGGAAGACACACCTAGTCTGAGATTACCCTCTCAAATCACTCTCGGGAGGACGCGCCTGTGTCTTACTCACACCCCAGAGCGATCAGTGGGGGGTACACTCCAGAGGCGAGTAAGCAATGGCAATCTAAGGAACCAGATATAGACACTTAATATATCTCTAAAGGGGTGGGAGGGAAATTAGTACTAGCTAACCTAACTTTTATTTACACTCTGTATAAAACTAATGCCAGTGAGGCAGCCCTGCAAAGCTAGAGGATAGCTCAGAATAAACGTCTGCACTCTCCACGACCATCCATCAAAGTCCGACATGTTTGTTTGTTTTTTTCTGGCCTATCGACCATTGGGGCCAAAGCCCCTGGTCATTAAGGCCACATATGTACAGTATATATATACGTATACACATATACACATATATACATGCATATACAAATAAATATGGTTCTTTGAACTTTGAATTCGAGGAAAGGTTAAAGAAGGCTAATCAGGCAATGGGAACGCTTAAAAATATTTGGAATAATAACAGTTTTTCTGTGCATACAAAAATCAAACTTTATAAGGTAATGGTTAGGAGTATCTTAATTTATGGACACGAGTCTTGGTACAGCACAGTGACTATGGAAAATAAATTCTTGGTGTTTGAAAACAAAGCACTTAGTAGAATATTAGGAGTTAAGTGGTGGGAAAGGATACCAAATACAAGAATTAGAGAAATAACGGGAGTGCAGCCGGTTGATGAATATGTTAGGTTTTCACGATGGAAGTGGCTAGGACATGTGTATAGGAGACAGGGAATAGTACGAGGTACACCAGGGTGGGTGGCACTTGGTAGGAGAGGTAGAGGAAGGCCAAAAGAGACGTGGGTGAGGACAATGAGACGGGAAGCTGGAGATGAGTGTTGGGGAGATCTTGAGGAGTTAGCACAAGATAGGATGTGGTGGTGTGAGTTCATCGAGGCCCTATGCATCCCCGAGGGTGCTACGGGAAATGATTGATATATTTTTTATTGCATTTTTATTTTTATTATTTTTTTATTTTTTTTATTTTTTGACCTTACATTATTCATAAACATAAATACCTAATCTAAAGACCATAAAACTATTCACCTAACAGACAAATCGCTAACCTATACTAAATCCTACAGAGACAAATAGCTAGACCTACACTAAGGGTTAAAAATACCTCGACTAACAGAACACCAACGACTGCAGATATGTAATGCCTTTCTACATTGCATACCTGCACTCATCATTTGCTGACTGTCAGTCGAGGCACAATCTAATATAGGGGACATCAATATTTGAAAGGGAACCAGACGAGTCAGGAAAATTTCAATATACGTCAGCTGTCGGCCCTAATTAGGACAAATTAATCAAGATGCTATAATATATTTACCTAATATGTACAAAAAGTGAAGAACCTCTCCCAATAGATCACCATCGACTGCAAGTGCCCAATACATTTCTATATTGCACACTTGCACTCATCAACTGGTGACTGTAAGGCGAGGAACGGGGTTCAGTAGGGGACATCAATATTAGAAATAGATCAGTGGGAGGAGGAACTATTTCAAATGTGTCAACTGTTAACCCTAATTAATAGTACAACATTTACATATTTACAGTCGATAAAAACCATAACCATATAGTAAAAAAGTCACATCACTGTGATCAGTCCGGTCTCTCTCAAGAAAGCCATCAATTTATCAGTCATAACAATGTCCCCATCACCCAGGATGGTGGAAAGGGTGAAGGGGACGTCTGCTGCGCCGCAGTAATTTATAAGAGAAGCACTTTCACGAATAAATCGGCGGCAGCGCAGGATGATATGACTGATAGATAACACCGCATCACAGATGTCACAGTGCAGTGGGAATCGTTTTTTCATATAAGGTTTCACGTGGGTAAGCATGGTGGCATTAAGACGTAATTGCGCCAACACTTTTTCTTCCAAGCGACTGGGACGGTTGGCAGTGTCCCAGTCGCCCAGGTATGGCTTAAACGTTCGATTATTAAGTGTGGTCCACTGTCCTTGCCACAGAAGATTTCTTTCTTTCTTTCCGAGAGAGACTCGACCGTTGATCACGAGGAACGTCCCAATTCTCCTCGAGCTCTATAGCTGACTTTGCAAGTAAGTCAGGCTACTCATTGCCGTAGATGCAACAATGACCAGGCACCCAGATCAGCGTGAATGACTTGTTGCATGAATGCAACTTATTAACAATGCGGCCCTGGATCTCGTGTCAGTCCGTAGTGCAAGATGCGATTGCCTGAAGGGCTGATTTCGAGTCTGAAAATATAACAAATGAGTCATGCTGAGAATTGAGAGCATAGTCTATGGCTTTGTCAATAGCAAAAAGGTCGGAGGTAAACACAGATGTACGAGTCGGCAAGCGATACCTGAGGGCACGTTCAGTCGACCACACACTAGCACCCACACATTCACTCGACTTGGAACCGTTGGTGTACAATTGGTGGGACCCCAAGTGGCGAATGATGATGTTACGAAACAAGTGGTGGACCTCCGCCTCCGGTGCCTTGGTCTTTGGTGCTGGGAGCCATGATACATCAACAGCAAAGCCGGGTGGCTCCCAAGGCGCTATATTTTTAAACACCAACTTGTCACAGTCACTGAGGTCCACACCAAGCTCCTGAGTCAGTAAGTGGAGGCGAACGGCAAGTGGCTGATGCACCCCTGGCAGAAGATGGTGGTATTGACGCAGGGGGGAACAGGCCACATTGCCGATATTACTTTTCCTCAATATTCTGAGGTCATTGGACCAAGCCAGGTGATCACGGCGAATACGGAGGGAAGGCACATTCGCCTCCACTTCCATACGAGCTACACGGGTACACCGGACGGCTCCAAGACACATTTGCAAACATTTATAATGCAACACATCCAATCCTTTCAGCATGGCATCGGATGCCGAGCCATACACCTGTGCGCCATAGTCTAGCTTTGATCGAATAAGGGACTTATACACCATTAAGAAGGATTTCCTGTCAGCACTACATGTAGTACCCACTAGGTACTTGAGGACATTTAACGGTTTATCACAATGAGTAATCAAATTATTAACATGAATTTTGAAGTTCAAGTGATGATCAAAATGTATTCCCAAAATCTTTAAAGAATTTTGAAAAGGTACCACCTGATTATCCAAAGTTAAGCACAAATTTGGTACATTACGAGTCGTAAAAACTACAGCGGCACACTTAGGGATGGAAAACTTAAATCCCCGCTGCGAGGCCCATTGGTGGACGGAATCAAGGGCTGCTTGAATCCGCCCACCCGAAAATTATGCATTATTGGAAGAGTGCCATATTGCACAATAGTTACCGTAGAGCGAGTATTTAAGATTCTTCGGGATGGGAGCTGATGACAGAATATCATTGATCATAATGCCAAATAAAGTGGGACTAAGCACACTTCCCTGCGGCACCCCATTTTCCTGAATAAATATATCTGATGTTAAGTTACGGGGCAATTTGACAGAGAAAGTCCTGTCCCTTAAGAAATTTGAAATAAAAATAGGCAAATTTCCTCTTAAACCATAAGCATAGAGCTTCATTAGTATACCGTGTCGCCATGTCATGTCACAGGCCTTATGGATGTCCAAGAACACCACTATCATGAATTCTTTATTGGCAAATGCCTCTGCAATACAATGCTCCAAATTCATTAAATGATCTTGTGAACTTCTGTATATACGGAGCCACATTGTTGATCATTTAACAAATTCTTCGACTGTAAAACAAAAACAAGCCTATTGTTTACCATTCGTTCCATGACCTTACATAGACAAGAAGTCAATACAACAGGACGAAATGAAGTGGGATTCATAAGACGACCAGCCTCTTTGGGTATCGGTACAACGTGCGCAAAGTGCCATGAGTTTGGGAACATTCGAGATGCCCAAATCTCATTGTACAATGCTAACATCTTAATCAGGTTTTCCTGATTAAGATGCTGGATCATACCGTACGTGATGGTGTCTGGTCCAGGACTGGTGTCTTTACAGGATTAAAGGGCAAGGAGCAGTTCATCTAGTGTAAACTCTTGGCTGTACAGGGAGTCTACGTCTTCTGTGGCAAAGTCGATTAACTGTAGCTCAGCCATGCGTTTATCATGTTGGAAACGCTGGTCATAATTAGCTGAGCTACTTTCATGAGAAAAACTCCTGGTTAGGATGTTAGCAACGTCCATGGGCTCATCATCGATGGTGTTGTTCACCTGCAGGATGGTAACAGGGAAGTATGGGCCTTTATTATTTAATATTCTTAAAGTGGAACAGACTTTACTTAATGGTGTTGTACGAGTCACCTTGGACACAAAGGACCGCCAGGAGTCACGTTTGGCCCCTATTATTCTCCTTGCCTCAGCCTATGCCTGTTTGTATGCAATAAAAATTTTCCTCAGTGGCTGACTACCAAAAATCCTGTATCTCCTATTGTGTTTCCTTAATGCTTGTTGGCAATCCGGCGTCCACCAATTGGGAATAGCAGCTTCAGCTGCGTGTAATATGGATTGGGTTAAATTTTCGACCTTAATATCTATGGTCTCCTCAGATATATCTAAATTGGCGATCCTTGAGAAGGATCCCCAATCTGCTTTCTTATAGTTAAATTTTGGAGGTGGAGGGTCCGAAACGATGTCGGGTGTATGAGAAAAACAGATGAGTAAATGATCACTCCCCAAGGAATCGTCATAAGGATCCCACGAGAAATCTTGATGTATACCAGGGGAGGCCAAAGATAAGTCAATGGTCGAAAAGTTACCAATACGATCATCTACACGAGTCGCTCTACCATTGTTCAGACGACAGAGGCGGGACTGTAGTAGTAGGTCGGCTACTTGCTCCCCACGACCATCGATCCTCAAGCTACCCCATTGATAGTGATGGGTGTTAAAGTCGCCCAACACCAACTTATATCCAGGAAGATGTTCAAATAGTGAATTTAAAGCATTAGTATCAATGAGGCCATGTGAAGGACAGTAGAGAGAGCAAATAGACAGATACATGTTATGAAATTTTACTCTGCATGCGACAGCTTCTAGAGCAGAATTTAGAATCACTTCTGTTTGTGGGTGTGATTTGTGTGTGTATATGGCAACTCCGTGACCTTCATATCTTCTATATGAGTGTTAATGTTTGAACAGTGGAGGATCATCCTCCAGGCACGTCTCCTGTAAACAAACGTCTGGCTTGTGTAGGGAAAGCAAGATTGCTAGATTTTGTAATTTATATCCAACACCTCTACAATTCCACTGTAATATAGTGAAAGCGACGGTTTAAGATTTTCGTTGGGGGCCAGTGTGCTTCATCTTTTTTTGTCACCCGCCAGCAGGCGAGCGACTACTGGGGGACCTATCCCGGTGCTTGCTGACGGAAACCTTCATATTTTCATCAATAACTAGGCTCCCAGCCTCCCCCGAGGAAGAGCTAACCTTTCTCTCTCTCGCTGGAGTAGGAACTGGAAGAACATGAGGACGTGACTGTTTCGTGAAGGTGGTCATGTTACTCTTAGTAGGCTTGTCAGACTTCGCTTTAAGCCTTACTGATGGAGAGGCAGCAGTAGCCTGAGAATATGTGGAAGCCTTAGGGATGTGAGAGAGTTGGAGCGGACAGGAGGCCGAGATGGAGAGGTACTGTGAGTGGCAGGAGGGAGAAGGAAAAGGTCAGTTTGTGTCTCGACAGAGCACATCACAGGACGGGACATTACTGCTGAAACATAGTACCTATTTGGCATGGGAGTTGCATGCAACTCCTTGACCTTTTTCCTAGCTTCGTAGAAGGAAATACCCTCAGTTGCCTTCACCGTGCAGACCTCCTTCTCCTCCTTCCACTTGGGACAATCCCTAGAGGAAGTGGAGTGAGTACCCTTGCAATGTAAGCAACATACTGTCTCGGAAGTGCAATGTTCCGCATCATGACCCTGGCTTGCACATCTGCCACACAGTGGCTGGGAAGCCCGACAAGTCTTTGCACCATGCCCATACAGCTGGCATTTCAAGCAATGCAATGGGTTAGGGATGTACGGCCGAACGTGAATGATTTTGTAACCAACTTTGACATAACTATACTCGGTTCCACGAAGTCTGACGCACTGATTTTGCCAGCCGAGGACAGGTGGATCTGGTAACTGCGTGACGTACTCGGGCTGTGATTGGTGGATTTCCGTTGTGTTTGAACGTGCTCCAAAGTGACTTTGTATTTCAACCAAGGCCCTCATTGATTTCTAAGATACCGGATTATACAGATACCAATGAAAGCAATGATATCTTTAATGATAAATATGTGTCTTTTAAAACACTAGAGATAAACCTGAACGACAATGATAACAAAAAGTAAGTAAAGTCACAACTGAACGCATGCGGACAAGTCAGCAACTGATTTAAATTCATTTCATTATGTTTGATTTCGTTTATACTGCACGCGATTTTGTTATAGCAGCATATTTCAACAATTTTTTTTTTTCATGGAGTTTGCTTTTATCTTACTTTCCTTTCTTCCACCATTAACAAAAATTCGGTTCATTCTATAATGATGTAATCCATTACTATCCCGGCTCTTTGTCGAAGGGGCTGAGATACAAGCTTGAGGATGCATTGTGATCAGGGATAGAGTGTCCTTCTGTATGTCTGTCTCTTATGATACAAAAATGTTAGGGAAAATCAAACACCAAACTTATTCATGTAAGAAATAATTCTACTGAATCTGACTATGAATACAAACAAATGCAGATTTTAAAGGTACTGTTACCCATGAAGGTAATGAAAATACGTATGTACACTGTATGTATTGAAAATAGAACAGCATGTATTGGCCCCAGTGAGATTGTGTGTGTGTGTGTGTGTGTGTGTGTGTGTGTGTGTGTGTGTGTGTGTGTGTGTGTGTGTGTGTGGTGTGTGTGTGTGTGTGTGTGTGTGTGTGTGTGTGTGTGTGTGTGTGTGTGTGTGTGTGTGTGTGTGTGTGTGTGTGTGTGTGTGTGTGTGTGTGTGTGTGTGTGTGTACTTACACAAATCATAATTATTAGAAGCTACGCTAAGCATATCTGGGGTAATGTTGTATATTAGTAGATGAGGTAATGAAGGGCATGGTGAAGACTGTAGACTGTGACACTGTGTAGTAGTAGTGGGAAAAACATTCGTGCCTTCACAGGACCTCGGGTCCACCTTGCTATGACCATCTGAATTCCCGCCACAGTCGCTGACTTGTCCGCAAGCGTCCGGTCGCGACTCTATACTTACTTTTTGTTATCACTGTCGTTCAGGTTTATCTCTAGTAATTTAAAAGGCACATATTTATCATTAAAGATATCATTGCTTTAACTGGTATCTGTATAATCCGGTATCTTACAAATCAATGAGGGCCTTGGTTGAAATACAAAGTCACTTTGGAGCACGTTCAAACACAACGGAAATCCACCAATCACCGCCCGAGTACATCGCGCAGTGTTACCAGATCCACCTGTCCTCGGCTGGCAAAATCAGTGCATCAGACTTCGTGGAACCGAGTATAGGAAGAGAAGCTTTGCCAAATGTCAAATTATAGTTGCTGTCTTCGTCCTTGTGCCTTCTGAGTAACGAGTAATGAATTTAGCATCAATTACATCTTACTGCGCCAATTCACTTACGATCTCGTCCTCGTTCATCACCATGAGATCCCTGCAAGTGACAACACCCTTGCAGGAATTCATGGAGACCGGGATTTTCGATTCGACATCGTAAGTGGAATTTGCGCAGTTTCAACAAATCTTTCACTTGTGCCGAGTTTACAGTTTTGACCAGGAGAACTCCGTTAGCAAGTTTGTTTATTTGTTCAACTTCTCCCGCACAGTGGTCAATCACCTTCTTGATAAGGAAGGGATTGAGACTGGACAGGGGAGTGGAACCTAGAGCATGAATTGTCACGTAGGTTGCATTCCCTACAGGAACTTCAAGTGGGGCTCGAGTCTGGCGTCCGTCAGTCTGGGGGTGGTCAGTCACATCAAACCTATTGTCGGCAGGACCACCTCCCCCCATGAAGGGTGGCAAGGCAGCAGGGGCGTCTGCCATGGTAACCACTTCCCCCTTACGGGGGAAGTGGGAAGAGAGAGAAAAACGAGCAAGGGACATATCACCCAGGGAAGACACACCTAGTCTGAGATTCCCCTCTCAAACCATTCTCGCGAGGACGCGCCTGTGTATAACTCACACCCCAGAGCGATCAGTGAGGGGTACACTCCAGAGGTATGCAAAGGCAATCTCAGTAAGTAGATATAGACACCTACTATATCTATTAAGGACAGGGAGGAATATTAGAACTAGCTAACCTAACTTTTATTATGTTGTTTACATAACTAATGCAGGTGAGGCAGCCCTGAAAGCTAGAGGAGAGCCAGCAAAACACGTCCGTACTCCCCACGACCATGCAAGAAAGTCCCCTGACAACATGGCGAGCATCTTCTCCCCTTATAGGATTTGAAGAGGTGCTAACTGTTTATTATTTACAGTGCTAAATACAGTTAGATTACATCATAATATATACAGGACGAATCTAATTAATCTTAGTTTTAATTAAACTAAAGCCAACCCAAATATTCCCTTTATCTATGTAAATATGTTAAACCCACATCTGCTTTCCATGAGGCTTTTCATCCTCAGGACGCATCACCTAACGCACAGATGCAGTTTAGGTCAATGGAACTTTCCAAAGCAATTACATGTATTTACAATATAGTTGTCCACGAGGGTTAAACGCAGTAGCATTTAATTTATCAATAATAAGAATTATTAAAGAGAATTCAATCTCTGGGTTATAAAAAGCACTTGAAGTTATTTACGATCTCCAGGCTTTCCTCTGCTTCTAACCAGGGGTGACTATTTTATAAAGTAAGGAGTGCAACCGCTCTGGGGGGAATATATTTCCCACAATTTTTTTTTTATTCATTTATTTTTCTTACCTCTGTTCCGTTAATGAAAAAAAAATGCGAATGTTCTGTGGTCGCCGTCTGTCACTTGGAATTGCACGTCATCAAAAGATGCCAGTTTCACGTAAATGATGATCAAGTGCAAGAAATATTTGCCAGTTTGAAATTCTGCGGTTTGGATAACGTTCCCTGTACAGACGTGCTGCTTCTGCAGCATTTCCACCAGTTTCACGTAGTGTCCGTGCATATGTGCATAATCACCAAAGGAGTATTCCTCCATGTCCACTTCTGTGTGATCCACTAACACTGGTTGATCCACATCTTCAGCTCTCGCTGTCTGTTATAGGGTGTAGGGTGTAAGTGACCAGCCTCCCTTTTTAAGCACCTGTCATCACTTCAGCTTGTGCTTCCCCTTCCCCCCACCCTTCCTTTCTCATACCACCATTCTCCATTCAATCACCCCGGAACACCCCTGTCGTTTATAGAATGGTAACATGTAACATGTAAAGGGTGATGAGAGTATCTGATACTGCACAAATAATCGTATCATTATCAATGTAATGTAACGGTACCAACGTACGTAGTGTGTTTCAGTCTGTCACATACACTCCGCAGCTTTCACAACATTCCTATCAAATCTGTCACCTTTGCCAAGTGCTGTAATTCTGAAACTATTGAAATTAGCAACGTGGGTATTTAGCAATTTGCATTCAATTATGTCCCACGAATACATCCCTTGATTTACACCAGGAATTTAATGAGCACTAGAGGCTATACAAGAGAGAGAGAGAGAGAGAGAGAGAGAGAGAGAGAGAGAGAGAGAGAGAGAGAGAGAGAGAGAGAGAGAGAGAGAGAGAATCTGCTTAAAAAGATCCATCGGGACTTTTGCCCATTTGCAAATTAGCTGGTTGTGAAAACTGGCCCGGCTCTCAGTACTCTCGCAACTCCTGCAAAATATGTCCACTGGGAAACTTTAGGCAGGAGAGGGGAAGAAAACAAAAGGAAACCCAAGGGTAAGAGCAAAGACGGAAGGCTAAACACACTTAAGCGAAAACGCAACATATAGCTGCGGACACACGGAAATAGGAACATATAATAATCATGGACATAGGTATAGTTGATCGTATACCGAAGGATAATCATAGGTCGGACTATATACAGACTGGGAGGAAAATGAAAAGGAAAAGTTGGTGATGCAACTGCTAGATGTGGAGATGGGACACACGCGGAGGGAAGGACAGGAAAAGAAGAAAGAAAGAGAGAGAGAGAGAGAGAGAGAGAGAGAGAGAGAGAGATGTGTACTGGGAATGTGAAAGTATAAAGAGAGGAGAATGGAAGTATAACGTATATTCGGGTTGTGTGAGGAAAAGCCTTTCGGAATAATTACGTTTTCCTTCAAAATCATGTTGTTGTTATTGTTTTACCCTCTCTAACACCCTTTGCAGTAAAAGTTTCTGGACTTAGATATTCATTTTTTTTTTTCCTCAAGATTTTATTTCTTTCTCTATTTATGTATTTATTTTTTTACTTTATCGCCTGTCACTTCCTTTGTTACCTCCTATATTTTACCGAATGATAGCCAGTGTTCTTATCAACAATAACTGCTTTACTAATACGACAGATAACTGAAACTTTTTAAAATATACACTTTTACTCTAATACGATTATTATTATTGTTAACCCTCGCGTTGCGATGCTGAATGATAATATTTTCAGGTGTGAGGTTGCCTGTCTGGCTTTGTGTGTGGGAAACCAAGATATCTCATGCACGGCTTGAACCATCAATATGAAACTTTCAGAGTATCAAGATATGGCCAAAATCTTGCGCGAGTTCGATAATGGGCACTAGGAGTCAAGATCAAGGTCACCAAAATGTCTGCCAAATGCCTGGTAGTTGACCTTTGATGACCATGACGACTCCGAATGCCCGTTTTTTATCTCGTCTAAGATTTTGGCCATATCTTGATACCCTGAAAGTATCATGGTGATAGCTGAAGCCGTTTGTGAGGTATCTTGTTTATCCACACACAAACAAAGCCAGCCAGTCAACCTCACAATTAAAATGAAAAATGAATGAATGAAAAAAACATAATTCCGGTCGCTTACCACACGCGTTGCGAAGTGAGCGGAGTGGTAATGTTTACAGTTGTGAGGTTGGCTGGCTGGTTTTGTGTGTGTGTGTGTGTGTGTGTGTGTGTGTGTGTGTGTGTGTGTGTGTGTGTGTTTAACATCCCGAATTTACATCAAATCAGAAATGGAGGTACAAACTTCTATGCCGAGGAAAAACTTTCCCGCAACGCGGGTGGTGAGAACCCATCGTGAGATGGCTTCTAGTGTTTTCAGAGTAATCGTTAACACGACTTCATTTTATTGGTTTTTTGAGCACAAATGAAAATGCTTTAGGCTGTAACTAGCCTCCCCTGTGCAAACATTCTCGACTAAGATGAATTAAATCATCTGGAGGTAGCAAGAATTAAAAAAATAAAAAGCCACATGATTTATGATGCTACGAAACTAGTGAACTTCAAGAAACATTAATAATTAATGTGGAAGAAATTATATTCCACGTTAAGTATTAATGTCCAATCATTCTTATCAGCCACCTTTACAGTTTTACTTTCGTCTACTACTTTCTTTTGCCTGTTATGGACTTCCCTTCGCTATTAACACATCCATATAATTAGGGACGGTGATATAAACCAACAGGTGAGGGTTATGTTCTAGGAGAAGAAAGGGCCTTTCAAAAACTTGTTTGTCCAATTGACCCTTGTGTAGGAGATACACATAAATCTGAAAATTTTTCTTCATCTTCACTTCAACACTTTCTTTGCTGTATATGTAGTGCTTTCGATATCAGTATTACCCTTTCATTCTTTAGCCAAACAATTTTACTTATCTTGCATTATAATGCGGAATGTTTGTTGGACTCCTAAGATAACATCACTAGTTTTCCAGAGCCACTGCTCACCGTATCAGTATCTATCTTGAAGAGGCGAAACAGTAGCCAGTGTATGTCAGCAAATGTACAGTACAACTGTCTCCATATATTCCTGGAGAAGGTGGCCTCTGCTGCGCCTTCAGACCTAGGGTGGGAAAGGAGGTCCGGATGATGATGATGTGTGTGTATATATATATATATATATATATATATATATATATATATATATATATATATATATATATATATATATATATATATATATATATATATATATATATATATATATACGTGTGTGTGTGTGTGTGTGTGTGTGTGTGTGTACATGTTACAGGGAATTCTTGTAACCAGTGATTTCATGAAATCCCTTATGAATTCATAAAATGTGTTTCAACTGGGATGGGCTAATTTACGTTAGGTTAATTTAGGCTGCTGTTAGATTAGGCTAGGATAATCTGGGTTGAGTTTTAGTTATATTAGGCTAGATTAGTTGGGTTATGTAAAGTTAATTTAAATTAATGCTAAGCTATGTTAAGCGTTCACCTAAATTAATCAGACCTAACCTAACCTAACTAACCTAGACCAGCATAACCTAAACTTAACCTAGGTTACCCAGCCTAACCTAACCGCAGCCTAAATTAACATAACCTAAATGAATCCAACCTAGTTTAAACTCATTTCACGAAATCACTGAGGAATTCATGAAATCACTGGTTACACAAATTCCCTGTAATATAAATTGTTTAGTTCCCGTCCCACATTGCCACAGGCTCCAACGGCAGTAGCACAGTGTAAGAACATTGCCCGGTGAGTTGTTCTTCTTATGGTCAGCTTTTCGGTGTGCATCAACGAGTTCAGCTAAAGCGTAGCAAATAAACACTGGCTTCTTAAGTTCACTGTTTTTATTTTCCAGTTAATTCCACCTAATGCTTGCAAACTACACTTCACTGTTTTCACAAGTACTGGAGCTATACAATCTTCACTAACTGCAATGACAATGCTTACCAGCTACACTTGACTGTTTTCACAAGTATCAGAAATATACAATCTTCATTAATTGCACTGACACTTAATGCTTGACAAACACACTTCACTGTTTTCACAAGTACCGGAGATATACAGTCTTCATTAACTGCACCGACACTGAACTGACACTGAACTAAACTCAAACTGAACCGAAAATGACTGAACTGCTCTAGTCTCTTCCCCATTCTATTATAAACTTCCTGTGTTCTAGAGTGATCTACTACTTCTCCAAAATTTTTCGTGCATTTTCGAGGGAGCAACAGTTACAAAAGTTATCAACTCGGAGACATCCAAAATACCCAGTGTTTTCTTACACTGCATAACACTCTAAATTATTTAGAGTACAAACTGAGATAAAATTACATAATTTAACAAATCACATAAATAAAACATTATAGAGAAAAGTAGCACAAAAATCAACGCACAACTTACAAAATACCTCCAGTCACAAAGAGCAGGCTAACTGGCAACTCTGACACGCAGCGGAAGAATTAGAGAATCATCGGGATTACTCCAGCACTACCTAACCAGCAAATCCCGCCTCTCAACACTGTCCCATCCCTACTACTTTGTCGTCCCGATAAAACTACACAGTGTAAACAAACAAAATCTTTAATACCAATGAAACATTTAATTATACGCAAAATAATCCTCCATCTTATCAGGTCTTCTCCTATGCCACTTCCAACGACGTCCCTGCTCCTCCACACAGTCCACTCCTCCTGGAAGGTGTTGATCCTCTTCCTGATTCACTTCTTCTCTCGGGAAACTGTCACCATCCTCTTGTACTTCAGCTCTTTGGTCCTCCTCAACATCCGTGGCTGCAGAAGAGCATGATTCCTCAGAGACATCCCAGCTGTACTGTCCTGACCCATGGTACTGTCACTGATGATTCACGAGTACCACCTTTGGGCGAAACTTCCTCGCTGAATCTAATGCATTACATCTGATAGGCGGTCCAACACGGTGTGAGACCCATCCCATGGGCTCTGCAGCTTCGGTGACTGTCCCTTCTTCTGCTGACGAGTGTATAATCAAACACAGCCACCATCCATTAAGCTCACATCACTTTCCTTGGCATCATACTTGCACTTCATCACTTCTGAAAACTTAAGGGCTCCTTGCACTGGATGATGTGTCTCAGCCAGCCTTTCCTGAAGATGCTTCGCATAGCTGGAGGTGTCTGTAGGCAGCTCTTTACCAGGTGGTCTTCCCATCAACAAGTCAATGGGTAAGCATAATTTGTGGCCCAACATCAGTATTGCAGGTGTGTAGCCGGTAGACTCATGGGATGCAGAATGATATGCCACTAGCAATGCAGATAATTTCTGGTCCCTTTCGATTTGTCCCTCTACACAGTACTTGGCCAGTTCTTGTCCCAGGGTCCAGTTGAATTTCTTCGCCATCCCATCTGATTGTGGCCTTAGTGGGGTCATCCTGGTCTTCTTGATCCCCAGTAACTTGCATCACTCACAGAACACAGTAGACTTGAAGTTTCTACCTTGGTCTGAATGTAGCTCTTGTGGCATCCCAAAACAACAGACAAACTGCCCATCCAACATCTGCACAACAGTCGCAGCCTCTTGACAGGGATTGCATAGGCTTTTGGCCACTTTGTGAAGTAGTCCATGGTGACACCAGTTTCCTCTCTCAGTGAGTGGCTGAAGTCCATCACAGGCCCAATACAACTCTTCAACATCCTAATGCATGCCAGTCCAGTAGAACCTCTGTCACAGCCGACTTAAGAGTTTTCTTCACTCCCAGGTGACCACTAGCGATCTGGTAATGGGACTCATCCAAGATCTCGGATCTCATTTTCATCGAAACCACCAGTTTCCAATACTTGCTAAGGCTATCAGGTATCTCCCACTGACACTCGAGTAGTCTGTTGTTCAAATAAAGAAGTTCCCACTGACTCCAGTAGCTCATGGTTGCAGGGCTGAATCTTGACACCTCTTCCCCGAAGGTTGGACTTTACTCCACTGCAGTCCCTCTAGCACTGATTGTAAATCTGCGTCCTCCATCTGCATCCTTTTCAGGTTTTCTTCAGCTGACACTGGCCCTGTCACTAGAGTACGGCAGCATTTCTTGCTAAGACTCCCATTCTGCTACACTGCTTGCCGTCAGTTCTTCCGTCTTCTCACACACTATCACAGTTCTCTGTGCGTAATTTCTTTTTAATTTTGACAAAAAGTAAAACCTCAAAACATATTTTACTCATCAAATTACCCAGATGGCATGATATGCTACAAAGAAATTACAATATGGGAGCCCTTTGATTATCTATAATGTATCATAAGTGTCATTTTGTAAACTCCGCTTTCGTTAGTTTACTCATCTCTGTAAGCATAACATAGAGACAAAACCTAAGCAATTTTACTAGAACCATCTATAAAGCAAGATAACAGTGATTAAAATATTTGTCATTCGTTAGTATCCACAAAAGAAAATAGATGTGTAGCCGCATAATTAGCAACACCTTTTGATATGCCGCCCTGCCTGACATACGACTTTTCCTAACAATACGGACCTGTTGGACGTCTTGGTCACCTTAGTAACCAAAGTCTAACACAAATAATTCTATTAAATGTTTCCCTGGCTCCACTGCACAGTTTAGTAAGTTTAAACTTCAACTTCTCGTACTCTATTATGATTATAGTGTCGTATGGCACTGCCGTTTGTTTGGATTAATATGACTGACTCACCAACTAAGCAATCGTTCAGTACATTATTTTAAGAGGAGCTGCTTACTGCTTTAAAGCATGCTATAACACACACATCAGAAGTCCTGAAGGTAATCTTTTACTAACTGCACACGATTTATTCAAATATATGTAAATAGACAGCACACTATTTTAGTCCCCAAGCTAATATTCTCTGAAAGCCTGGTTATTCTTTATTTACAGGTATATATATATATATATATATATATATATATATATATATATATATATATATATATATATATATATATATATATATATATGCGCTTGATTGAATAGGATAAAATATTCCTATAAATAGCAGTATTATTATAAACTTAGTATTAGGTACAATTTCACAGGTCTTTAAAACCCCACAAAAATATTTAATCGAGGCTGGGCGACAGTAGACCACCTGGTGGCTGACCGCTGAAACAGGTTTGGTGAAGCCTCTAATTGCCTTCAATTTTTCCACATCATATGCCTGCCCCTTTCTTGCCATGACTCCCACACTACCACCTGCCTGAAAAGTTGATGCACTGGACCTGACATAGAACTCAAATTCTAGAGCCCTGGCTAGTGCATCTTGCATGCCTCTGGGTTGTGCCTGCTTGTCTTCCACTTTCAACTCTGCACTATCAAGGGCATCGATAAACTGGTCTCTCAGTTTAGGTGCTGCTCCAGGGTAAGTCTTGTATGCCATACACTCCAGGTCATGAGCAACCTGCTGTAGGGATTCACCTTGAGCCTGTACACGGGTCCAGAATCTTGCTCTGTAAACCTCAGTCTGGTATATGGTCCCATATCTGCGCTCCAGCACTTCTACTAGGAACTGATAACTGTTCTTATCCTCCACTGACATTTGGCCCAGAATCTCCATTGCGGCACCCTTAAGGCTACTAGCATGCTGCACTGCCCTCTGCCTATCATCCAAACAATTCTGTTTGCAAGCAACTCAAACTGCACACGATAAGCTTCCCAAGATACTCAGTCATCAAATTCCAGAGGTTTCATTTTAATTGTACCCCCAGTATAGCCATCCACTTCATTGGTTTGGGGCCTAAAAATTGGTGCGTCATAATTAAGTGCAAGACATCAAACCTCTGCATTCTGATTATTCAACCCAGTAATGGTGCCTTTAGATGCTTGGGATCCACCAAGATTCACCATACACTGTCCGTTGTTTTGATATGCTCCCTGGACACTAACCTGAGGCTCAGCAATGAAATATTTCTCTACAGCATCATTTTTCTCACTAACTATCTTCACATGATTGACTACAGGCTTCAGCTGCTTATCTACATGCTGTCTGCACTCCATCTCAGTTCCCTCACTAATTGTCATTAACTGGTCGTCTACCAACACTCTGCACTCTGTCACATAACTGCTTACCTCATATTTCTGCTGTGGTAGCTCAGCCTGTACTTCCTCCTTCAACTGTTGCTGTTCTTCCTTCATTTCCCCCATGAATGCATCTAGCTGTCCTTGCATCTGCAGTTGTAATCTCTCTGTTGCTCCTGTAATACGTCTTGAAGCTGTTCATATCGTTCTTTCTGTTCTTCATATTATGGCTGTGGCTGTTTACTCAATCTTTACAATTGTTATTTGATTTGTTCATTTTATGCCTGGTATTGTCTTTTGAGTTCCTTCTGTCGTTCATTCTTTGCCTCTTGTTATACACTTTGTGCTCATAATAGCTTTATGATTGCAGCCCGGGACACTTCCTCCTCCTCCACAGTTCGGGACCTTGTCTGCAAACCCCCTTGCTCCATCTCGAAGATTAGACTCACTGCAGCACTTTTCTAATGAGCCACACTCCTGATACCACTGTTACGACCCTGCCCCATGCTGCCACAGGCTGGAACAACAGTAGTGCAGTATAGGAAGAACATTGCGCGGTGAGTTGCTTTCCTTATGGCCAGGCTTTCGGTGTGCATCAACGAGATCAGCTGAGGCATAGCAAATAAACACTGGCCTCTTAAGTTCACTAGCTTTATTCTCCAAATGGTTACACTTAATGCTTGCCAACTACATTTCACTGTTTTCACAAGTACTGGAACTATACAACCTTCTCTAAATGCAGTTAAACTTAATGCTTGCCAACAACAGTTCATTGTTTTCGGAAGTACCAGAGATATACAATTTTCACTAACTGCAGTTACACTTTGTGCTTGCCAACTACACTTCACTGTTTTCACAAGTACAGGAGATATACAGTTTTCACCAACTGCACTAACACTTAATGCTTGCCAACTACTGTATACTTCACTGTTTTCACAAGTATCGCAGATATAGAATCTTCACTAACTGCAGTTACACTTTGTGCCTGCCAACTACACTTCACTGTTTTCCTAAGTACTGGAGATATACAATCTTCACTAACTGCACTGACACTGAAATGACACTAAACTAAACTCAAACTGAACTGAAAACTGACTGAACTGGTCTAGTCTCTTCCCCATCCTTACAAGCTTCCTGAATTCTAAAGCTATCTGCTATTTCTCCAAAGATCTCGTCCATACTAGAGGGAGCAACAGTTACAACAGTTACCAACTTGGAGACATGCAAAATATCCAGAGTTATCTTACACTTCATAACACTCAGAATTATTTAGCATACAAACTGAGATAAAAATACATAATTTAATAATCACACAAGTAAAACATTATAAAGAAAATGAGCACAAAAATCAATGTACAACTTACAAAATACCTTCACTCACATACAGCAGGGTGACTGGAAACCCTGACACGTAGGGGAAGAATTCGAGAATCGTCGGGAATACGCCAGCACCATCTAACTAACAAATCCTGTTTCTCAACAATATACATAGATAGATAGATAGATAGATAGATGATAGATAGATAGACATATATATAACATATAGTATATATATATATATCTATATATATATATATATATATATATATATATATATATATATATATATACATATATATATATATATATATATATATATATATATATATATATATATATATATATATATATATATATATATGGTACATATATTATATAATATATATTTATATAGATGGTAGGGGGATGAATATAGTTTTGAATGTCGAGTTGCTTGAGGAGGTGGAGTGTTTTAAATATTTAGGGTCGCATGTTGCTATGGATAGAAGAATAGATGCAGAAGTGAAGTTTAGAATAAATGAAGTAGGTAAGGTGCTGGGAGGAATGAAAAAAGTGTTTAGATGTCGTTCGCTTAGAATGGATGTAAAGAGAAGGCTGTATGAGGGTGTTGTGGTACCGACTACGTTATATTTGGCTGAAACATGGAATATGGGTGTAGCAGAGAGGAAAAGTTTGAATGTAATGTAATGGATATGAGGTGTCTGAGGAGTATGTGTGGAGTGACGCGTATGGAACAAGTGCGAAATGATGAAGTGCGAAGGAGAACTGGAGTTGTACGGGAGATGGCTGGTAGAGTTGAGCAGAGGGTGTTGCGATGGTTTGGGCATATGGAGAGAATGGATAATGAGCGATTGGTAAAAAAGATAACTAGATCTGATGTGAGAGGTGTAAGGCTGAGAGGGAGACCACGAATAGGATGGATGGACAGTGTGAAGAGAGCACTGGATGCGACAGGGATGTCTGTTGAGCAAGGAAGAGTGGCTGTGCGTGACAGAAATAAATGGAGAGAAATTGTGAATGAATAAATGATGACGCAGCCCTGAGGGGATATTCTCCCGCATTTGGTCTGATTAGCTAGTCAGGTCAGGTGCGAGTAAGGGGATGGGTCTATTATGATATGGCAGGGGTAAACCAGCTCTACTGTTGGGCTCTGCTGCGGATGTCACTGATTGCACTGCGCATTTGACCCATGTGTGGTGTGGTGCGGTGAGGATCTGTCCCTTCTCCCCTTTGGGGCTAAGATGCGAATGACTGTGTTTGAATGGATGAGTAAATGGGGAGTGTGTCGTCCTGTCTCGGCTACCTCCCTTTTCGGGGAAGCAGCCTAGGTATATATATAGATATATATATATATATATATATATATATATATATATATATATATATACATATATATATATATATACATATATATATGTGTGTGTGTGTGTGTGTCTGTCATCCATATAGCATCGATAAAATAATGGTCTAAATTGCAGTGGGCACTCATCCACCCAGCGTACCTCATGATGGGACAAAAAAACATTTGCCAAAGTGGGTCCAAGTGGACTACCCATAGCAACACCATCAATATGAACGTAAATATTACCATCAAAGCAAAAGAAACTGTCGTTAGAGACGAGACTAAGAAGCTTATGGAGTTGAACCCTATTAAGATTAAACACTCTAGTTTTGTCTTTAAAGAGATTGTCTACACAGATAATTGTTTCAGCTAATGGTATAGTGACTAATGATTTTATATCAAAACTGGCTAATACACAGTTATTAAACTTCAGGCTACAGATTTCTTTAGCAAACTTGAAAGAATAGAGAACAGTGTAATTGTTATGGGTACCGTACTGTTGACAATATAGGAACTATGAATTTTGATAAGTTGTAGTTAAAAGTACCAATGGCAGACATAATAGGGCGGACAGGGCGACCTTCTTTGTGGACCTTCAGCAGCCCATACATTATTCCAGGTCTGGATCCGGTCGTGAATAACCTGGAGTAAGTACTGTCATTTATAATGCCATCCTTTTTTTAATTGCCTCAAAAACCTCTTGATTTTCTCCTCCTTGTTCAATGTTGTTAACAGAACATCACCAGTAACAGGCTTAAATTTCGAGCGGTCACGAATAATTTTCATAATTTTTTCCAAGTACTCACTTCTTTTCAAGAGAACAACGCCATTTCCTTTATCTGGTTTCATAATTACTACCTCTCTATTTTGTGAAAAGGCTTTTAAAGCTATATACTTTTCTTTACTTAAATTTGGCACAGACTTACGAGTATCACTAGAATGAAAATATGAAATTCCTAAATATTTCAACGAACTCTTAAAGCACTCAAAACCTTTCTGATTCAGATAATAAAACTCCAAAGACTTTACTGTATGGAACAAGTTTTCAAAACTAATGAAATGGTTTTAAAAGTTTTGTTTACCACTGGAGATAAAGAAGTTTAACCCTTTAGCCAACGCACACTGTTCCGCCTCCGATAGCTTTATGTGAGAAAAATTGAATATAACTGTATCCCAAGGTATGCCATCATCATTCCCAAAACCCAGTTTCACAAGTTTACGTTTTTGAAAGAAATTTACACGCTCAATGTAAGTACTAGTAGTACGCTTGGTAAGGTGATTCAAATGATTAAAGTCTATCCAAAAAACAGCACTTCTCAGGGCCGAAGTAACATCTAGTTTCGCCTTCAGTAATTTTAACGGCGTCTTTTAGTAATAAGCGCCTCATAAAGCAGCTTATATATATATATATATATATATATATATATATATATATATATATATATATATATATATATATATATATATATATATATATATATATATTTTTATGCGAGGAAGAAGGAACCAAAGGCCATGATCCCGCAGTAACAGTTCCCCCAAAAAGAAAAACAAAATACAATAGAGAGCCAAATTCAAGATCCGATCATTTTGAGATGCCTGGACACACTGCGTTTGAAAGACTGGAGATCATAGGCAGCAGGAAATACAGACAGAGGGAGACAGTTCCAGAGTTGACCTTTTGCATAAATGAAAGACTGGGAGTAACGGTTAACTCATGCATTAGAGAGTTGGACAGAAAAGGGATGAGAGTTTGCTGCCAGACGGGTGCTACGCGCCCGTCGTAGAGGTGGAGGAATGCAAGCAGACAGTTCAAAGGAGCAGTGACCATTAAAGTAGCGATAGAAAAGAGATAAAGATGCAACAGTGCGGCGAAGAGACAGAGGTTGAAGGGAGTCAGTAAGAGGAGGAGAGTCAATGAGACGAAAAGCCTTTGACACCACCCTATTGAGAAGAGCTGTATGTGGGGAGCCTCCCCACACATGAGAGTTGTACTCCACACAGGGGCGGATAAAACCCCTGTATAGAGTCAACAATTGTGCAGGGGTAAAGAAAGAGCGGAGTCGGCTTAGCACACCCAATCTCTTGGAAGCAGATTTCACAAGAGATGTAATATGATCTTTCCAAGATAAGTCCCGAGTAAATGAAACCTCTAGCATGTTCAAGAATGATGCAGGATTAAGCTGAATAATATTAAACATTAATGGGTATACCTGTGGAAGATTTTGTCGGGTTGATAGGTGTAAGAACTGAGTCTTAGATGCATTAAAAACAACCATATTATTTTTACCCCAGTCAGAGATACGAGCCAAGTCAGACATTAGGTGTGCCATAGCCTCATCCCTTGCTTGTTGAAGTAACTGTTGAGGTGGGCGTTGCGGGAACCGAATGGAAAGGTGAAAGGTGGAGTCATCAGCGTATGAGTGGATAGGGTTAGATGTACAGCTTAGAAGATCTTTGATGAATAAAAGGAAGAGAGTTGGTGATAGGACAGAGCCCTGAGGAACACCACTGTTGATAGATCTAGGAGAAGAACAATGGCCGTCTACAGCAGCGGTTATAGAACGACCAGAAAGGAAGCTAGCGATGATGGCACAGATAGAAGGATAGAAACCGTAGGAGGGCAGTTTGGAAATTAAAGATTTATGCCAGACTCGATCGAAAGCCTTTGAGATGTCAAGTGCAATGGCAAAGCTTTCGCCAAAGTCCCGAAAGGAGGATGACCAGGAGTCTGAAAGGTAGGTGAGAAGATCGCCAGTGGAGCGTCCCTGACGGAACCGTACTGATGATCAGAAAGAAGGTTGTGATAGGAAAGATGCCTTAAAATATTTCTATTGAGAATTGACTCAAAAACTTTTGAAATACAGAACGTTAAAGCAATTAGACGATAGTTGGAGGGTTGGGAGTGGTCACCCTTCTTTGGGACTGGCTGAATGAGAGCAAACTTCCAGCAAGAAGGAAAGGTACAAGTTGAAAGACAAAGGCGAAAGAGTTTGCCTAGGCAGGGTGTAAGCACAGAAGCCCAGTTCTTGAGAACAACAGGAGGGACCCCATCAGGCCCATATGCCTTGTTAGTACTGAGGCCAGTGATGGCAGAAAATACATCAACTGAAGAAATTTTAATGTCAGCTATGTGGAAGTCAGAGGGGGGAAGTGATGGAGGAACAGCACCGGAATCATCTAAGGTGGAATTGGAGGAGAAAGTCTGTGCGAAGAGATCTGCTTTATCAGTAGAAGAAATAGCTACAGAACCATCAGAGTAGAAATGAGGAGGGAAGGATGATGAGGTAAAGTTGTAAGAAAGATTTTTGGCAAGGTGTCAGAAGGAGCGGGAAGAATTCGAGTTGGAGAGTTGAGAGCATTTAGTATGGATGAAATTATTTTTAGTAGAGCGAAGAACAGACTTAGCACGATTCCGGGCAGAAACGTAAAGATGATGTGATTCAGGGGTGGGTTGGCTCCGGTACCTTTTGTAGGCCCTCTCCTTGTTGCGGATAGCATTAGAACAAGCGTGATTAAACCAAGGCTTTCTTGCATTAGTCAAAGGATATGAGAAAGGAATGTATGCTTCCATGCCCGAGAGAATAACCTCCGTAATGCGCAAGGCACACTCAGATGACTCCCGGCCATGGAAGCAATAATCGTTCCAGGGAAAATCAAAGAAGTACTACCTGAGGGCCTCCCAGTCCGCGGCTCCAAAATGCCACAGATGACGTTTCCCTGGAGGGTCCACAGGCCGTACGGGAGTGATAGGACAGGTTAAGGTAAAAAGGTTGTGATCGGAGAAGCCCAACGGAGAGAAAAGATTAACAGAGTAAGCAGAAAGATTAGTTGTGAGGAAGAGGTCAGGGATGTTGGAGCTCTCTCCAAGGCGGTCGGGGATATGAGTACGGTGCTGTACAAGCTGCTCTAGGTCATTAAAGATAGAAAAGATGTAGGCTTGTTCACCAGGTGGATCACTGAAAGGAGAGGAGAGCCAAAGGTGGTGGTGAACATTGAAATCTCCTAGAATGGAGATTTCAGAGAAAGGAGAAATGGATAGAATGTGTTCCATCGTAGAAGTAAGATAGTCAAAGAATTTTTGATAGCCAGTAGAATTAGGGAATAAGTAAACAGCATAGATATATTTAGTCAGAGAATGACAGGAAAGCCGAAGCCAGAGTGTAGAGAATTCAGAAGAATCGAGTTCAGGAACACGAGAGCAAGATAAGTCGTTGCGTATATATACACAACAGCCACCTTTGGCTTTGAAATGAGTATAGAGAAAGTAGGAGGATACAGAAAAGGGTTTGCTGTCAGTTGCCTCAGACAGCTGAGTCTCCGTTAGAAAAAGAAGGTGAGGTTTAGAGGAGGAGAGGTGGTGCTCAACAGAGCGAAAGTTAGATGAAAGGCCGCGAATGTTGCAGAAATGAAGAAGAAGAGAGTCAGACAGTGGTTCCAGGCACCTCGAGTCGTCACTGGGAGAGGGGCGGATGGTGGGGGCATTTATGGTCCCCCCCCTGGGGACTCCGAGGCTTGGTGATGAGACGCCATTTTAGTTGAATTTTGAATAGGAAGTGTAGTGTGTACTGTGCATGTAGTTTGGTGTAGATAGTTAGAGAAATTTGTACTGGAGAGTATGCTGGCCTACTCTCTGTGTAACTGAGACACTGAAAAAGTTCAGCAAAGGGGGATGGTCAGGAACTAGTCCTGAGGGCAGATGAAACGGGAGCTCCAGCACTCCCTGTCATCAGCTTTCCATCCACTTCGGGATTACTGCCCTGCTCGACTGGTGCTACAGTCTACTCCTCTGACTGTATATATATATATATATATATATATATATATATATATATATATATATATATATATATATATATATATATATATATATATATATATATACCATCCAATCCTATGTTGCCCCAGAAGGAGCGTACAAGTCCGGGGCTAGGGAAGTTAGTCCAGACATTTAAGATGTGAGTGACCAGCCTCACTCATCCCTGAGTGGCACAACATGAGCAATGAACCCCAACCACCCCTTGGGTATAAACCTACACAGGCTCAGTCCGATTGGAGCCCCTTAATTACCCACTAAACCATCAGGCTCCAAAATTTGGTTATATGGTTACCACCGAGCGTAGTAAATAGTTTCCTGGTGTACAGGAAACCATTTGGCGTGTCACTCAGTATAGAGCCACTCACAGGCAGAAAGAAGAGGAATGAATGAAAGAAAGAAGACAGAAGAGGATGGAAGGAAATGAGGAAAGGGGAGACATCTGAGAGCAGCACTACATCGAATGAGTGGATGGTGAGCGCCCCCACCTACCACTTGCATATATATATATATATATATATATATATATATATATATATATATATATATATATATATATATATATATATATATATATATATATATCATCATTATCATCATCATCATCATCAACCATAACTAGTCCACTGTTGGACAAAGGCCTCCCCCAATCTCTTCCACGAATTCCTTGACTGAGCCAATATTTGCCACGTTTTACCAGCAAATTTCTCCATTTCTTCTCTACATCTCCTGTCTGGCCTTTTTCTGCTACGCTTACAATCTCTTGGTGTCCAGTCAGTCAACCTCTTGCCCCATCGGTTATCCCTTATTCTTGCTAAATGGCCTGCCCACCTCCATTTCTGTTCTTTTATAACTTCTATAACATCTTTGACTTTAGTCTGCTTTCTCACCCAAGTTGATATTTTCCTGTCTCTTAAAGATAGTCCCAATATTGACCTTTCCATTGCTCTCTGAGAACGGATTAATTTATTTTTCATTGATTTTGTCAGTTTCCAGGTCTCACAACCATACGTCACAGCTGGAATTATACATTCGTTATTATACTTTTCGTTTCATACAAACTGGCAAGCTACTTTTCATAATGTCCCTATGTTTACAGGAAGCTTTCCATCCAATTGTAATGCGTCTTTTTATTTCGCTATCATGATCTTTCGTTAATTTTAGAATTTGTCCCATGTAGTTGTACTCTTCAACTTCTTCAAGAATTTCATCGCTTATTCTGATGACGCTCTTTGGTGTTTGTGGATTAAACATTTCTCTAGTTTTACTCCGGTTTATCTTCAGTCCTACTGTCAGACTTTCTCTGCTCAGGTCATATAACATTTGCAATGCCTCTGCTGTTTCTGAGATTAGGACAATGTCATCTGCAAATCTGAAATGGTTTAGCTTTTTTCCATCGATGTTCACTCCTTTGTTTTCCCAGTCTAGCTTTCTGAAAATACTTTCTAGGCATGCTGTAAATAATTATAGTGAAATTGTATCTCCCTGACGCACGCCCTTCTCATTCTTAATTTTTTCCGAGTCCTTATGTAATTCAACAGTAGCAGTTTCTTCTTTATATATGTTTTCGAGCAGTTTTACAATGTTCTCATTCACTCCTTGTTCTCGCAGTGAATTTATAATTGCTATGTGCTCCACTGAATCAAAAGCCTTTTCGTAATCAGCAAAACCTAAGCACAGTGGTTTTTTATATTCTGTAGTTTTCTCAATTAGCTGATTCATTGGATGTAGATGATCATTGGTCGAATACCCGCTTCGGAATCCTGCCCGTTCACGAGGTTGGTTTTCCTCCAAAATTGTTGTTATTCTGTTCGGAAGGACTTTAGTGAAGAGTTTGTAATGACTGATCAGAAACTGATGGGTCGATAGTTATTAAGATCTTTTGAGTCACCTTTTTTGTAGAGTAAAATAACTATTGCATTACACCATGTTTTGGAAATTTTCTTTTGTATTTTACACTGGGAAAGTAAGTGAGCTAGCCAATTTTGTACTTCTACTCCGGCATCCAACAGCAAATCTGTTACTATTCCATCTTCTCCCGGAGCCTTCCCTTTTTTCATATTGTTAAGACAAATATGTACTTCGTCTGGTGTTACCTCAGGTATTTCACTTGTGTCAACTAATAAGTTAGCTATTGGTACTACTGTCTTTGATGCATACAGTTCTTTGTAAAATTCTTTAACTCTCTTCACCATCTTATCTCTCCATTTAATGATTTCACCGTTTTCCTCTTTCAGTGATGTCATTTTTTGCTTTCCTAGTGCCACTTTACTTCGGACCTGTTTCAGACTTTTTTCAATTTTTGATGGTTTCTTTGATCTGATCCATGTTTCTCTTTCTTTTTTACTGTCTTTGTCTTTTGTTGATAAGCTTATTTAATTCCGCTCGTTCTATTTCGTCTTTCATTGTTTTTAGTTTCATTTCCTTTCGTTTTTTCATAAGCTTCAGTGTCTTTTCTGAATATTTCTTGGCTTTGGTTGTATTAGGTTTTCCTACTATCTCCGCTGATTCTTCTAGCACTTTTGTTAGTCTGTCATTCAGCTCATCAATGTCACATTCAGCATTACTCAGAGCCTGAAATCTGTTCCTTATATCCAACTGAAGTGCTGCTTTGTTTTCGTTTACTTTTATTGGGCAGATCTTTTTATCTTTAATCATCTTCCTTCTTTCACTTTTGAAATTGTATCTGGCTGGGCAACGTACAATTCAATGATCACTAACTATATTTATTTTGTTGATAACTGTGACATTTGTTATGGTGTTATTCTTATCTGCTATAATGAAGTCGATTTCATTCTTTGTTTCCCCATTTAGGTTTCTCCAGGTCCATTTTCTCCCTGTTCTTTTGTGGAAGAATGTGTTCATTATTCTCATGTTAAACATTTCAGCAAAGTTTACCAACATATCTCCTCTCTCGTTCCTTCTCCCACTCCAAATTTTCCTATACATGTTTCTCCATTTTTCGTCTTCCCGACTTTTGCATTGAAGACTCCCATGAGTATAGTATATGTTGTCTTTTCTTCTTCCATAATCTAGGAGATGTCATCATAGAATGTTTCTATTTCTTCATCTGGGCTCTGAGAAGTCGGTGCATATACTTGTGTTACTTTCAGGGTATATTTATTGCACATTCTAATGTCAACAAATGCTGCTCTGCTGAATTTTAACAATGTTGTCTGTAAGATTTCTGTTAATTAGAAATCCCACACCATCTCTCTCTCTCTCTCTCTCTCTCATCTCATCTCATCTCATCTCATCTTATCTCATCTCATCAGCCGTTTGAGTGTCCACTGCAGGACCGGCCACTCCCAACCGAAGCGGGGACGATACAGCCAGTGTATCTCTACCAAGTGGCTTAGGCTGTCTGGTAGAGATTGTGTGTAGGGCGAGAAGTGCTTGTAAGTGTATTGTAGTGTTGGAGTGGCTTTGGATGTGTGCGTAGTCTGTGAATCAAGTGTAATCGGCCCGCGCAAGCCGACTGGGTGCAAACATACTTTACAGTATGTGACTCTGGTTCAACCGCAGTACCCCTGATGTCCGCCAATGCAATACGTGGCCAGAAGAACGCTCCCAAAGTTTATTACCCTGGCGGGGCGCAAATCCTCGCTTTTCAGTATATATGTATATATATATATATATATATATATATATATATATATATATATATATATATATATATATATATATATATATATATTTAGTTATGTAAGGAAGAAGGAACCAAATGGCCAGGAGCTTGTAAAATGGTCCCTCCAAGAAAAAAAAAAAAAAAGAGAGATGATAGCCAATTTCAAGAACTGCTCATTTCAAGATGCCTTGAGACACTGCGTTTGAAAGACTGGAGATCATAGGCAGTAGGAAATACATACAGAGGAAGACAGTTCCATAGTTGACCTGTTGCATACATGAAGGCCTGGGAGTAATGGTTAACTCTGGCATTAGAGAGCTGGACAGAGAAGGGATGAAAGTGTGTTGCTGAACGAGTGTTACATGTCTGCCCTAATAGAGGAGAGATGCAAGCAGGCAATTCAGACGAGCAGTGACCATTGAAGTAGCGGTAGAAAAGAGATAAAGATGCAACAGTACAGCGAAGATACAGAAGTTGAAGGTTGCTAGTAAGAGGAGGAGAGTTGATGAGATGAAAAGCTTTTAACTACCTTGTTGAGAAGAGCTGTATGTGGGGAGCCTCCCCATGCATGAGAGTTGTAATCTACACATAGGTGAACAAAACCCGTGCATAAAGGCAACAGTTGTGCAGGGATAAAGAAGGCACGGAGTCCGCTTAGAAAATCGAATCTTTTGGAAGCAGAATTTGTGAGAGAGGTAAAATGTTGTTACCAAGATAAATCCCGAGAGAATGAAACCCCAAGCATGTTTAAAGATGATGCAGGATTAAGCTGGATATTACTGAAAATTAGAGGGTGCTCCTGTAGATAATTTTGTTGGGTTGATAGATGTAAGAACTGAGTTTTTGATGCATTAAAACATCGTGCTTACTTTTACCCGAATTAGATATATGAGCCAAGTCAGACATCAGATGCGTCATAGCCTCATCCCTTGTTTGTTTAAGTAACTCCTGAGATGGATGTTGTAGGAAGCGTTTGGAAAGGTGGAGTCATCAGCGTATGAGTGGGTTGTGTTAGATGTATACAGCTTATAGAAGGTCATAGATGAAAAAAAAAAAAAAAGAGTTGGTGATAGGACAGTGCCCTGAGGAACACCACTGTTGATAGCTCTAAGAAAAGAACGGTGGCGGTCTACAGCAGCGGCTATAGAACGACCAGGAAGAAACGTAGAGACAAAGGCACAAATAGGATAGAAACCGGAAGAGGGCAGTTTGGAAATTAAAGATGCATGTCAGACTCGATCGAAAGCTTTTGAGATGTCAAGTGCAATGGCAAAGCTTTCGCCAAATTCCCGAAAGGAGGATGACCAGGAGTCTGAAAGGTAGCTGAGAAAATCGCAAGTGAAGCGTCCCTGGCGGAATCAATACTGATGATCGGGAAGAAGGTTATGACAAGAAAGATGCTTTGACAATTTTATATTAAGAATAGACTCAAAAACTTTTGAAATACAGGATGCTAAAGCAATTGGCCGATAGTTAGAGGGTTGGGAATGATCACCCTTCTTTGGGACTGGCTGAATGGGAGCAAACTTCCCGCAAAAAGGAAGGGTACGAGTTGATAGACAAAGGCGAAAGAGTTGACCAAGGTTGCGCAGAAGCACAGTTCTTAAGGACAACAGAAGCGACCCCATCAGGCCCATATGCTTTCTTAGAATTGAGGCCAGTGATAGAGAATACATCAATTGAAGAAATTTTTTGTCAGCCATGACGAGGTCAGAAGGGAGGATGTGATGGAGGGACAGCGCCGGAATTGTCTAAGGTGGAATTGGAGGATATCTATCTATCTATCTATCTATCAATATGGAGAAACTTCACCGTAAAGACATGTATGCAAAATAACACAGGAGAAATGAAAGGAGAGACAGTGAAAAATACAATGAGTTAGTAAATATAATACACAGAGGCCAAGATAGGTATGTCCTTTCAAAACCGTTTAGAACGAATAATTCAGAACCAAGATGGTTAAACAACGGATTAAAGTCTCTCATAGGCCAAAGGAGAGGAATATATAGAAATATAAATCGTGGAGAGGAACACTTACGTAGCCGGTACGCTTTTTTGAATAAAGAAATAAAGAAGGAGATACGGAAAGCAAAGAGAAGTTATGAAATTAAGGCTGCTAGTGAATCGAGTGAAAACTCCAAGGGTTTTTATCAAATGTACCCTACGAAAAATGAAGATGGGATAGGATCACTCAGAACAGAATCAGGTAACATTACCAGTGAAGATAAAGAAATGTGCTCCATCCTAAATCATTATTTCATATCAATATTCACCAAGGAAAATCAAGACCTGGTACCTCAAGCAGCAAATATTTACGATGATAATTCAGATAATGTTCTTGGTAAAATAACGATTAGTAAGGAGGACGTATTGAAAGAAATTAATAAGTTAAAATCTGATAAATCGCCAGATCCGGACGATATATATGGAAAAATTATAAAACCAAACAAGATTTATGTCAGCCACTTTTAACATTATTTAATGACTCTTTAATTTCAGGAGAAGTTCCAGAGGCGTGGAAGACCGCAAACGTAGTGCCCATTTTTAAAAAGGGTGATAAAGCAGCTGCGTCGAAATATCCTGCGATAAGGCTAACGTCAGTAGTAGGAAAAATGCTAGTCAATTTTGGCAAATAAGATTAGAGAACACTCAGAAAGATTTAATCTTATAAGTGAAAGCCAGCACGGATTCAGGCAAGGACGATCCCGCCTCACAAACTTGTCATTCTTCTCGGAGGTCTATGAGGCAGTAGCCTAGATAGCAACAAAGCTTACGATATTTTTTATCTGGACTTCAGTAAAGCTTCTGATAGGGTCCCACAGGAAGGTTAGTTAGAAAGGTTCGAGCACACGGTATGGACGGCGATATCTTAATTAAAACCTTTAATAGCTTTTGCAATACGAAAGTCTTTCTTGTGTATAGTAATAACGCTGTCGGTAAGAAGAATTTCATCGTGGGACATGTAAACTTGGGTTTTCAGGTAATATATATATATATATTCAGGAACAAAACTTGACCGATCTTTTTCTCACCTCTTTTATATTACACTTCTCTCTGCCAGCTGATATTTATTATCTGAGAGAGGCTTAGCATACATCTCTGTTCAAACGTGATTTTCTCTGATACACTGAGTCAGGGAGGAATTTGTTGGAAGTGGCTCAAGTATGGAATATACACAAATAATAGTAGGCGAATTTAGACCCCGAATGTACAGTACCAACTGCTTTACATCCTCCATGCTCTGGTGTTGTCCCACGTTCAGAGAAGCCAAACTGAAGCTTCTATTTACTATTCGCTTTTCTTATCCGTGTCAATTATCTTTCGAAAGAATTGGCTGCTATTCTGTAACCATTCATGACATGAAAAACTAAAGTATTCTATTCAAACTTACGTAGAGGATTTCATTCACCTGAGAGTCAATATACGAGTTAATGCTTGAAAGTGTTAACAGTCACCATTAACCATCTTATGGTCGACACAATGCTGTCGTTCTTCTCCATGTATCCCTAGCGAATTTTGTATAGATTTGAATGAGTCGCAGGTGTCTGATTGTTGTTCATTTCTTTTATTCGTCTTAAAGAAAATGAGTGCTGTACTTTGAGTCGCTGATTAAACGCTCTCGTATTTGGTTACTGTCGTTAATTAAGCATCTCTTTTATGAACCCCTTCGCGTCCCGTCCCTGATTAAAACGAACAATGAAATCTTAATTCTTTTTCATATTCTTTACCTCCTAATTGGTTCAAAGAGAGCGAATATGTATTTTTTGTTTCCTTCTTCTGTTTCCACTTTCCTTCTGTTCTTTCATTTACATATCTTTTGTTTCCTTTCCATTGTTAACTGTATGACTGCTAGGATATCTCTCTGGTGCGATAATGTTCTCTTATTAGATTAAATGAAATTCCCAAGTTCAACAACCACAAGAAAAAGGTTATTGGAATTTCCTTCAAACCTTGGTGCTGAAGAGTTAATGAAGGTTATAATATAAACCCACCAGTTCGGAATTTCGCCCCGAAACTTTATGTAATTCTTTGCGAAGAGCATGAGATACTTTACCGTACGTAAGATTGAGATTTTTGCCACAAAATTCGTGAAATTTCCTAAACTTTGTTCCTTATAGTTAGGAACAGTTGTCTCCAAAACTTTCGTTCCTAGTCCTACCTGTCACCAACTCATAACTTTATATTGGTCTGGCTGGTCAAAATTAACAGATACCATTGTTAAAATTAACTACATACAGCTTTATCTAGACTGTTATAATGCGTCAATGAGGAGCAGGAAGAGGAAAGGAACTTTTGGAGAGAACTGTACGTCTACCTATTTTAAATTATCATTAATGAACAAAGAATAATGAGGTTGGAGGGTATGCACCAGTCGAACTCCTCCCGTACTGTAACTAACTTCGAGGTAGAATCGACCGTGCCTTTACTAGGACGATTGTTCTGACGTCTGTTGTTTCCAAGCGTTTCTTCTTGTGGTATCGTTCCCTCCTTTTTGCATATTTTGACCACTGAATAATTGTAAACTCATACCTAAAATAAATTAGAAACGCTTCTAAGGATACTGTGCCCAAGGTATATACACATTTTCAGGCCAGTTGCACAAGAAATAAAGGATTGATGCCGTGTCAGTGTGGATGCCGTGTCAATGGGGCGCTGCTAGAAGATGGAGAGGAACATCTGATAAATTACCAATATGCTGGGGATCGAACCAGGGACTCTCAGGTGAGAGCCAGGCAGCATACCGCTACACCACGACCAGGTAAAAGATAACTCACGTTGTCAAAATCTTGTAACCAACGTCCCTCCTCCCCCACTGTGGGCATCAAGAGGATGAGTTAACCCCCTGGCACTCGGGCAAGTAGATGCTTTTAATCTATCCCAAGCACTTACGGCAAGTCAGAATGAAGAGAGAAACCTGTACTGTACACAGTGGGGGCGGAGGGACGTTGGTTACAAGATTGTGACAACGTGAGATAACTTTTACATGGTCGTGGTGTAGTGGTATGTTGCCTGGCTCTCATCTGAGAGTCCCTGGTTCGTTTCCCAGCATATTGGTAATTTATCAGATGATTTTTCCTGTGTACAGTACAGGTTTCTCTCTTCATGGAGAGGAACGTCGAGGAGAAAACTGAAAACAATTATTAAATAAAAACACACACACACTTTTGAGATGTATAAAAATGGTTGGTGGAACTAATGGAGTAAAAGAGGTAGCTACCCCCTCACGTCGCTGGTGGCAAAAGAAGAAAATCAGTAGGAAAATATGAAACAGAATTAGTTATTAGAGTGCTGAGACTCCCAGTGTCAAAAAGCTGGAAGAGAGAGAGAGAGAGAGAGAGAGAGAGAGAGAGAGAGAGAGACAGACAGACAGACAGACAGACAGACAGAGATTATGTAATTAAGGCTAAATATTGCTTCTCCACTTCGAAAAGTCTCTCCTTATGATGAACGATAAAAACAGATAATATGTGTAGAATTATGGCCTATATTTATTCTTTCCTTTTAATGCTTTCTCCCGATCCTATTGTTTAATCTGTAATGTGCTTTTAGTACTTTCCCTGTCTATTGGCGCAACAAAAACACACTAATATAAATACAGTCTCTGGGCGGGTGCAACTTATTTTCACTCATACCAGTCATAGGTTTCTCATTTCCTGTATCTTTTGCATTTATACATTATTATTATTATTTTTTCAGTGATTACGCTCTGATGGTTTTGCCGTCGATGTGTATGCATCTTGCGGTTAAATACAGTATATTATCGCGATAATGCGGAAAGTGCTTGTTGAGCAAAGAAATTATATGCTTAATTCGTTGATGTATACGTTCTCCGAAAAAAAAAACACACACAATGTCGGGAGCCAAAGAATGTATATACAATATGAAAAACTATCGTGAGTAGCCTATATGAAATATACAGTGACAACCAGCCCTTCCCAGGATTCAGGATTCAGCATAGAAGAACTGAGGTGAAAGAAGCGTATAGAATCGGCGAAGAAAAATATAGTGAAGGAAAGATGAAAACAGTAAATCAAAGTGTGGTGGCCGTCGTCACTTCCGTCACTTGTTGCTGTTTCTTGTTGTGGTGGTCTTAGAGTTTTTCACTGCCGTATGTTGGTGACGTCACGGAAGGTTTGCTCCGGCAGACATATCTAAGTCGGTCTTCTGCTGTGTTCTCTCTCTCTCTCTCTCTCTCTCTCTCTCTCTCTCTCTTTTTCATTGTTGCCTGTTGAGTTCTGAATATTTCTGTTTCTCAGGCACCACCGAATGAACTGGCTTTCTTTGAGTTCAGGATTGTCCAAACTAACTCTTCGATTTCAGCTTCGTAATCTTCGTTATAGGAGAGGGCGATGCAGGGGGTTTCTTGGGTAACCCACCACTTTGTCTCGTCCGTGTTGGCTTGCTCGTGGTGATGATGGTCTGGCTGCTCATGACGGTCTTGTTTTTCATATCTGGGAAAATTCACTATAAGCATTTGCTAACTGAACTTTTCATCTATAGTCGTCACCACTTTTTAAGTTTTCTACATTTGGAAAATATTGGGGTTGGGGGTTTCTACACCCTCCAGTGTCTTCGTCATCCATGGAATTCGTGCACATAAGAACAAGCAAGTTGGACATAGTTATTATTAGGCTGAGCGTGACCGAGAGTAATTTCTGACTTTCAGACACCAGAACGAGAACGGCAGATTTTGTAGAACGAGAGAAGTTCGGAACTGGAAAATGACATCTTCAATTACTGGAGCATCTCTAGCATTGTGTTCGAGGTACCTCCGAACGATTATATTCAAATGACTGAAAATTTTATCCGGGAAGTAGTAATTTCATTGTTTGTAATGCTTGGTGGAGTTTTCATTTCATTATCTTCAGTTTCATTCCCTTATTTCTGCAATAACGATTGCGTTTGTGTATATTTTGATATTTCTTAGCATCATATATCTTCCCAGTTTTATTCCGATGAACCGAACTGTGTGTTTCATTTTCCAGAATCTATATCTCTACCAGGGGGCTCATCTAAACCTCACAAATTTGTCAACAAGAGCAAAATTAAAGCGTTTTGAAAACGTTACTGCTGACAAGGAGTTAAAATATATTACATTCTTTTTTCACTGATACATATAAAACACAGAGCTTACAGTACATCAGCTTTTAATCACCCTATTACCATTTGACTCAAGCACTGGGAGAACCATATATATATATATATATATATATATATATATATATATATATATATATATATATATATATATATATATATATATATAATCCATCTATCCATCATCCAATCCTACGTTGCCCAATGAGGAGCGTAGGAGCCCGGGGCTAGGCGGTTGGTCCCGACATTTAAGATGAGAGTGACCAGCCTCACTCATCCCTGAGTGGCATTACATGAGCAATCAACCCCAACCACCCTTTGGATATAAACCTTCACCGGTTCAATCCGATTGGAGCGCAGTAATTACCCACTAAACCACCAGGCGCCAAAATTTGGTTGTATGGTTACCACCCAGCATAATAAAAGGTTTCCTGGTGTACAGGAAACCATTTGGCGTGTCACTCAGTGTAGAGTCACCCACAACCAGAAGGAGGAGGAAAGAATGAAGGAGAGAAAGACAGAAGAGGGAGTGTAAAATTACCCGTAGGCAGAAGGCCAGGGAAAGAATGAAGGAAAGACAAAAGATGGAAGTAAAGAAGGATGGAGGAGAGGAAAGGGCAGACGCCCGACAGCAGCACTACATGGAGTGATTGGATGGTGAGCGCCCCCACTTACCACAAAAAGAAAGAAAAGAAAGAAAATATATATATATATATATATATATATATATATATATATATATATATATATATATATATATATTCCAAATTTCTTTTTTAAATGCTGAGTGGAAGATACGGGAAAAATATTTAATGTTTCTGCCATTAAGTGTTTGTACGTGGCTATGAAGATTGTAGTTGTCGCTTTAGTGTTGTAGGTATCTGGTAGTGGACTTCAGTTGTGACAGATGGCAGTGCTTGACCGGAGCCCTTAAAATGTGGTGAGAGAGGAAACGATCTTTTTTACAAGTGCAATATAGAAATAACAAAGGCAAGGAACCTGCGATATTGTTTCTAAGAAGGACGATAAGGAGAGAAATAAATAACTTTCTTTTTCAAAATTCGATTACGTTGAATACTTTCACACTCTCAGGTTGGAATAATAGAGACCAAAAAGAAAATTCAGGCCGAGAAACACAGATGAGCTGATTATTGCGATGAGAACTGACGTTCTGAACTGAGTAATGAAACATGTTGTTGTTCAAGCCCAGGCTTACGTGGATGTGCTGCTGTGGATCACAGACAAAAGTTATATTCTCCTGCAGTCCACCATCCTCCTAACGGAGATAGGGAGTTGAAGGACTTTAGTACAACCGGGCAGTGCAGCCGCTCGTACAGCGTGAAAGCGTCCCTCTCCAAACCCTGTTAGAAACATTGCCATAGGGATTCAATGCTGACATATCTAACAGAAGCATGTAATGGTCAGCTGTATATGAGCAGTCAGACAAAACATGAATGTACAAATTTAGAGGTATCAGAGTTTCATGCCTGGCAGAGAAACGATGGATAATGGGATATTAGTTGCAGCAAGAGATAAGATAACGAAACATGTTTTCTGTAGTAATTATACAATGATAATGTCCTAGAGGAATAGCGAGATGTGTCAATTAAGCAGTTGGAGAAGGCAAACAGCGGAAGCATTAAAGATGCATTATATGAAAGATGCAGCGGTATGAAGAAGAGACGAATGGTTTGTTTGGGAAAGTAAGACAGTGAATAGTATGAGTTGCAGGTGGGATTATGAGAAAGATATGTGATGTTAGCATGATAATTAAGACATTCTTGCAAGAAAATTACGAGAGAGAGAGAGAGAGAGAGAGAGAGAGAGAGAGTGTGTGTGTGTGTGTGTTATCAGCGGTGCGCACAGAGGACGAGATTTGAAAATTTCTATTTGTTCACACTGAGCAGAGAAGCTCACATTGCTGTTGGGTAAGACTTCAGTAGCGAAGACTTGGATTCTTTTATTTTTGTTTATTTATTTTCTTAGTTGTTTTATATTTAGAGTGGGCGCTACACAAAACGGAGCCGTGAGCCTAAACGAAACCCTATGGAGGGAGATTGGACAAACTATGAGGACATGAAATCTGTCTGATGAGATATGAACCCATGGTTCTGCTGATAATACAAACCATAGTAGCTAAACAGACTGAAAATGAAAGTTTGAATGTAGAATTTAATCCAGAAATGTGAGAAGAAACAAACTGCGGCCGCGCGCAAACACGCATGGAGAAGAGATGGGGGGTTGGGTTGCAACGTATTTTGAATGAAGATCTGTCGACAGTCATGTATAAAAATGGGTGTCATTCTTCATGTGAATATCTATACATACATACATACTTCCTTCCGTCACCTTAATGATCATATCGGTCGGTTGGTTAGTCACTTCTATACAATAGTGTAAGAAGGAAAGCAAACAGCAACAGATGTAATGATCCAAACGAAACTGTTAGCTGCTTACCAAAAAATTTCGATGGAAACTTCTTTTGTGAATCAAATTAAGAACAGAGTGCGCTCCTTCTATCATTGAATAGCACTTGCCTAAGAAAGCATGCAAAGTTTACTGAATAGCCATGGAACTCAGTAAAACTCACTACAGTTTCATAGGAAGGTATTAAACAGAGCCATATTCTACAGTATTTTGCTCTGTAAGGGAAAAGTAATGTTAATAACATGGCGATGTTGCGTTATGGTTGTAGTCCCCATATCTGGATGAAAGGCAAAGTGAACGTAGTTAACTGGATATTATAAGCTGGATACATATTGCAGTGTTTTATTATTATTACTATATCGAAGTCTACCGCATTCCTTGGCAATTTGTCCCATATTTTTACAGTCGCACTAAGAAGGATTTTGCTTCCATAACTGAAAACTACACTCACAAATAACTAGTGTAATCCAATCAATCATTCGTAATGTTCAATTGTAATATTATCGTTTCTCAGAAGAAAGCATAAAATCAAACTAGGATCCATAGTCATAAATTTTCCTGAGTCTATAAGACTGCTTCTCTAACCTGGATACATCTACCGAATACTTCACACCTAAACTGTAATGAATAACATGAAAAATGTGACTCAGCAAAACGACTCATGAAAATACAGTATATACCTGTAAGTGCGATAGCGGATGACATAATAATTGGTTAAGATCTTATGTGAATGAAACTCGGGCCCCTTCCATTTCGGAGTACACAGAGAATCAAGGACTGAAAAACGAAGTAAAAGAAATTTACTGTTTTGTATGAGATAGGGTGTAAAAATTCGAAGTAACAGTACACTAAACAAAGAGTAGAGGTACCATTTAAAAACAGTATTTAGCGCAAATAGATTGATTCTAGAGAGGGAAGAGGTACGAAATAGGCTCATCTGGATATTGCTGGAGGACGTGGTATCTTGTCAGGCCAGTTCGTAAATGAAAATCTGGACGCTTGTGTTTAGAAAGCAGAGGGAACTGTTATGCTAATGTGCAATAACTCGCAAATCATACTGAAGCTTTTCAAATGTTATAGAAATATCACTGACATTTATTTACAATATATTTTATTTTTTCTATTCATATTTTTGTGCCGGTATTATTAGCGTAGTGTTTTATATCTGGAAGTGTAAGGAACATCCTAGAAATCAAGTGTTGTGCCATAGTATTAGGTTAATGTTTTATACCTGGAGATGTGAGGAATCTCCTGGGGATTTTGGCATATCTGTTTCTTTACTTTCTTATCTAGAGAATTAATTTTTGTCATTTTTGTTAGTGTGCATTGTTTATGTACATGCATTATTGCATCATAAAATATGAGCTCTCTCCTAGGTTCTGGAGTGTAATGGTCTGTACTGGCAGGTGGAGTTAGGGCCTTAGGGGGCAGTGGGTGATATAAAGTGACTGTTTTGCATCTTAGACAGTCAGTTCAGTGAGTTCGCCAGAGCGGGACAGAGGAAGTTGTGTGTGCGGGTTCAGTCCAGTTTAGTCAGTGTGCCAGTTCTGTTCAGTGAGTTAGTGGCATACGGACAGCGAGTACGTGACAGAGCGAGTCAGTGAGAGGTAATCAGAGCAAAACCGAGTGTTCAGTCAGTGAGTCAGTATGTGAGAGTTAGTCAGCTAGTGAATCGTTTCGTTTCGTTTCGTTTCGTTTTTAAAGGCTCCAACATGCTTGCATTTGTCGGCCTTGGTCACCTAACGGCGGCTCTCCACGCTGCACGATCCATTGCAGCCTCCCTGTTCAGTCCCTTAACCCTAAGGTCACACTTAATGACCTCGTCCCATGTCTTTCTCGGTCTACCCCTCATAACCCCACCCCCAATATTAACACTTCTCACCTTCCTCACCCAATTATCATCCCCCATCCTCTCCACATGTCCAAACCATCTCAATCTACGTCTCCTCATCACAACACCAATAGTGAACAAACAGTGGTGAGTGAAGGACGGAGTTAATGTGGGAAGGAAAAGTCAGTGTTTTACAACTGTTCCTCAGCTGTGCTTAGAAGGAATAAAACTCTGAAGTGTTCATCTGCCTTTGATAAACTGCCTGGCCTCTCGGCGCATCGTTTTCAATGTGTCAACAGAACTCAAAAGTTATAACTAATGGTGTCAGGAGTGGAATACATTTTGAGAGATGGAGAAGCATAGACAGGTTGACAGAATGGTGGGCGTATCTCTGGCATATATACTCACAGCACTGAGAGCAAATCATGAAGAGCACATAAATATTATGAGGAAGAAAAGAAATATTGGGATGCATAACAGGAAGAACAAAAGAAATATTCTGAACCACAAAAGAAAGATATACTTGCAGTCTTGAGAGCAGATTATGAAGAAAAAAATACATAACTGCCGTGCTGAGAGCAAATAAAGAACAACAAAAAGAAGCCCAAGCACAACACCACACAAGACTAGAGGAATTGTTTATTGGGAACAGACAGGAGATTCCCCAACTACAACAGGAGCTGCAGAATGGGACCAGGAAAATGAAGCAACAACAAGAGTTGACAAACACCAAGGTAGAAATAGTAAATGACCAGGTAAGAAAAGTAAAGGAGGACGATTCATGTACTGTGGAGGGTAAAATCAGAAGTGAAATACAAGAGACAAGTAATAGTGTAAAAGTCTTGAGAGCATTTGTATGAGGGCCAGCACCCAGCACACCCCGTAAGTGCCAGTGGCAGGTGTGCGGAGGTGGATGGTGAGACTGAGAGGGTAGCGTGCCCAATGGTCATTAGCACAGGATCAGGGATACAGCTGGAAGTGATAGGTAATAGGCAGCTTCGAGAGCCTTTGCAACAGCTGTGGGGAGTTACAGGACACTGGACTGGGTTTGGGGGACTGGTGAGACCCGAGATGTGGCAGGGAGGTAAGGAAGCAACCGTGGTCATGTGTGGTGCTGACATTGGGGACCCCTGCATCTTGGGTTTGGATTGCCTGGTGTTCTATTGACTTCCATTCATTGCAAATGCAGCTAGAAGGAAGAACTGTTCTGCTGAGGGCTGTGGAACACAGAAGTTTGCGTGAGACAACCAGATAGGCTATTGTTATCCCCCTGAGTCTGAGATGCTGCTGCCCTGCAAGATCTAAGACACGCTGCACTCTTTTGTAGGACTGGTGTAGCATAGGATTCATGGCATGATAGAAGGGGGGGTGATGGTATGCAGGAAATTAGTTGACCCTACAGCAGAAGAAGTACTCACTGTTATAGCTAACTTTTCATTCATCCTGGACTGTGCCAAGAAATCGATCAGGACCATCAAACAGTGTTTGCAAGAGGAGCTCCATTAAGTCCCTAGAAAACCTAGATGACCACTTTGCCAAGTGTACCCCTTGTCTGGAAAAGCCGCAGATGGATCCCCGGGACTGGCTATTGGTGAGGCTATTGGTAATGTATTTTCCTCAAGGGATATCAAGGAACTGGAAACTGTCTTTCGAATAGAGCTGATGACCTACTGGACACCAGAGTTGAAAGGAGGACTCATGTGAATGACGGAGGTGATGGCACTTGCTATCCAATTCTTCCCACCATAGGACCTAGACAGGAGAGGCAACAGCACTGTCCCCTTAGCCTGGATGTTTATGCTGTATATACTTGTATGAAGGTAGGATTAGGTGCTTGTATCGGGGCCAACAATGTTTTGAGGGAGGTGCAGTGTTGTGCTGGTAGAACTAGGGTAGTATTTTAAATCTGGAGATGTGAGGAACATATTAGAAATTAAGAATTATGCCATGGGATTAGGTTTATGTTTTATATCTGGAGATGTGAGGAACCTCCTGGGGATTTTGGCAAGTCTGTTTGTTTACTTTCTTATCTAAGGAATTAGTTCTTGTCTTTACTGTCATTGTGCCGTGTTAATTTATGCACATTACTGTGTCAGAAAATGTAAGGTCTATCCTAGTTTCTGGGGTATACAAGTATTTGGAGACGGAGGGGAGGAGGAGTGATATAAAGTGACCGTTCCACGTCTGAACATTCATTTTAATGTGTTCGCCAGATAGTAACTGACTGAGCTGTATGTGTGGCTTCAGTTCAGTTTAGTCGGTGTGCCAGTTCTGTTCAGTGAGATGGTGACGAATGGAGAGTGGTACAGAGAGTCCGTGACAAAGTTAGTGAGTCAGGCAGCGAGAGCTAATCAGTGAAAGACAGAGTAGTCATTCAGAGTCAGTAATTGAAAATTAGTCAGCCTGGGAAAGAATGGTGAATGAATAGTAGTGAGTGAAGGACAGCATTAACGTGGGAGTGAAAAGTAAATGCTCAGCAAATGTGATTCACATATGCGTAGAAGGAATAAATCTCTGAAGTGTTCGTGTGCCTGGCCTGTCTACACGTCATTCTCGATGTGTCAGTGGGGCCCTAATGTTGTAACAATAGAATAATTAGAATTAACAGCCAACATCTATTGTTATAGTAGAAAAACTGCCGCATTGTTGGAGCAACTTTCATTGAACGATTATGACAATTCTGCACTTCTACACGATATTTGCAGAGTATATCGCTTTGTCACCTCTCTATCATCTGATTGTTTAAACTCATGGAACGCAGTAGGGGATTGTACAACAGGCTCTGTGGTGTGGCAATGTGGGCAACTTGGCAGACTAGGGCAAAATTATTTCAAATATACATCATCTTGGAAATTATATTACACCCTTACCTGTGAAATATTTTTGCTTAGCTCACCGTAGTTACAAAGTTATTCTGGACGGAAATGTTCAATTTAGCAGGAACCTGGCAACTATACGAGTAGCAGTTGCTCAAATCGAAGCCAGGGAACTCTGTCAGTCCAGTACGCAATACCTTGAGCATGACGTGCTGCTTTTTGTTAACTTATCCCATCTTTCTCTTTCTTCCCTTAGCAGCAGTCGAGTTTGCATTAGATTTCATAAAAATAATAATAATAATAATAATAATAATAATAACAATAATAATAAATAAACCAGAGGCCCTCCCAAGATGAGGAATCACCAGCCACAAGCCAGTATATATCTAGCGCAGCTCGGAATATGACCTTGGCCTTGACCTACTTTCACCAGTTTCGAACCCGTAGGAGATTTTTATCCCTACTGCACACCTGTAAAATTTTGTGATGATATCTTGAGCAGTTGCGAAGTTATCGTGCTAACAGACACACAGACACACACACAAACTGAAAACAAAACTCGTATGAGATTTTCATCGCTATTACACACCTGTAAAATCTGGTGATGATATCTTGAGCAGTTGTGAAGTTATCGTGAGAACAGACACACAGACCTTGACCTACTTTCACTTATCTCGAACTCGTGATCGATTTTTTTTTTTTTCCCTGCTACACACCTGTAAAATTTTGTGATGATATCTTGAGCTGTTGCTAAGTTATTATACTAAATGACACACACACAGACCGACACGCAGATAGACAAACTGAAACCAGTATCAGCTTGGCGATCGCGGCTGGTAAAAATCGATTCTTTGATACAGGCTTTAACCTTCCTCGGATGCTAACGATATAGTAAGTGGATCAGGAAGCTACTGTTACTTTGATTTAGGCCTTAACGTAAGGGTGGGGAATGACATGAAAGTAAGCTCAAAATCCTATTGAAATGGAATGACGGTATTTCTACGAGAAATATCGTGGTGCGTTGTTAAAAACCACGATCATATGAGGTAGATCACATGCTCTTGGAGGCGATGCATATGAGTTGTCACAGGTCATAGGTCAAAACTGCGACTCACATAGTGAAAACATGTATTATTCTTCGAGTAGTGCTTTTGGCACATGTGTGTGTGTGTGTGTGTGTGTGTGTGTGTGTGTGTGTGTGTGTGTGTGTGTGTGTGTGTGTGTGTGTGTGTGTGTGTGTGTGTGTGTGTGTGTGTGTGTGTGTAAATAACATAGCACAGAAAGATTTTATCTGATTTGACCAAACTTGGTGGAAGGGTTGAAGGCTAGCCACGGAGGACACGTATTGTTTTTAGAACAATAAGTCAAAAGTTAAGATCACAGGACTGCGTCTGACGTTGACCCTGGAAATCAACTTGAGCATTTTTCATCTAATTTAGACCAAGCTTTTTTTTTTTTTTTTTTTTTATGGCAGTATGCTTACCAATGCTGAAACCAATGATAAAGTGATAGGAAATCTAATGAATTATTCAAGATCATGGTGATAATGAGAGATGTCGATTTTAATTCAAAAGCTCTGTCTATGAGACCAGTTATATATATTTTTTTCCGTCTCGACATAGTGGATTTTGTCATAAACCATTTTTTGTGAATACACCGAAGTGTTTTCCTTGACTTTCATTCTTGAGATGAGTAATATTAGTAGTGTACTTGACTATCATTACTAAATCTAATAATTGGAAATTGGCATATATATAAATTTAATATCCATGTACCACGATATAACCCAACTGCCCAACTGAACTGTTTGTAATGATCTCCCACAATTATCTGTCATTTTCCGGTGATTCTGCTCTGTCAATACGCAATCAGTATACAAACAACGAACAAGTTTAGTGACATGACACTTCTCTGTTTCAGTCCAATATTCATGCAAAACCTCACATTCAACACACCATTCACTATTACACCTACCTTTGTTCCATCGCACATACGCCGGATCGCACTTAATGATCTCGCATTCAGTACATATATCCATTGAACACTCCACAGAGCATACCAGCATTCTGTCATATATTATCAAGTCAGAGGCTTTACGAAAACATTCTCCCGGGATTATTTTCTTCTTAAAATGCCCTTAATGCGAATTATTCCCATTACCTCCTATTTCTCTTACCCTTTTACCGTTTCTTCCTCCCTTTTCCCTGTTTATCCTCTCTCTCTCTCTCTCTCTAGGGGCATGGTGGCTCGGCGGTAGAGCGCCTGACTCAAGACCGAAAAGTGGAGAGTCCGCTCCCTGTCCAGGTCGCTGCCCTGCTGGGAGGGCTCCCACCACCTAGCGAGGCTCAATGATCTATCAAGGTCTAGCTCGGGGAAGTCGCCTCTCTCTCTCTCTCTCTCTCTCTCTCTCTCTCTCTCTCTCTCTCTCTCTCTCTCGGGATTTTCAAAAACTTAGATGGTTATGTAGGGAACAACAGATGGCTTTGTTAGGCCTTTCTTTCTCTCATTCTAACACTGTGATATTTGGTTAACCTACTGTCCTGTTAATGATTTTGAATACCAATTTATTTGCCGGCTTTTTGTACGTTAATGTCCTAAGATTATAAGGGAATCAGAACAAAACAAACAACAACAATCCTAATGGTCCTTCTGAGGCTGTTTGTTATAGGATCGGTTATAACTAACGTAGTTATTTTATAAGTCAAATGAACACAATCCAGAAAGGAACACCCCTCACCCACTAAACTATCCAGCCAAAACCGACAGGATAAAATGAAGAGGACTGCCAAGCTGCACAGGACATTTATTTTGGAAATGTCATCGGAAAGAGTTAGGGTAATGAAAATCATACCCTACACTCTCTTAGACTGAAGATGAAAATTCATCAGCTACAGTACCTTGCTCTCGTGATCCTGAACTTGAATCTTCTGAATTCTTTACTGTCTGGCGTCGGCTTTCCTGTTATTCTCTAAGTAAATATATCTGCGCTGTTTACATATCCCCTAATTCTGCTATCAAAAATTCTTCGACTATCTTACCTCAACGACAGAACACATACTATCTATTTCTCCTTTCTCTGAAATCTCCATTCTAGGACATTTCAATGTTCACCAACCACCTTTGGCTCTCCTCTCCTTTCACTGATCCACCTGGTGAACAAGCCTACATCTTTTCTGTCCATAATGACCTATAGCAGCTTGTACAGCACCCTACCCGTATCCCTGACAGCTTTGGAGAGAGCTCCAACATACTTGACCTCATCCTTACAACTAATCCTTCTGCTTACACTGTTAATCTTTTCTCTCCGTTGGGCTCCTCCGATCACAACCTTATTACCTTAACCTGTCCTATCGCTCCCGTACGGCCTGTGGACCCTCCAAAGAAACTGCGACTGTGGAACTCTGGAGCTGCAGACTGCGAGGCCCTCAGGCAGTACTTCTTTGCTTTTCCTTGGAATAATTATTGCTTCCATGGCCAGGGCCTATCTGAGTGTGCCTTGTGCATTACGTAGGTTATTCTCTCGGCATGGAAGCATACATTTCTTTCTTATATCCTTTGACTAATGCAAGAAAGCCTTGGTTTAATCACGCTTGTTCTAATGTTGTCAGCAACATGGATAGGCCCTATAAAAGGTACCGGAGCCAACCTATCCCTGAGTCACATCTTTTATATATGCCTGCCCAGAATCGTGCTAAGTCTGTTCTTCGCTCTGCTAAAAATAATTTCATCCGTACTAAATGCTCACAACTCTCCAACTCGAATTCTTCCCGCTCCTTCTGGCACCTTGCCAAAAACCTTTCTAACAATTTTACCTCATCATCCTTCCCTCATCTTTTTGACTCTGATGGCTCTGTAGCTTTTTCTTCTACTGATAAAGCAGATCTCTTTGCACAGACTTTCTCCTCCAATTCCACCTTAGATGATTCTGGTGCTGTTCCTCCATCACTTCCCCCCTTTGACTTCCTCGTGGCTGACATTCAAATATCTTTAGCTGACATATTTTCTGCCATCACTGGCCTCAATACTAACAAGGCATATGGGCCTGATGGAGTCCCTCCTGTTGTCCTCAAGAACTATGCTTACACCCTGCCTAGGTAAACTCTTTCGCCTTTGTCTTTCAACTTGTACCTTTCCTTCTTGCTAGAAGTCTGCTCTCATTCAGCCAGTCCCAAAGAAGGGTGACCATTCCCAACCCTCTGACTATCGTCCAATTGCTTTAACATCCTGTGTCTCAAAAGTTTTCGAGTCTATTCGTAACAGGAAATTTTAAAGCATTTTTCCTATCACAACCTTCTTTCTGATTGACAGTAAGGGTTTCGTCAGGGACGTTCCACTTGTGATATTCTCACCTACCTTTCAGACTCCTGGTCATCCTCCTTTTGGGACTTTGGCGAATGGCACTTGACATCACAAAGGCTCTCGATCGAGTCTGGCGTAAGTCTTTAATTTCCAAACTGCCCTGTCCTTCTATCTGTGCCTTCATTTACAGCTTCCTTTCTGGTCGTTCTGTAGCCGCTGTTGTAGATGGCCATCGTTCTTCTCCTAGATCTATCAACAGTGGTGTTCCTCAGGGCTCTGTCCTATCACCAACTCTCTTCCTTTTATTCATCAATGACCTTCTAAGCTGTACATCTAACGCTATCCACTCGTACACTAATGATTCCACCCTTCACCTTTCCATTAGGTTTCCGTAACGTCCACCCCGCAGTTACTTCAATAAACAAGGGATGAGGCTATGGCACTCATAATGTTTGACCTGGTTCGTATCTCTGACTGGGATAAAAACAATCTTGTTGTTTGTAATGTATCAAAGACCCAGTTTTTACACCTCTCAACCCGACAAAATCTTCCACAGGAGTAACCACTGAAATTTAATAATATGCAGCTCAATCCAGCGTCATCCTTGAACATGCTAGGGGTTTCATTCACTTGGTATTTATCTTGGAAAAATCATATTACATCTCTTGTAAAATCTGCATCCAATAGATTACGTGTGCTAAGCTGGCTCCGTACCTTTTTTACCCCTGCACAGTCGATGACTTTATACACGGGATTTATTCGCCCCTGTATGGAGTACAACTCTCATGTGTGGGGAGGCTTCCCACATACAGCTCGTCATAATAGGGTTGAGTCAAAGGCTTTTTGTCTCATTAACTCTCCTCCTCTTACTGGCTTCCTTCAACCTCTGTCTCTTCACCGCACTGATGCATCTTTATCTCTTTTCTGTCGCTACTTCCATGGTCATTGCTCCTCTGAACTGTCTGCTTGCATACCTCCACCTCTACGATGGGCGTGTAACACCCGTCTAGCAACAAACTCTAATTCCTTTTCTGTCCAACTCTCTAATGCAAGAGTTAACCGTTACTCCCTGTCTTTCATTTATGCAACACATGAACTCTGGAACTGTCTCCCTCTGTCTGTATTTCATACTTCCAATGATCTCCAGTCTTTCAAACGCAGTGTGTCCAGGCATCTCGAAATGAACGGATCTTGAATTTGGTTCTCTTTTGTATTGTTTTCGTTTTTTTCTTGGTAGGAACTGTTTTGCGGGCTCCTGGCCTTTGGTTCCTTCTTCCTCGCATTAAATATATATATATATATATATATATATATATATATATATATATATATATATATATATATAACGAAGTTCTGCTGTTTTTGTCCTCGACGCTTAATGCCGTCATCACCCAACCGTTTTTTGCCCCACTAGGAAAGTACGGGCCCGGGGCTAGGTTACTTAGTTCCGAAGTTTAGGTGTGGGTGACCAGCCTCACTTGCCTCTAGAAGGCAATATTTGAACAAAAAGCCCAGCTACAAAATAACAAATAAAATGACACTACTGCACCTACTGTAATATTCTGTGTTTGATTTTCCATGCTTCGGACAGAAATAGTATTTCTCTCCCAGCTGATGCCAGATGAATTTACTCAGATGCATGGGTCATAGGAGCTTGAGCTTTGATACCGTCACCACTATGCCTCTCTTAGTCAGGAAATCCCCAGTTTTATTTATTTATTTATTTTTTTGTTAACTAACGCCAAACAATCTATTACGTTGGGGGTGAGTAAAAAGGGAATTTGAGGATGTTAATGCTAATTGCATAAACTAACATTTAAACATGTCAGTACAGGTCTGTTTGGGTAAATGTATGTCCAAATGGAGCACTTTGGTCCAGTGTTGTCAGGAACAATAAATTCTGCTTAAAATTGTCACTAACACTCCTTCATGCAAGCCTCGTGCAGCAGGAACACTCAAGCCTCTGTTTCTTATGAAGACCTTCATTGCACCAGCTACTTTTCTTTCTTGCATCAATCTACTTTCCACTTCTTTTGCACATTTTCCGCTCTTTTCTGTCACTGTACCCAGGTATTTGAACACTCTCACTAATTCCAGTCTCTCTCCATTCACTGTAACATCACACTGGGAGTCACCTTCTGTCTCACTTAACCATCGCTTTACTCTTTTCTACATTTACTCTCAAGGCACGAGCTCACAGACATCAGCAAAACTCTGCACTAGCCTATCAAGTTCTTGTCCAGTATTTGCAAATAGTACTGCATCATCTGCATACAACAAATTTGAGAGAATCCATTACTCGTGTTTTTACTTCTCTCATCACCCAATCCCTATATATATATATTGAACAACCATGGGGACATCACACAACCTTGTCGCACGCCCACACCGATTGTGAACCATTCACTTAGATGCTCATTAACCCTTACACATACTTCACTACCATCATAAAAACTCTTGAGAGTACCTAGCAGCTTACCAACTACACCGTACATATGTAAAACTTTTCACAGTCCTTCTCTGTCCACTTTGTCATATGCTTTTTCCAGACCCATGAGTGCCATAAACACCTAATGCTCCTTCTCACAAGCCTTCTCTGCTATCTGTCTCACCGCAAATATTTGATCCACACATCCTCTACCAGTCCTAAACCCACCTTCTTCATCACTCACTAGGTCTTCTGATATCTCTCTTACTTTCTCTATATTAATTCTTCCATATACCTTCCCTGCCACACTCAATAAACTTATGCCACGATAATTCTTTTACTCACTTCGCCCACCTATATTTTTGTACAGGGGTACAATCAAAGCCTTTTTCCACTGTGCTGGCACGGTTTCATTATTCCATGACTTCTTACATATCTTCAACATGCATTTCAGTTCACACTTTCCTCTACACTTAATCATCTCAACATCCACCTCATCAACCCCAGCTGCTTTTCCCATTTTTTCAGTCGCTTCACAGCACTCTTCACCTGCGCGAGTGTCTCGTCTCCTGGCACTGCATTCCTTCTCTGGACAACCCCAAAACAATCATGTTTACAGCCGCTCTGCTCTCTTATATTCCCGTTCATGAAACTTTCAAAATAATCTTTCCATCTGGTCCTTACTTCATGCCCGTGGCTTAATAATCTACCACCTACATCCTTCACACCATAACATTTCTTTCCGCTTTCACTTCTACATTTCTGCATCTCTTTCCAGAGTAACTTCCTATTTTCAAAGTAGTTTGCATTCGTTTTTCTTCCTAGATCATCATTTACCTCCTTCTTTTTCGTCTTCGCTAGTCTCTTTACATGCTTCATGCTCTCAGTATATTCATTTCTTGTTTCAACTGAACCCCAGTCTTGTAACCACTTTAGCCAATTTTCCTCTTTTCCTCCACTGCTCTCTTAACCTCATCGTCCCACCATGCCGTACCTTTCTTCTTTGTTTAAGTTTGCCACACACCTGTTTAGCATTTCTAACTAAGTAATCCCTATATACATTCCACAGGCTGTCCAGATCCATTTCATTCCAATTCACTGATTCTAACTTCTCCCCTACTTTGGTCCTGTATTCATCTGCCTTATCTTTGATCCTCAGCTTCTCAACTTTCAGGCTTTCTCCCTTACTGCTCCTCTCTCTCCTGATCCACCTCACTCCTCTCAGCTTGATCTTGCATACCACACTCATATGATCTGACAGACCTCCACATCGTCCTCCCACAGCCCTCGTATCAGCAACCATTCCCAGCATTGACCTCTGTATGAGCATGTAATCAATCAGGCTTCTTTCAACACATCGCACATCTCCGTTCCCTCTATACCATGTATATTTATGTGCATCTTTGTTTGAAAAACAATTTTCAAATGCACAACCTCCTCTCCTGACACATATCTTTCAGTCGCTTCCATTATCATTTTCTTCTGGTACTCCATTACAACTCATTATATTATCCTCAGTACTAGTGCCTACTCTTCCATTCATATCGCCCATTATGATCATTCTATAGCTCCTGGGCATTTCTCCCATTGTTTCATCCCGTTGATCCCAAAACCTGTCATTCTTTCTCTCACTCCTTCCTCACACTGTGCAAATACAATTTCGGTTATGAAATATATACAATGAGAAGCATTGTGTATGAAGGATTATGATGTATATACTGTACAATGAGTATTATATGGAAGTAAATGAGTTGTGTAAAATGAAAAGTATGTGGAAGAAATGGCTTTAAGAAGAGTAAAGTGAGTGGAGAAATGAATAATAAAAAATAAAGGATGTAATGTTGTGAATGAAAGCAGATGAGTAACAGTATGTATCATAATCTGTTGAGAAAGCTACAAGCAATTTCTACTGAGAGGTAAAAAGATTATAAGAGAACAGTAAATATTTACAAAAGTGTCCGGTGCGAGTGAACCACATGTTCACTCTACTGAGCCCAGAGCAGGAGTGAGGTTGGAGACTCCACCCATTCAGGAGAGCGGAGGCAGTGATTGGGTAAACTGGAATGGCTGAAGTTGTGACGTGGCCATATGTGAATGGCGTTGCTTCTCTCCCCAGGCAGAGTGGCTGAGTTCACTGGAGAAGAAAATTTGACGTGGAACACAACGATTGGCCACGCTCCCTCCTCAATAACGTTGGTACGGTGCTTGTGAGGGTTGGGTTGTGGGTTGTGGTGGGTTGTCGGGAGTTGACTCACTGGTTTGCTGTAGGGTGGGGTTGGCTTGGTTGTTGGGGGTTGAAAACTCTTAAAGCGGGGCAGGACAGGATTTCAGCATAACAGGACCTCACCAATAATGTGCAGGATACACAACCACAAGCCAGTTGAAGAGGGAAAGGCAGGAGGTTGCAGGCAGGAGGGAAGGCGTGGGCAAGGGGTTGAACCACTAGCTACTTTGTACCAGCTTCAAGTGCACTCAGGTTAATCCAAAGTCCGATGCAAATTAACGGGTGTTTATTCTGACTATCTGACCACAGATCCCACCTCTATCAGGCCTGCCTCAGAACTGATTATAGAGCCCGGGCAAGAGCCGGGCTGCTAGTCTTACCAGACCTAAGTAAGCATGCTTTGAAACTGACGCCTGCTAAGTAATACAGAAAATGGCACGTAGGCCACAGAACACACTTACAATGCCACACTTACACATTACTAGATATGTACTAAGATTATAATGGCATTAGTTTAGAATCTGGTTGAAGGGGAAAATTAAATCATGGAAACACACCTAGGGAGTACCACCCTGTTCAACTGGTGCTACAGTCTACTCCCTGTTCTGTTAACCGTAAAAAAAAAAAAAAATCTTCATAAAGTAACTGCGTTTTCACTTCTGTGTAGTGTGGAATAAGTATGGGATATAACATAACATATCATTAGTAATTTTGCCAGCTTGTCTGATATACTTAAATGTGGGTATAAACCGCTATAGACTTGTGCTAGGCCTATACTAGGATCTATGTACAATTACTGTAATGTATCCTAAATAATTCCATCAGTACTTTCCGTGTAAACTTTCTCTGTATGCTTTGCACGCATGTGCCGGAGTTCCCGCCTGCGCACTCCCATGCATGGTCAGTTTTTTTCTCCTGGGTGCTCTCAGCAGGCCAGCTACACGTTTGCCAGAGCTCCACTTTGTACTGCTTGCTGTTTGGAGAATGAGAACCTAGAACCTTGAGAAGTGTATTCCTCCATCCTGCAACATCTCTAGTATTCCTTCCGCCTACATGTCGTAAAAATACCCCCGCTAATACCAATACACCAATCCTGTATGAGACAGCCCTAGCATGTATTCAGTATGGACGGTGGGTGTTAGCGCCGAAGTGGTGACATGCAGAGGTGTACGGTACGTAGGAGGACTACTGGGCCTTGAAAGCAGGCTGTGAAGCCTATGCCCAGAGTCGGTCACATAAAAAAAAAAAAAAAAAAAAAATCCTTGGTCTGCAAACCCAAGCCCCACATGGCGCAGTGATAACTCCATTCAGCGAGAATTAGTTGCAACGCCGACACTAAGCTCCTAGAGGGACGCCGCCATTATCTGTTTTGATGTTTATTGGCTCTGCCAGACCTTCTGAGACCGCCTGCCAGATCGCCTTCAAAGTGGATCATACAGTGAATGGCCGGATACATTGTCAGTGTAGTGCAGTGCAGTGTTGTGGCAGTGTGTTATAGCGAGCGTTTCTCCCGCGTCTCTCGTCAGGCTCCCTGGGGTCCCCGTGTTACCCCCACCCTCCAGCGGAGCACGGGATGTGTCCTCTCCCTCCCATAGTCTGACACACACTGGCCACCACCACACGCACTGACTCGCTCACTGCCCGCCTCGACTGACACCAGCGTTCGCCAGCCAGCTAAATTCAATGATTTGTCTTACAGTAAAAGTGGCAGAAATTTTTCATTCTCTCTTCTTGTGTTCTTTTCTGCTGTGTGAGACCATGCTGAACGCGGGTTATGATGTCTCATTCCCCACATCAAGACGGGCGTGAGGATATACATGAAGCCCAGGGCCAAGATGACTCCCAGCTGTCCCCACGCCCACGCACGCCCACACCATTCGTGTCCCACGAGCCCATGCCTCGGCCACAGCCAAGCTTCGGCTCCCCGCCTACCTCTCGCCTCCACACCTGACTTTGCCGCCCCCCACAGCTTCAAGTGGTGGTGACTTACGTCTCCTGATCAAATTTCTGGAGGAGAGCTGACTTGCTGAGGTGGCTGCCCTATGCAGAGAAGAGGAACAACGCACCATTGAAGCAGTATTAAGTCAAGAAGAAGAAATTCGCCGTCAGGAGGACAACATGCAACGTGAAGAGGAGGCCCAGCGCTTTACAGCCCTGTTGCAGCTGCTCACGCCGATGGCCCAGCTGCCTGCTGCATCAGCTGCACCAACTCAGCCTCCCCCACAGTCCCAGAGGCCGCCGCTAACGAGTTCCACGGGCGCCCCACCAATCCCACCACAGAAAGCCATTGCCCAGGCCCCACCGCCCTTACGTCCTGACGCCACATACCAGGTGTTTTGGGAATGGCGTCGATGCTGGGATGACTACAGTGTGATGGTTGACCTAGGGATGTTACCTGCCCCGAAACAGATGATCCAGCTTCGCATGTGCCTCAGTCTGGAAACTCAACGGATACTGGAACACACGCTCAATATACCCCCAGACACGCAGTCAAGTGTCAATGAGGTACTTGATGTCCTCCAGGAACATATCAAGAAAATGCGGAATGAAGCTCTCCGGTGCAGGGACCTGCTTTCATGCAAGCAAAGGGAGGGTAAAAGCTTCAGTGATTTCTACGTCAGATTGAAGCACGTTGCAGAGGAACTAGACGTCTGTCCTGGCCATTCTGCTGCGTGTGAAGAGACTCGGCTGAAAATGATCATCATCATGGGAGTCAGGGATGAGGAGCTTACACAAAAACTCATCGCCCTTGACACTTCAACCTCCCTGGCCGCCATGGTGAATGAGTGTCGCTCCTATGAGGCTGCAAGGACAGCTACCACTGCAATACGCGCCCCTCCTTCCACATTGCGTGCCGTCTCTACCTACCGCAAGACAAAGGGACGTGGTGGTAAGAGTACCTCCAACCTAGCCCCTGACAAGGAGTTCTGCCTCTCTTGCACCAAGAAGCACGGTTCTGCAGGCAAGTGTCCAGCCTCTGACAGTGTCTGTGATAACTGTGCCCGCAAGGGACACTGGCGCAACACTCCAAAGTGCCCTGCCACTAGGGCCACGTGCAAAAACTGTGGTAAAGTGGGCCACTACGACAAGTGTTGTCGACAGCAGACATGCGCCAAGCGAGGCGGCTCGTCCAATGCCACGCCCCCTTCCAGCAAGTCCTCCAGCTGTCGCAAGGTTGGGACCCCCTCCACTACCTCTTCTCCATCTCCTACATCCATTGCCCTCACCTACAGGGGCAAAACGTCCAAGATCATGATGCTGCCCGACACAGGAGCTGATGTGTCAGTGATGGGACCCCAGCACTTGAACACGCTTCACATCACCAGGAGCGAGCTTCAACTTCCTGCCACGTCGGCGACCTTCACAGCAGATGGGTCAAAGATGACACCAGCTTCGGGATCTTTTGAGGCCACCCTGTCCTTGGCCAAGTGGTCCTGTCTCGCCCGGATCCAGGTCCACAATTGTGTCCAGATGCCGCTCCTCTCGTAAGAACTCTGCGGGGAGTTGGCCATCATCCCCCCAGACTTCCCGAAGCCCATCCTGCAGGTCACCCACGTGAACCAATGTACAGAGCTACCCCTGACCGACACCACGCCCCCTGCTGAGGCCCGAGAATGCTTCCTACGGACCTTCAAGGACGTGCTCGTGTCTAAGGCGGACCTCAAGACAGCTCCACTGAGACCGATGACAGGCTCCCCCATGAGGATCCACCTCAAAGAGAACGCGGTACCGTTCGCCCTCCACACCCCACGCCAGATTCCCTACGCCTTCAGAGATGCTGTCAAGGATGAACTAGACTCCATGGTCAAGCAGGGAATCATCAAGCCTTGTGGAGACGAGCCATCAGAATGGTGCCACCCTCTTGTCGTCGTCCCAAAGCCCCAGGGAGTTCGCATCACAGTGGACCTTACCCACCTGAACGCCCAAGTCTCCCACCCAGCCCACCCTTCGCCCATGCCCCTGGCTGCCGTCCGTGCGGTGGACTCCATCACCAAGTTCTTCACCACCGCAGATGCTCTATACGGCTATTGGCAGATGGAGCTGGTGGAGGAGAACCGTCATTTGACCACTTTCATCACACCCTATGGCTGTTTCCACCACTGCCGCCACCGGCGACGCCTACTGTTACAACTGCGACCTGGCTCTCCAAGGCATGATGAAATGCGTCAAGGTGGTGGATGATATCCTCCTATATGATGACGACCTACTCTCACACTACAAGAGAATCCACGAGCTACTCACCTGCTGTCGCAATCACGGCATCACACTCAACAGGGACAAATTCACAGTGGCATAGTCTAGGGTGAATTTCTGTGGATTCACGTTGTCGGACGAGGGAATTGCTGCCAACACAGGATGAGTTGCTGCTCTACGGGACTTCCCCACACCATCCAATTTGACTGACCTAAGATACTTCATGGGGTTAGTCAACCAGCTGGCGGAATTCACCCCAGACATTGCCCAGACTGCTCAACCCCTCCGTCCACTCAAGAGCCCCAAGTGCTCTTTTGTCTGGACTCCGGATCACAATCAGGCCTTCAAGAGAGTGAAGCAGGCCCTGTCAAGCCCACCTGTCCTCGCATCTTTTGACCCAGCCCTGCCGACCTTCCTCCAGACTGACACATCTCGACTCTACGGTGTTGGCTACACCCTCTTACAAGACCACGGCTCCGGACACCGTGTGGTACAGTGTGGTTCTCGCTTCCTCGCCGATGCAGAGACGAGATACGCCACAATTGAGCTGGAGATGCTAGCAGTGTCCTGGGCCCTCTCAAAGTGCCGTCTCTACCTCATGGGACTGCCAACCTTCACCTTGCACACTGACCATCGTCCACTGGTGCCCATCCTCAACACCTACACGCTGGATGTGATCGACAACACGAGGCTACAGAGGTTGAAGAAGCGTATGTCACAGTTCCAATTCACTGCAGTGTGGTGTGATGGCAGCTCTCTGCATATCCCAGACGCACTCTCCCAAGCACCAGTCAGCTACCCCACACCTGATGACACGGCCAACTGCGCTGAGACAACGGCACACTTCAGGTCTGTCATCAACATCGCGGCAGCCTCCCAGGATGAAGACGCCCCGCTGATCGACGCTGACCTGACCTTGCAGGATATGTCGACTGCAGCACAGGCCGACCCATCCTATGTCCACCTACGTGACTGCATCACAGCCGGGTTCCCCAAGAACCGATACGACCTGCACTCCTCCTTGCTACCGTACTGGAAGCAGCGAGACGCCCTCTCCACTGACGGCCACCTTGTGCTATACGGAGCACAGATACTGGTTCCTGCAGCCCTACGTCGCCAGACACTTGTCAGACTCCACGACAGCCACAGAGGTGTCGAGGTGACCAAACGCAGGGGACGACAGACAGTCTTCTGGCCGGGTATGGACTCGGACATCGCCAACACCGTCGCAACCTCCGAGTCCTGTCAAGTCCTACGTCCCTCCCAGCAGCAGGAACCCCTTCAGAATGACAACCACCCCTCAAGGCCCTTTGAATCAGTGTCAGTGGACTTCTTCCAAGTAGCAGAGAAGTCCTTCATCGTCATTGCTGACCGCCTCTCCGGGTGGCCGGTAGTCGTCCCTTGCAAGGGTGATACCACCGCCTCCTCCACTATCAGGTACTTCTGCAGCTACTTCAGGGAGGTGGGTGTTCCCCTATGCCTACGCACTGACGGAGGACCCCCATTCATCAGTACGGAATTTGCCGACTTCATGGAGCATTGGGGTGTGCACCACATCACTTCGTCACCGCACTACCCGCAGTCCAACGGGCATGCCGAAGCCGCCGTCAAGGCCGTCAAGCACCTGATACTTAAAACGGCCCCCTCCAGCAATATTGACTGCGAGGCCTTTGATCGTGGCCTCCTGGAGCTGCGGAACACCCCCAACCACACTGGTCACTCTCCTGCCCAAAACCTGTACGGTCGTCCTCTCTGTACGTGTGTGCAGCCCATCCGCAGTCGTTCACAGACGGATGGCAAAACATGGCTAAGGACTGTGACCGCCGAGCCGCTGCCAGAGCTGCTCAGGTACAGTGCCACTATGATGCCCACGCCCGCCCCCTTCCCAGGCTGACCGTTGGACAGCACGTCCGCCTGCAGGACCCAACATCCCGCCGCTGGGACAAGGTCGGGATCGTCATGGGCAGCGCAAGGTCGAGAGAGTATGAGGTGCGTCTCCCAAGTGGTAGAGTGCTACGCAGGAACCGTTGCTTCCTGTTCCCAGTGCCTGACCCTGGTCAAGACTCTACCCCTCATCTCCCTGTGGTCCCTAGCCAAGACACGGACAAGTCGTCAACTCCCTCCAAAACCCCTCGTCGGTCCCCAAGGTTAAATACGCCTACATGAGTGTACACAACCCAAAAGAGTGACTCTATGTACTTTGCTTATACACATATTAGGCAGCCTTGTGAGTACTTCAGTACCTGTAATTTGCTTACCTCTGTACTATGGGACATGTCAATTCAAGTGTATGTAACTCGCTTAGCCGTTCAAGGGTCTTTGAACGCAGAACAGGAGGGGAGGTGTGGAATAAGTATGGGATATAACATAACATATCATTAGTAATTTTGCCAGCTTGTCTGATATACTTAAATGTGGGTATAAATCACTATAGACTTGTGCTAGGCCTATACTATGATCTATGTACAATTACTGTAATTATATCCTAAATAATTCCATCAGTACTTTCCGTGTAAACTTTCTCTGTATGCATTGCACGCATGCGCCGGAGTTCCTGTCTGCGCACTCCCACGGATGCTCAGTTTTTTTCTCCTGCGCGCTCTCGGCAGGCCAGCTACACGTTTGCCAGAGCTCCACTTTGTACTGCTTGCTGTTTGGAGAATAAGAACCTTGAGCCTTGAGAAGTGTATTCCTCCATCCTGCAACATCTCTAGTATTCCTTGGTCTGCAAACCCAAGCCCCACATGTAGTATCATCGTATATTGACTGTGATGTTCGCTCATATGCTTAGCTGCTTAATACTCGCAAAGTTATTATAGTTTAAACCCTTTGATAATATCCATTGTACCATGGTATATTGAATTAGTCTTAATATATTACCATAATATTCAGTGTCAGATTAATGGGGCTAACGGTTGCTGGTTTGCTAACTCAAGTTCTTGCTGAGAAAAAGTTGAGAACCCCTGATTACAGATCTGATATTAATACTCCTATGGCTCACTCCCAGCTGAAGGAACACATTTGGTTTAAGTGTTTTTGCTTGGTAGGTGGGGGCGCTCACCATCCACCCACTTAGTGTATTGGTACTCTGGTTTTAGGGTACCTGTACACTGAGTGGCAAGCCAAATGATTTCCTGTAAACCAGGAAAACATTTACAGCGCTGGGTGGTAACCTTATAACCAATCAACACGTGTTCCCTACGTGACAACAAGTGGGTTGGTGGAGGGTTATTGCCCCTCCCCAGAAAACAACTAAAAAATACGAACAAGAAGTCTCAGACCAAGACTGACTAAAAGATGATGACAAAGGACTGAACAAAGGACATGATATGGATGGTGACTTGGAATGTGATGGGTGCTAATGATGAGGTGAAAGAGGGAGATTGTCCAGGTGCTTGAGGGTGCGAAAGTGGATGTATGTGGATTAACTGAAACTAAATGGTGAGGTGAGAGTGTGAGAGAATGGGAGTATGGACGGGGTATATGTGTGGGAGTAGGTGAGAATGAGAGGGAAATAGAAGGAGTGTGTATTGTGGTGTGTAACAGATGGAAAGAGAATGTAAGAGAGTATGGATCGGTTGACTTAAGGATTGTGTGGGTAAGACTGGAAGTTGGACTACAAATGTGGGCGATTGTGTGCATGTATGTGCCAAAGCAAGATTGTGCAAGCAGAGTGAGAGAAGAGTTCTGGACAAATGTGGAAGCATGCATGGAAAAGTTTGAAAGGAATGAGAGTGTGTTTTTGACAGGTGATATGAATGGTAAAGTAGGGAATGTGAAGGTGGATGGAGTAGTTGGTGAGTGGCGTGTGCCTCCTGAGATGGATGAGAATGGTAGTGCTTTAGTGGACATTTGTGCCGGGAGGGGGTTGGTGATAGGCAATACCCTCTTCAGGCACAAAATGATCCATACGTATACATGGCGATTGTTGAGAAGGGTGAGTGGCGAACAGAATGAATGGAAGGCAATGATTGCTTATCTGTGTGTGGATGAAAGGATGCAAAAGTGTGTAATGGATGCAAGAGTGTACAGTATAGAGGTTGGGTGGAAGGGTGGACTTTCCGACCACCACTTGGTGATGATCAAAATCAGCGTCCAACTGAAATGGATAAATAGAAGAAGGGAAGGACGGGAGGAGGTTGTATATGCAAGGAGTGTGGAAAGGTTACAAGAGGATGAGAAAGTGGCAGAATATAAGAGAGAAGCAGAGGAGCGATTGGGTAAATATGGATTGGAGCAAATGGGGGACATGGAAGGTGTGTGCAAGAACAGAAGAAATATGTGCTGCATGTGAGGTAATGTGTGGGGTGAAGAGAGGACGAAAGGGGGGTGCAAGGAACAGCATGGTGGAATGAAGAAGTAAGACAGGCTGTGGTAGAAAATAAGAAAACTTTTAATGAGTGGAGGAGAAACAGGGGGATTGCAGAAGTTGAGAGACGGAAGAGTTATATGTAGAGAGGAAGAGAGAGGTGAAAAAACTAGTAAGGGAGAGTAAGAAGAGAGTGGATGAGGAATTTGGAAGGAATTTTAATGTTAAGTGGAGGGAATGTAAGAAAATGTTCTGGAAAGAAGTAAAGAGAGTTAGACAGGGTGGCAGTGAAGTTAGTCGGGGAGTGAAAGATAAAAATGGTAAATTTCTAGTGAAGAAGGGAGAAAAAGTGAGCAGTTGGACAAGTCACTTTAAGGAATTGTTGAACATATAGAATGAAAGTAATGCCAGTATATGTGGCTGGGGAATGGCTGGGAGAAGGAGCGATGTGAGAAGAGAGGAAGAAATCAGTAGGATGGAAGTAGTGAAAGCAATGAAGAAAGTCAAAATGGGGAAAGCCCCAGGAATAAATGAAGTGTGTTGTGAAATGCTGAAGCATGGGGGAGAGATAGTAGCAGAATGGATGTGGAAGATGTGCAGATTGGCCTGGGAGGAATGTAGAGTTCTGGAGGATTGGAAGACAGGGATAATTATTCCCTTGTACAAAGGAAAAGAGGAAAAAGAAGTGTGTGGCAATCATAGGGGCATTTGTCTTCTTAGTGTAACTGGAAAAGTATATGGTAGGATACTTATTGACAGAGTTAGGGAAATAACAGAGGAATTAGTTGGAGAGGAACGGAGAAGGTTTTAGGAAGGGAAGAAGATGTGTAGATCAGATATTCATTCTTAGATTTTTATTGGAAAAGTTTCTAGAGAAGGGAAAGCAGTTGTATGCAGCCTTCATGGATTTGGAGAATGCATATGACAAGTTGGATGGACAAGGATTGTGGAAAGTATTAAGAATATATGGAGTAGATGGGATGTTGTTGAATGCTGTGAAGAGTATGTATGATGGTGCTAAGGCTGCATTGCATGTGGATAGTGAAGTGAGTGAATTTTTCTACTTGAAGGTTGGATTGAAACAGGGATGTGTCATGTCGCTATGGTTGTTCAGCCTGTACATGGATGGGGCTATAAAAGAGATACAAGGTAGGGCAGTGGATGTTGGAGTGACCCTAATGAGAGAGGGCAATGTTTGGAAACTCCCTGTGCTGTTGTTTGCAGATGCTACTGTGTTATTAATTGAAGACAAAGGGGAGTTGCAAACCTTGGTAGATGATTTTGGAGAGTGTGTATGGAACGGAATCTACAGGTGAATGTAGGGATGAGTAAAGTTATCGTCTTCGAGAGAAGTGAAGTCAATGAATGTATAGTGAGGTTGGATGAGGAGGAAATGCAAAATGTGAGTGTGTTTAAATATTTGGGTAGTGTGATGAGTAAGGATGGAAGTGAAGTGCTCGAAAGGGTACAGCAAGAAACAAAGGTTGCTGGTTCCTTGAATGCAGTGATAAGAAACAGGGAAGTGAGCATGGAAGTAAAAAAGTTACTACATGACAGTATTGTGATACCAACTCTAACGCATGGAAGTGAAGCTTGGACCTTGTTGGAGGGACACAAGTCAAGAGCGAGAGCAGTGGAGATGGTTGTTTGAGAGGAGCATTTGGAATTACATGGAGAGACAGAATGACAAATGAGGATGTGCAGGAGAGTTCTGGTGTGGATGTAGATGTGATAGGAACTGTTAGGAGAAACACACTGAGGTGGTTTGGCCATGTGGAGAGGATGGAGAGTGAGAGACTGACAAGAAGAGTGTATGTGAGTGAGGTGGAGGGGGGCAGGGGGAGGGGGAAGCCAAGGATGAGATGGAGGGATGGAGTGGAGGGGTACATTAGAGAGGGGTGTGTGAGCTGGGAGCGGGGCAGTGAAATGGCGAGGGACAGGACGACATGGAGGCGGTTTGTTTGTGGCCACCCCTTACGGGATTAAGGAGTCTGGCAATAGATAGATAGATAGATAGTTTTTTCCGGCCATGGGAGGTTAATGGTAACTTTCAGGGTCCAGTGCATTCTTGGCTGGATAAAGTTCTCTGACATTGGCTAGAAGAATATGCGGCCATGAAATAACAAAGTACCGAGGAGTATTGAGATATGAGTATGTAGGGCTGGAGAATGTTACTTCTGTCTGTAGTACTGGATTCACAAACCCGTGGTACAATGGCCGTTGCGTGTCATAGTATATTTAGCTGAAAGGCGTAAAGCAAAATTTGTATCATCAGAAAAAAGTGTTACTTAAACGTTCCCTCTACGAGTGTATGTACTATAAATCATTATTTAAGCTTCTCTGCTGGGAACTGCTGAGTTCAACCGTACCTCTCTTGATTGTTTGACGTCAGTTCTCAAAACTGATTAAAATAGTCTTGTTCTAATTATCAGCTTCTCTCTAGTTGTAGTATTTTCAGCCTCGGATGAGGTGAATCGAAAAAAATAATAATATCGGAAAATAAATAAATTATTCAGTATTCAAGTATTATAATGTTTTGCAGAATGTTCAGTTTCTTATATTCACATTGAAACCAAGACAAGAAAATGAGAAACAGGAAGAGTATTACACAGTGGAGGAAAAACAGTATTTTTGTTTGCGTTTTTGTCTGAGCTGCTGTCTTCCCCCACATCCCTCATCAGCATATCCTCGCGACAGAGATGGCATAAAACAGACGAGAAAAGAATACAAGATTTAATTCAAATTTCTTCGTCTGCTGAGCAGACAGACGCCCAAAGCCAGAAAGCCTTGGTGTCTTCTTTTAAAATCTAACCTTCAGATTTTAAGTAAAGTCCTATTCTTACATTTAAAAAGTTTTTTTTTCTGTATGGATCTGCAGAAAATAAATATATTTGTTTTACTACTCTGGATCAAATTACATTTTTATACTTTTATTTCCGCTTTTCCCACTCATGAATTTCCTTTATATAACATTGGTCTTTATCATTATTGTTGTCTCAACTTCGTTTTGATTCCGTTGTAAGCATACTACCTTGCCGTGTTATATGTATTTTGTTCTTCAGGAACATATCAAATAGCCAACTGCAAGCAAACGAGGCATTGTCACTGCCATGGACTGGGCGAAAAATGCATGTAATAATGCCTGAGAATGTCTTTCCCTTATAATATTGCAGCTACCAAACACTTCACAATAAGCAGGAGTATATATCTTCCTGGTGAGATTCAGATTCAGATTTCAGATTCAGTAATTTATTCCTGTAAGAGAATACAAAGATTTACAACATATTAACTAGACAATATTTGGCCAAGCCTACCAAGTTGTGGTAGATAGAGTGATACATACAAAGGATTAAGGCATTACTGACTGGTAGCACGACAGACCACGATCATATCAAGTAACATCATACACCAATGGTCATAAATACAATAAATAAAAGACAACAACCAACTCTCGTGTTACAACCTATGTTCATTTTAAAATAAAACAAAATGAACGTTTTATATTGTTCTGGGGGTTTCTAAAAGGAAATTTTTCAATTTTCTTTTAAAAATGGGAACAGTTTGGAGACATTTAATATTGTGTGGAGGAGAGTTCCATATGGTGGGCGCTTTATAAATTACACTTTTTTGAAAAGAGAAAGTCTGGAGAGGGGAAGTTTTAAACCCATGGGAAAATGCCTGGTGTTATAAGCGTGGGTTACATAACTAAATAAACCTTCTAAATAACTAAAGTGCATGAATTTATGAACTAGCAAACAACAGAATCATCGTCATCATCATCATCACTATCATCATCATCATCATCATCATCATCCGGACGTCCTTTTCCACCCAAGGGCACGGTGAGGAGTGACAATGTCCAGACAGCCCAATTTGCCCAATCCAATGGGCCACGCTTCCATTCATTCATCATTCAAGCTCCTGAAATGCTGGCTCTATCGAATACGCCAAAAAAACACTCACCACATTCTGTAGCTTCACATAAACGTATCCGATTGAGTCAATCCGGACGCTGCCATGTTAAAAAGGGGTGCCAAAATCCCTGATCACGCACTTCTCACAACATTCATCCAGCCAGCTCGATCTCTTGTCAGTTTCCTAGCCTCACTGATTTCCAAACCTCTCTTCTTCATACAATCATCCACCATATCTCTCCACCTTTTCCTTGGCCTACCTCGCCTCCTCCCTCCTTCAAATTCGCTCAGAAATACTTTTTTCACCACTCTATTGTTATCCATTCTCTCCACATGACCAAACCATCTCAGTACTCCCTCTTCGATTCTGGTGTCCACCGACTTTCTCACTCCACACCTTTCACGAATCACATTACTTCATGTCCTCTCCACCCTCTGTCCTCCACATACAGTACATTCCCCAGCAATCCCATCTCCACCGCTCTCACTCTTGACTTTTAATTTTCATGGCACACCATACTGTAGTATCACATCCATATGTTAAAGTTGGCACTAACACTCCCTCATGTAAGCCTTGTGCAGCTGCAACACTCAAGCCTCTGTTTCTTATCAAGGCCTTCATTGCACCAGCTACTTTTCTTCCTTCTGTCACTCTACTTTCAACTTCTTTTGCACATGTTCCTCTGTTTTCTTTCACAACACCTAGGTATTTGAACTCTCACCAATTCCAGTCTCTCTCCATTCATTGTAACATCACACTGGGAGTCACCTTCTCTCTCGATAACCATCACCTTTTTTTTTTTTTTTTTATGCGAGGAAGAAGGAACCAAAGGCCATGAGCCCGCAGTAACAGTTCCCTCCAAGAGAAAAACAAAATACAATAGAGAGCCAAATTCAAGATCCGATCATTTTGAGATGCCTGGACACACTACGTTTGAAAGACTGGAGATCATAGGCAGGAGGAAATACAGACAGAGGGAGACAGTTCCAGAGCTGACTCTTTACTACATTTACTCTCAGGGGACGACGCTCACAGACGTCAGCAAAACTCTGCATTAGTCTACCAAGTTCTTGTCCGGTACTTAGGAGCAGTACTGCATAGTCAGCTTTCAATAAATTTGAGATATTCCATTCATCACCATTCATTACCAGCGACATCCCTCTCTCCATTACTCGTGTTTTTACTTCTCTCATCACCCCATCCATATATATATTGAACAACCATGGGGACATCACACAACCTTGTCGCACGCCCACACTGATCATGAACCATTCACTTAGATGCCCATTAACCCTTACACATGCCTCACTACCATCATAAAAACTCTTGACAGCACCTAGCAGCTTACCATCTACACCTTACATTCGCAAAACTTTCCACAATCCCTCTCTGTCTACCCTGCCGTATGCTTCTTCCATATCCGTGAATGCCATTAACACCTTATGGTCCTTCTCACAAGCCTTCTCTGTTATCTGTCTCTCTGCAAATATTTGATCCACACATCCTCTGCTGCTCCTAAAGCCTCCTTGTTCATCACTCACTAGGACTTCTGATGTCTCTCTTCCTTTCTATATAATAATTCTTTCATATACCTTCCCTGCCACACTCAATAAACTTATGCCACGATAATTCTTGCATTCACTTCGCTCACCTTTATTTTTGTACAGGGGTACAATCACAGTCTTTCTCCATTCTGCAGGCCCAGTTTCACTCATCCATGCCTTCTTTCATATTTCCAACAAGCACTTCATTCCACTCTCTCCACGACACTTGTGCATTTCTTCATAATTTCTTCATACACCTCATCAATTCCAGCTGCTTTCCCATTTTTCACCCGCTTCACAGAACTCTTCACGTGTGCGGTGGCCGAATCGGTAGAGAGGCGGCTTGTGGTCCTCATGGACCCAGGATCGAATCCCGGCTGGGGCAGGGAACAGTTTAAGGATTTGAATTTCCTAAAAGCAGACTTTCCTAATCTATCAGATGACCCGCCGACATGTTGTAAAAATACCCCCGCTAACACCAATACACCAATCCTGTATGAGACAGCCCTAGCATGTATTCAATATGGATGGTGGGTGTTTGCGCCGAAGTGGTGACATGTGGAGGTGTAGGAGGACTACTGGGCCTTGGGATGAGTCACTGCCCCCGAGAAATAGGCCCTGGAGCCTTTGCCCAGAGTCGGACACGTAAAAAAAAAAAAAAAAAAAAAAAAATCACGTCTCCTGGCACTGCGTTCCTTCTCTGGACACTCCCCAAACCAATCCTGTTTACAGCCGCTCTGCTCTCTCTATTCCCATTCATCAGGCATTCAAAATATTCTTTCCATCTGGTCCTTACTTCATCCCCGTGGCTTAATAATCTACCACCTACATCCTTCACACCGTAACATTTCTATCCTCTTTCACTTCTACATTTCCGCACCTCTTTCCAGAGTAACTTCCCATTTCCAAAGTAGTTTGCATTCATTTTTCTTCCTAGATCATCATTTACCTCCTTCTTTTTCCCTTTCACTAGCCTCTTTACATGCATCTTGCTCTCAGCATATTCAGTTCTTATTTCAACTGAACCCCCGTCCTGTAACCACTTTAGCCAATTTTCCTCTTTTCCTCCACTGCACTCTTAACCTCATCATCCCACCATGCCGTACCTTTCTTCTTTGTTTAAGTTTGCCACACACCGCTTTAGCATTTCTAACAAAGTATTCCCTCTATACATTCCACAGGCTCCCCTGATCCATTTCATTCAAGTTTGGTCTTGTAATCAACTGCCATTTCTTTGATCCTCAGCTTCTCAGCTTTCAGTCTTTCTCCCTGACTGCTCCTCTGTCTCCTGATCCACCTCACTCCTCTCAGCTTGATCTTGCATACCACAATCATATGATCTGACAGACCTCCACATCGTCCTCCCACGGCCCTTGTATCAGCAACAATTCCCATCATCGACCTCTGTACGAGCTCGTAATCAATCGGGCTTCTTTCAACACGATCCCCGTTTCCTCTATTCCATGTATATTTATGTGCATCTCTGTGTTTGAAATACTAGTTACAAATGCACAACCTCCTCTCCTGACACATATCCTGTGGTTGCATCCCATTATCATTTTCTCATGGTACTCCATAACAGCCCATTATGTTATCCTCAGGATCAGTGCCTTCTCTTCCATTCATATCCCCCACTACGATCACTTTATAGCTCCTGGAAATTTCTGCCACTACTTTATCCAGCTCATCCCAAAATTTTTCTCTCTCTCACTCCCATCCTCACACGATGCATAAGCTACCATCACAACAGAAGAAATTATATACAAATTCAAATTTTTGTAATTATAACTGATCAAAAAGAGGTTGTCTATGATCATATTTTTTAGCATATGAAATGCATCTCATAACCTGCTTCTGCCCCATTATTACTGGATTAAGATGAACATTCCATGTCCCACCGCAGAGAGAAATACAATAGATTAAATTACTATACACCAAAGAATAATATATACATGAAAGATTCTTTATTTAAATGATTTCTGATTAAAAATGATATACCACATATTTTAGAAATTCTAGCAGCCACTAATTGGATACTATTTCAATTTCTCGTCAAAAATAAGTCCAGGAATTTCGTATAATGAACTCTAGGAATTACAGTATTTCCAGTTCTTACAGACTGTAGCATATTTTGTGGTGTCCCACAAGAAAGTAAAATATATGTAGATTTAGTTGTATTAAGTGATAATTTGTTATCTACTATCCACTCGTGTACTTTTTCTAATTCTTTATTTGCTGATATTACTAAAGATTCAATAATTGTGTTGGATATGAATGCGTTGGTGTCATCTGCATATAAAGTAAACTTTAAGGCTTGACAAGAATATACATTATCATTAATATAAATCAAAAACAATGATGGACCAAAGATACTCCCTAGAGCAGGGGTGGGGAACGTGACGAACGTCAGGCCTCCGGGACGTATAAGGCCCACAAGACCATTTGATCAGACCCGCGAGGCAATTCATAAATGCAATTTTACATACTCATGAACGATTATATACATTATGTAATGGGCTACAGTTGATTTTAAGTTGATATTTTTGTATGGCCTGAGAATGATGTTCAAAATATCCTAATGGCCCTCAATAGGAGAGCGGTTCTCCACCCCTGCCCTAGAGGAACACCATGCCGGACATTTATAGGATCAGAATAAATACTGTTATAAAACACATACTGAATTTGATCTTCTAAATAGCTTTCAATTAAACTCTGAGCAGGATCTCTTATGCCACAATTTTCAAGTTTGGCAATAAAGATTAAATGTTCAGTGCAGTCAAATGCTTTACTAAAGTCAAGGAAGATTCCTAGACAGACCTATTTATTGTTTAACGTTTTGTAAATATTATTCTCAAACTGAATGATTGCTGACTCAGTGGAGTGATTTTCAAGAGAGCCATGTTGATTTTTTGGTATATCTTAAACATCAGAAAATATTTTGACAATCTGATATAAAGTGCTCTTTCAAAAATTTTGCTCAGCACATTCAATACCGATGTTGGGCTCCTATTCATCACATTCGTTTTATCTCCAGACTTGTGAACTGGAATGGCCTTTGAACCTTTAAGTTTCTTTGGGAATCTGCTAGTCTTAAAATACATGTTAACCATCCATGTCAATGGTTTGGTAATATGGTCAGCGCCTAACTTAATCATAACAGGCGAAATATCATCAAAACCACAAGCATTAGTTATAACAGATAAAATATTAGCACTGATTTTATGTTCTTCAAATGGTTTTAAATACAAAGAGAAAGAGGTCGAGTTTTCTAGATATTTCTTAAAAGAGTTCCGGTGTGAAGGTTCACATTTTTGCTTTATTCCATCTACTATATCAACATGATAATTGTTTATATAATTTGCTTCAGAACCATTAAATCCTGGACATTCAATACTAACATCATCTTTAACATATTTCTTACAGTGAAGTATATTGTTGACAGTATTCCATGTGGCTCTGGGATTCCCTTGACTAGATGTTGGTAAATCTAAATAGTATTTATCTCTTGCTTTGTTTAACATTTCACTAAAAATATTTCTATATTGTAAATATCTGCCTTTGTATGAAAGAGGCCATTTTAAAGCCAAGCGATGCAAACGTCTTTGTTCTCTTAATCTGTTCTTAATAGCTAAAGTCATAATACGGACAAACATATGAAGTTTTAACACTAACTGATCTCACAGGAAAGTATTTCTCATAAATTTCAAGAAATGTTCTAATGAATATTTCATAAGCATCACCGATATTATGTTGATTATAGACTGGACTAAAATCAGCATTGATTAGATCATTCATGAACTGGGATATATTGTTGTTATCAAAATTTCTTTTTCTTACAGTAGAATAGTCTGAATTATGCGATCTGATTTCCCAATTAAAGTAGGAAAGTACTGGAAAGTGATCACTGATGTCATCAGTTAATATATAATTTCTTAAGTTTCTCTCAACATCGGATGTCCATATGTGGTCAATAAGTGCTGTAATGAATATTTCATAAGCATCACCGATATTATATTGATTATCGACGGAACTAAAATCAGTGTTGATTAAATCATTCATGAACTGGGATTTATCATTGTTATCAAAAATTCTTTTTCTTACAGTAGAATAGGCTGAATTATTTGATCTGATTCCCCAATTTAAGTAGGAAAGTACTGGAAAGTGATCACTGATGTCATCAGTTAATAAATAATTTCCAAAGTTTCTCTCAACATTGGATGTACATATGTGGTGTGTCAAAGAAAAGGATTGATTATAAACTCTAGTAACTTTAGTTGTTACAGAAAAACAAAAGTAAGAGGACATTACGTTAATAAGTGAGGATACATTGTTATCATTACACCTTAATGTCAATAATGAAGTCCCCTACAAGTAAACAGTTTTGTATCTTTTTTGGTGAACAACAGTGAGTAAGTCATCGATTGTGAATATAAATAAATTCACATTATCTTTTCGGGGTCTATAAACTGAAGCAATAAAATGTTTTTTCCTTGTCATCATTGACCTCAGCTGCAACACACTCAAGATAATCTTGTAAATAACATGAATCAGGGAGAGATCACGGATAGAGGCCCTTCTTCACACAGAGAGCAACTCCTCCTCCTTCCCTATTCCTATATTGATTATATATACAAAAGTTGGGTATAGAATACATGTGAGATATCTTTGTCAATCGTGTTTCAGAAAGTGCAATAACATCAAAAAACAATTTAGACCAATAATACATTTCCATTTATGATTCAAAATTAATTGGAACACTTCTTATAGTAAAAGTAAGCATGCTTATTCCATTGTAATTAGGTACTTGAAGTTCAGTATCATTAACCTATATAGATTGTGGGATACTGATGTTTCTCAAATTTTTTTATAAAAATACTTGCATTATTATCATCTATAGTGTCGTTACGAGGTATAGGATCATAACAAACGTTATCTAAAATATCAGTAGATACGTTGTTTACATTAATATAAGAAAACAAAGAATTTAAGTCCTCAACTGATGAGATTGGGAAAATATTAACTAGATGATGCACATCCATAATAAAGATCGGTACTTGCCTGAGAGCGAGTGAGGCGATCCGCACTGGTACTCTTACTCTTTATTAAGCCCCCATTCCTGGAGGACCCGTCTGAGGGTGGACAGAAAGATGTGGACGCCACTAAATGAAAAGGATCAGTTGAGGGAGGCAAGGTGGCATGAGAGGGTTGGTGTCCTGTACAAGAGGGAAGAGATGTTTTGTGCTTTGTTACAAGTGTGGTGTAATTGAAATATGCCACCATACCTTTAGCTCTGGCTTCTTTGAGAGCTGGTAATTGTTCCATGCTTTTCTTGCGAGAAGTTTCACATAGGTCTTCGTTTATACATACATTGTGCCTTAAAGCTTGGCTGCATTCCTCAAAACCCTCTCCCTGTCACCAAACCTGAGCAATCTGGCAATAGTGGTTCGGGGTTTCGGTTGCTCGGCGTTGTAAGTCCCCACTCGATGCACTCGCTCTAAGTCTACACCTGGCATCTCCATCTTCTCTTCCAGCAAACTTGGTGACCATAGCTGCAGACTGGTCCCTGGTTTCCCCAGGAGTGTCAGAGATGCAGTCAAAGAGTAGGCTGTTACACAGGCTGGAATCCTCCATGTAATTGCACTTATCCTCGAAGGTTTTGATTGTCTTCTCCATTTCTTGAATTTTCTCCTTATCATCTTTCTTCTCCTTCTCCAATACCTTCCTAAGCTGCTTCTGATTTTCAAGTTCTTTCTGACTAAACTCCAGGCTGCGTACCACTTCATCATATTTTGCGTCCAACTCATTGCATATCTTCTCAAGTTTGTCATAACGCCTACTATTCTCCCTTGCAAACACGTCCAAAGCATCTTCAAATGCAACACTTTGGACCTTCGTCAACCGTTGAATTTCGTCCGGTGACATGGTGTGAAGTATAATTTTTTCTTAAGTTTCTTCTTGAAGTTACCAGCATTTTCTGCTTCTCTGCTCGAACTGTGTGTGCTCGAACCAGGCAGGAAGCTTGTGGGGCTCTGACCATGGGAAGGTATTTTACTTCATCCAGTCTACGACTATTTGCAAATGTTCACTTGGTCTGTCGATTATGCTATGTCCACGGTACCTTCATTAACCAGCCACAGCACTGGTAAGCCATAAGAGTAATCAGATTCACAGCAATTGCAATCCAAAGACGGAACGCGGTCTGTTTAAGTCCAGCCAGCACCGCCGTCTCATTCAGAATTCAAATATTATGATCGAAATACATATCCTTGTTATAACAATATATTGGAAATTGGTATATTTTTGGCTGGGGAATGGTGGGGCGAAGGAAGGATGTGAGAAGAGAGGAAGAAATCGGTAGGATGGAAGTTGTGGAAGCAATGAAGAAAGTTAAAATGAAGAAAGCCCCAGGAATTGATGGAGTGTGTCGTGAAATGCTGAAGCATGGGGGAGAGATAGTAGCAGAATGGATGTGGAAGATGTGCAGATCGGTCTGACAGGAAGGCAGAGTCCCGGAGGATTAGATGTCAGGTATAATTATTCCCCTATATTAAGGAAAGGGGAAAAAGAAGTGTGTGGTAATCATAGGGCATTTGTCTTCTTAGTGTAATAGGATAAGTATATGGTAGGATAATTATTGACAGAGTTAGGGAAATAACAGAGGAATTAGTTGGAGAAGAACAGGGAGGTTTTAGGAAGGGAAGAGGTTGTGTAGATCAGATGGGCTATTCATTGTTAGATCTTTAGTGGAAAGGTTTTTAGAGAGGGGAAAGACGTTGTATGAGGCCTTCATGGATTTGGAGAAAGCATATTATAGACAAGGACTGTGGAAAGTATTAACCCACGCAGCTCCAGCAACTTTTGGACCTTAGAAATCCCCCCCAGACCCGGCAAATCTTCGACCTAGGATTTTTTTGTCTAAAACTTCCGCTTTTGATGAGAGACAATGAAAAACAACCTTTAAAGTCCTCAGCTGGGCCAAGACATGCGATTTCTTAGTACCTCCTTGGCGAGGGGGTTCTCTAGGAAGGCCCACCAGGTGCCCTCATTCTCCCAGCCTATGCTGTGGGTAACTGTACCAGATACGGCTAAAACATTCAAGGAACATACAAAGAGGTTTATTACATGGAAACTGGTAAGTCTTACAAGAATACAGTAGATTACATACAGTATTATAGGGTATAAAAGCATATTTGTACTGACAGAACACATAGAAATTAGCAACTGATCGCTCACTGTGTGTGTATCTTTTCCACTTACACTCTACTGTTTCTCACTTTACACCGACTACTAGAATATATTTTCAATGATTTACAATTATTTACGGTGTCATATAGCACAACTACACACATTATTATAGTAGTGTTGAAGGCTGTGGTATACTTCAAAACAGGGATCGTTTATGTGCTGATTGTACTGACTCTTGAAACAGGGATTGCTCACTGTACTGACTGGTGGCAGGTAGAGGAAGGTCTGCCCTGCGTGCCTGCCGAAAATCACCAGCAAATTTTGAAAAATGGGGCCGTGAAAAGGTTTGCAATTGCAGGACGTTAATTCACGTCTCCAGGGCTAGCCATGACAAAACGTCAGGATGTATAGTCATGTCTCTGGGGCTGGCGGGATAAGAATATAATTATGGAGTAGATGGGAAGTTGTTGAAGGCCGTGAAGAGTATGTATGAGGGTGCTATGGCTGCAGTGCGTGTGGATAGTGAACTGAGTGAATTTTTCTGTTTGAAGGTAGGATTGAAACAAGGATGTGTCATGTCTCCCTGGTTGTTCAGTCTTTGTATGGATGGGGTTATAATCGAGATACAAGGTAGGGCAGTGGATGTTGGAGTGGCCCTAGTGAGAGAAGGTAATGCATGGAAACTCCCTGTACTGTTGTTTGCAGATGAGACTGTGTTGTTAAGTGAAGATGAAGGGGAGCTGGAAGACTTTTTTTTTTTTTATGCGAGGAAGAAGGAACCAAAGGCCATGAGCCCGCAGTAACAGTTCCCTCCAAGAGAAAAACAAAATACAATAGAGTGCCAAATTCAAGATCCGATCATTTTGAGATGCCTGGACACACTGCTTTTGATAGACTGGAGATCATAGGCAGCAGGAAATACAGACAGAGGGAGACAGTTCCAGAGCTGGCCTGTTGCATAAATGAAAGACAGGGAGTAATGGTTAACTCTTGCATTAGAGAGTTGGACAGAAAAGGGATGAGAGTTTGCTGCCAGACGGGTGCTACGCGCCCGTCGTAGAGGTGGAGGAATGCAAGCAGACAGTTCAGAGGAGCAGTGACCATTAAAGTAGCGATAGAAAAGAGATAAAGATGCAGCAGTGCGGCGAAGAGACAGAGATTGAAGGGAGTCAGAAAGAGGAGGAGAGTTAATGAGACGAAAAGCCTTTGACTCCACCCTATTGAAAAGAGCTGTATGTGGGGAGCCTCCCCACACGTGAGAGTTGTACTCCACACAGGGGTGGATAAAACCCCTGTATAGAATCAACAATTGTGCAGGGGTAAAGAAAAGCGGAGTCGGCTTAGCACACCCAATCTCTTGGTAGCAGATTTTACAAGAGATGTAATATGATCTTTCCAAGATAAGTCCCGAGTAAATGAAACCCCAAGCATGTTCAAGGATGATGCAGGATTAAGCTGAATATTATTAAACATTAGTGGGTATACCTGTGGAAGATTTTGTCGGGTTGATAGGTGTAAGAACTGAGTCTTAGATGCATTAAAAACAACCATATTATTTCTACCCCAGTTAGAGATACGAGCCAAGTCAGACATTAGGTGTGCCATAGCCTCATCCCTTGTTTGTTGAAGTAACTGTTGAGATGGGCGTTGCGGGAACCGAATGGAAAGGTGAAGGGTGGAGTCATCAGTGTATGAGTGGATAGGGTTAGATGTATAGCTTAAAAGATCATTGATGAATAAAAGGAAGAGAGTTGGTGATAGGACAGAGCCCTGAGGAACACCACTGTTGATAGATGAGTTTGAGAGAGTGTGTAAGAAACGGAATCTAAAGGTGAATGTAGGGAAAAGTAAAGTTATCGTCTTCGAGAGAAGTAAAGTTAGTGAATTTACAATGAAGCTGGATGGGGAGGAAATGAAAAATGTCCGTGCCTTTAAGTACCTGGGTAGTGTGATGAGTAAAGATGGAAGTTAAGAGCGTGAGGTGCTTGGAAGGGTGCAACAGGGAAGAAAGGTTGCTGGTTCCTTGAAAGCTGTGATAAGAAATAGGAAAGTGACATGGAAGTAAAAAAGTTACTACATGACAGTATTGTGATACCAACTCTGACGCATGGAAGTGAAGCTTGGACTTTGCTGGAGGGACAAAAGTTAAGAGTAAGATAGTGGAAACGAGTTATCTGAGAAAGCATGTGGAGTCACATGGAGAGACACTCTGACAAATGAGGAATTTGAAGGAGCGTTGTGGTGTGGATGTTGTTCTAATAGGAAGTGTTAGGAGAAACACACTAAGGTAGTTTGGCCATGTGGAGAGGATGGAGAGTGAGAGACTGACGAGGAGAGTGTATGTGATTGAGGTGTCAGGGGGGAGAGGGAGGGGGAGGCCAAGGATGAGATGGAGGGATGGAGTGGAGATGAACATGAGAGACGGGGGTGTAAGCTGGGAGCAGGGAAGTGAAATAGCGGGGGACAGGGCAACATGGAGGTGATTTGTTTATGGCCACCCCTTACGAGATTAATGCATCTGGCAATAGATGATAGATTGATATATTTGTCGTAAAGCGTACTTATTGTACTTTATGAATAATGGTCATGGGGACATCTATTTCATTAAATTTGATTGTGTGTGTGTGTGTGTGTGTGTGTGTGTGTGTGTGTGTGTGTGTATGTGTGTGCCTCTGCTTGTGTATGTGCAAATAATAATAGTAATAACAATAATTATTATTATTATTATTATTATTATTATTACTATCGATTTCTTCGACATCACAGCCTTCTGGCTGAAAATGTGCAAGTTGGTAGTTGTCTCACAGAAACGGTAGAACTTCTGTTAAATGAAGGCCATTAGTTTGAAAGAAATATAGGAAATGGGTGATGTTGGATGGCTCTTGCTAAAACCACTATGCTATGGACATTACAGTATATGGAATGGTTTGTGAAAATGGTGGACTAATGTAATGGGATGAGGCTCCTGCTTTAATTTGAATAGGTATCTTTACTTATTAATCAGTATGCAGAGTACTAGCAGCGGTAGCCTACCAGGTGTTGCCCGGGCAAAACCCTTTGATCGTGCATAGGGGCATTGCCTGGGGCCTAGATTGCCATTCCCCCTGTGGGAGAGGACTCCCAAGGTCCCATCTTACCCAATGAAGCTGTTTTCTGTTTGGCCCAGTTTCCCCACAGGTATAATCCCCATAGACCAATTTTCCCAGTGCCCAGCCACCCCTTCCATCCGTCCATCCATCCGACCCGCTCTACCTTATAATTACGAGTGAGCGAACGAAGCAAGCCAGAGATGTTTACTCTCTATTAAGTTTGGAAATGAGCGGCCCGACCCGACGCTACCGTCATGCTAATCAGAAGCCAATAGCTTTACTCCTATGTGAAGTAGAGTTGAAATTCTTTTTGCATGTGGTACGGTGATTCATTAAATTTTATCATCTAAAAACTCATATATAAAGGCATAGGAATCCATAGGAGTCTCAAGTTTTCAAAGTGTGTGTGTGTGTGTGTGTGTGTGTGTGTGTGTGTGTGTGTGTGTGAATGTGTGGGAATGTTTGTGTGTATGTTTTTGTCTCTGTGTGGGAGTGTGTGTGTATTTCTGGGTCTGCATGGGTGTATGTGAGAAAGTGTCTTTCGTTCCAGTTTATTTATCATTGTTCAGAAAAGTAGACTGTAGCACCAGTCGAGCAAGGCAGTTCTCCCAAGGCGGATGGAAAGCTGATGACAGGGAGAGCTGGAGCTCCCGTTTCATCAGCCCTTGGGATTAGTTCCTCACCATCCCCTTTTGCTGAACTTCTTTAGTTCCGTACAAGTTTCTCTAACTGTCATCACCAAGCTACATGCACAGAGCACGCTATACTTCCTTTTCAAAATTAAAAATTATAAAAAAGGCGTCCAATAACCAAGCCTCGGAGTCCCCAGAGGGGGGGGGGGCATAAATGCCCCCACCATCTGCCCTTCTCCCGGTGATGACTCAACGAGCTGCCTAGAACCGCTGTCCGACTCACTTCTTCTTTATTCTGCAACATTCGAGGCCTTTCCTCTAAATTTCTCTCTGTTGAGCACCACCTCACCTCCTCTAAACCTCATCTTCTCTTCTTAACTGAGACTCAGCTGTCTGAGGCAAATGATAGCAAACTCTTTTCTATATCCTCCTACTTTCTCTATACTCATTTCAATGTGTATCTTGCTCTTGTGTTCCTGAATCTGATTCTTCTGAATTCTCTACTCTCTGGCTTTGGCTTTGCTGTCATTCTCTGATTAAATATATCTGCGTTGTTTACTTATTCCAAATTCTACTATGAAAAATTCTTCGACTATCTTACTTCTATGATGGAACACATTCTATCCATTTCTCCTTTCTCTGAAATCTCCATTCTAGGAGATTTCAATGCTCACCACCACCTTTGGCTCTCCTCTCCTTTCACTGATCCACCTGGTGAACAAGCCTACATCTTTTCTATCCTTAATGACCTAGAACAGCTTGTACAGCACCCTACCCGTAGCCCTGATCGCCTTGGAGAGAGCTCCAAGATACTTGACCTCTTTCTTACAACTAATCCTTCTGCTTACACTGTTAATCTTCCCTCTCCGTTGGGCTCCTCCGATCACTACCTTATTATCTTAACCTGTCATACGCCCTGGTACGGCCTGTGGACTCTCCAAAGAAACGTCAACTGGCACTTTGGAGCTGAGGATTGGGAGGCCCTCAGGCAGTACTTCTGTGATTATCCCTGGAATGATTATTGCTTCCATGACAGGGAGCCATATGAGCGTTCCTTGCACATTATGAAGGTTATTCCCCTGGGCATGGAAGCATACGTTCCCATCTCATTATTTTTTGTTTTTTTGTGATAATGAATGGAGGAAGGAAAAACAAAGAAAAAAAATAAGCCCATGTGCCTGAAGGCATCCTCCTTTCATAAAATACTTATAACAATTGGATTTAAATTCGAGAGGATTGAATGTACGTGGGAAGCAACTCCCAGGAAGTGAATTCCAGAGAGTAGTAGTTCTGGGGATAAATGAATTTTGATAAGCAGAGGTTCTGCATTGTGGGGGAGAGAGTGTGAGTTCATGGGCGCTCCCAGCTGCCCGAGTAATTCGGGAGAAAATATGAAGGGAAGGCACAATTGAAGCCAGTTCGTTAGAGCACTTACGGTAAAAATATCGATAAAATAGTGCTAAAGAAGCAACATCTCTATGTACTGATAATGGAGGAAGGTCCTGCCTTACGGCAGGATTATTGATGAATCTAATGGCTTTATTTTGAATTTTGTCCAACTGCCTCAGTGCAACTGCTCCACATCCACTCCCCAGTGGTGATCAGTATTCGATCTGAGAACGCACGTGACTTTTGTATATTGTGGCCATCTGCTCGTCAGTGAAGAACTCACTAACTCTGTACATAAGTCCCAGTTTTTTAGAAGCATTTTTAGTAAGGGGTTTAACATAAGCTGTCCAGCTTAGGTTGGGGTTTAGGGTAACACCTAGGATATCAATTGTAGTGGATATGGGAATATTGACAAAATTTAAAATTATATGAGAGTCTGAGAGATTCTTTCTGTTGAAGAAATTAATGTATTTAGTTTTCTGAGCATTAAATAAGACCAGATTTTTTTGTCCCCATTGATTAATTTTAGAAAGGTCCTGGTTCAGAGAAATTGCTGTGTTTATTTGGGAATTTATAATATCAAATTGTGTAAAGGAGGTACTAAATGCGAAAGAACTATGAAGGGTTGGGTCATCAGCATAAGAGTGTATTGGGTTGTGCGTGACAGATAGGTCATTAATATGAATGAGAAAGAGGGTTGGCGCAAAAACTGATCCCTGAGGTACGCCAGCATTTATGCAATGAAACTGAGAATAAATTCCATTTACCATGACCCGTATTTTTATATTATGAAGGTAAAAAGAAATTAGAGGAACCAGTGATGCAAGACCATAGCGTGACATCTTAGACAATAAGGCCTGGTGCCATACTCTGTTAAATGCTTTTGAAATATCAAGTGCTACTGTGTGTATTTCACCATGTTGGTCTATTGTTAAGCTGATGGGTAAGAAGACAAAGCATATCTACAGTTGAACGTTCTTGTCTAAATCCATACTGCCGATCATTGATTAATTTATTGATTTCTAGATGCTTGACTATGTGTTTGTTAATTAGTGTTTCAAAACCTTTACCGAGAACGGAAGTTATTGCAATTGGTCTATAGTTTGATGGATCAGAAGTTGCCCCCTTTTCAGGAACAGGATGGATATTTGCTTCTTTCCAAGAGGCTGGAAAACTTGAGGTACGGATGCACAAGTGGAAAAAATTTGCTAATACAGGAGCCGACACTGAGAAGCAGTTTTTAAGTACTATTGAAGGAATTTCATCTGGACCAGTGGCTTTTTCTGCTGAGAGATTCTGTACTACAGCTTGTATGTATCTGGTGTGAATCATGAAAAGTGGTATTTGAGGGGAATCAAAATCAAGTACATGAATATTGTGGTTTTCTGAATTTAGGGTTGAGTTTCTTGAAAAAATGTCAACAAGAAGGTTAGCTTTTCCATGTGAGTCACTTATTAGATTTCCATTCGGGGACTGTAAAGGTGGAATGGAAGAGGTGGTAATGAAGTTAGTTTTGAATGAATTAAGGGTTGACCAGAATAATTTGTTATCATTTGGAATGTTTAGTAGTTTGTTAGCCTGTCTATGTAGAAAGTTTAATTTAGAAAGATTGATAATAGTTTTGGCATGGTTTCTGATATTTCTATAATAGTTAAAGGCTTCTTTAGTTTTGGTCTTTGTATAAGTGTTATTGGCTATTTTTTTTTTATGTTCTCTTACTCTAGGACAATTGTGGTCAAACCATTTCGGAGAATTACATATTTTTCGGTAAGTATGATGGGGAATGAATGTTTCCATGCCGACTTTAATGAAATCCTGTATGTGGCCCAATGTGGAATTTGCATCTTGGGAGAAAAAAGAGGTCTAAGGAACATCCATGAGAAAACTTTGAAGTCCCTCTCAGTCTGCCCTGTCGTAGTGCCATTTAGTCATCACGACAGGTTCAGAGCAGGAGGGTGTGGTAGGTGTTAAACTGCTGGCTTGAATCAGACAATGATCCGAGGATCCGAGGGGGGACTTCACATCAACAATATAATCATCTGAATTGGTTGTTAGAAACAAGTCCAATAGGTGGGGATTTTGATCGGGGTTGTCTGGTACACGGGTGGGTTGACTGACTAACTGGGTGAGATTAAATGAGTCTGCAAATAGCTCACATTCAAGACTTGAGTCATCAGTTCTGGCTGAATAAGTGAGCCATTCGACATTATGGACATTAAAATCACCCAGAATAGTAATTTCTGATGCAGTATTAATGTTGAGGACACTTAGTTGTGAAGACAGAGAGTCAAATAAACTCGGCTCTGGAGGGACATTAGGGGAACGATAAACACAACAGAAATACTTAATTTTACCAAAAGAATTTAATTTGTATATGGAATAATCGAAATAAGGACAATTAAACTTAGTAATCTCCTCCAGGGCAATTTCTGATTTAGCAAGGCAACATACGCCTCCTTTCGGTCTAAAATTTGAATCAAGATATAACCAGGAAAATTAAATCTAGGTAAATAAAGAGGTGGAGCTTACTTGTGTCTCTGTCAAAAATAGCAGATCAGTGGATTCAAACTGGAGGAAATTTTGAACAGAGTTGATGTTTGAGTGAAGTCCCCTAATATTGCAAAAGAAAATTTTACTGCACTGACGAGCAGATTTAAGGCACTGCAACACTGGAGGTGGCACAGTCGCTTGATGACGACCGGGAAGGCCCTGTGCAAACGATCCAGCCCTGCCGGTGGTGGTCACCCGAGAAACCACCGCACTAATTCCCAGTATAGCAGCAGCCATGGTTCTTTTTATGGGGGAGGGGGGGGAGCAGGGATATGTTGTGGAATGTGTATGATATGTAATGACTAGATTGGTGTTTTTTGGAGAGAGGATAGCTAGTTTAAGGTAATGTAATGTAATGTGGATGTCTGTTGTGTAAGGAGGGCAGCCTGATGCCCTCCGATGTTTGAGGCAGAAAGATGTGTAACCAGCTACCAAGGTCTAGGAGAGAAAATGGAATCCAGGCTATTCCCTGAGTCTCTCATTACCTTGGCGGTTGTACTTCCCTGGGCGGGGCTGCCTATCCTTTAACTAATGCAAGAAAGCATTGGTTTAATCATGCTTGTTTTAATGTTGTCCACAACAAAGGGAGGGCCTATAAAAGGTACTAGAGCCAACCCATCCCTGAATCACATTTTTTTTATGTTTCTGCCCGGAATCGTGCTAAGTCTGTTTTTCACTCTGGTAAAAATAGTTTCATCTGTACTAAATGCTCTCAACTCCCTAACTCGAAATCTTCCCACTCCTTCTGGCACCTTGCCAAAAAACTTTTTAAAAGCTTTACATAACCATCCATCCATCCTTTTTTCTACCCTGATGGCTCTGTAGCTATTTATTCTACTGATAAAGCAAATCTGTTCACTCAGACTTTCTAGTACAATTCCACTTAAGACGATTCCGGTGCTGTTCCTCCATCACTTCCCCCCTCTGACTTCCTCATGACTGACATCAAAATTTTTTCAACTGATGTATTTTCTGCCATCACTGGCCTCAATATTAACAAGGCATATAGGCCTGATGGAGTCCCTCCTGTTGTTCTCGAGAACTGTGCTTCTGTGCATACACCCTGCCTAGGTAAACTCTTTTGCCTTCTTCTGTAAACTTGTACCTTTCCCTCTTGCTGGAAATTTGCTCTCATTCAGCCAGTCCCAGGGAAGCGTGATAATTCTCAACCCTCTAACTATCGTTCAATTGCTTTAACATCCTGTGTCTCAAAAGTTTTCAAGTTTATTCTTAACAGAAAAAATTTAAGGCATCTTTCCAATCATAACCTTCTTTCTGATCGTCAGTATGGGTTCCGTCAGGGAGGTTCCACTGATGATCCTCTCACCTACGTTTCAGATTCCAGGCCATCCTCCTTTCGGGATCCTGGCGAAAGCTTTGCCATTGCACTTGACATTTCAAAGGGTTTCGAACGAGTCTGGCATAAATTTTTATTTTCCAAAATGCCATCTTAATGTTCCTGTTCTTCTATCTGGGCCTTCATCCATAGCTTCCTTTCTGGTCGTTCTATAGCCGCTGTTGTAGACGGCCATCGTTCTTCTCCTAGATCTATCAACAGTGGTGTTCCTCAGGGCTCTGTCCTATCACCAACTCTTCCTTTTATTCATCAATAACTTTCTAAGCTGTACATCTAACCCTATCCACTCGTACGCTGATGATTCCACTCTACACCTTTCCATGCTGTTCCCGCAACATCCATCTCAGCAGTTACTTCAACAAACAAGGGATGAGGCTATGGCACACCTAATGTCTGCCTTGGCTAGTATCTTTGACTGGGGTAAATATAATCTTGTTTTTAACGCATTAAAGCCTCAGTTTATACTCCTATCAACCCGACAAAATCTTCCACAGGAATACCCACTAATGATTAATAATATCCAGCTCAATCCTGGATCATCCTTGAACATGCTACACGGGACTTATCTCAGAAAGATCATATTACATCTCTTGTAAAATCTGCATCCAATAGAGATTAGGTGTGCTAAGCCAACTCTATACCTTCTTTACCCCTGCACAGTTGTTGACTTCATACACGTGTTATATTCGCCCCTGTGTAGAGTACAACTCTCATGTGTGGTGAGGCTCCCCACATACAGCTCTTCTCAATAGGATGGAGTCAAAGGCTTTTCGTCTCATTAACTCTCCTCCTCTTACTGGCTCCCTTCAACCTCTGTGTCTTTGCCGCACTGTTGCATCTTTATCTCTTTTCTATCGCTACTTCAATGGTCACTGTTCCCCTGAACTTTCTGCTTGCATCCCCTCACCTCTATGACATATGTTAGC